>NC_084746.1:32662145-32909645 GCF_033978785.1 Entelurus aequoreus | reverse complement strand
ATACCTTGCATGGGGTCCTGTATGGGGCGCCGGCAGGGGATTCCATAGTCTTGCTGGGGGACTTCAACGCGCACTTGGGCAATGACAGTGATACTTGGACTGGCGTGATTGGGAGGAACGGTCTCCCTGATCTGAACCTGAGTGGTGGATTGTTATTGGACTTCTGTGCTAGTCACGGACTTGCGATAACAAACACCATGTTCAAGCATAAGGATGCTCATAGGTGTACCTGGTACCAGAGCACCCTAGGCCAAAGATCAATGATCGATTTTGTAATCGTATCAGCTGATCTGAGGCCGTATGTTTTGGACACTCGGGTGAAGAGAGGGGCTGAACTGTCAACTGATCACCATCTGGTGGTGAGTTGGGTTAGATGGCGGGGGAAACCTCTGGACAGACCTGGCAAACCCAAGCGTGTAGTGCGGGTGAACTGGGAACGTTTGGAGGAGTCCTCTGTTCGGAAGGACTTCAACTCCCACCTCCGGCGGGACTTCTCTGCCATCCCTGTGGAGGTTGGGGACATTGAACAGGAATGGGCAATGTTCAAAGCCTCTATTGCTAAAGCTGCAGATGCGAGCTGTGGCCAGAAGGTCTTAGGTGCCTCAAGGGGCGGTAACCCTCGAACACCCTGGTGGACAGTGGTGGTCAGGGAAGCCGTCCGACTGAAGAAGGAGTCCTACCGGGGTATGTTATCCCGGGGGACTCCGGAGGCAGTTGCAAGGTACCGACGGGCCCGAAGGGCAGCGGCCGTGGCTGTGGACGAGGCTAAGCAGAGGGTGTGGGAGCAGTTCGGGGAATCCATGGAGAAGGACTATCGGGCGGCACCAAAGCTGTTCTGGAAGACCATACGGCACCTCAGGAGGGGGAAGCAGGGAACCATCCAAGCTGTGTACGGCAAGGATGGGACTTTGCTGACTTCAAGTGAGGAAGTCGTGGGGCGTTGGAAAGAGCACTTTGAGGAACTCCTGAACCCAAATACATCAGACACACCCTCCCTGATAGGAGCAGGGCCTGAGGATGATGGGGGATCGACGTCGATCTCTCGGAGTGAAGTCACTGAGGTAGTTAGACAACTCCACAGTGGCAAAGCTCCGGGGGTTGACGAGATCCGTCCAGAAATGCTGAAGGCTCTGGGTGTTGATGGGCTGTCTTGGTTGATACGCCTTTTCAACATTGCGTGGAAGTCTGGGACAGTGCCGAGGGAGTGGCAGACTGGGGTGGTGGTTCCCCTTTTCAAAAAGGGGGACCAGAGGGTGTGTGCTAATTACAGGGGTATCACACTACTCAGCCTCCCTGGGAAAGTTTACGCCAAGGTACTGGAAAGGAGGGTCCGGCCGATAGTCGAACCTCAGATTCAAGAGGAGCAATGTGGATTCCGTCCTGGTCGTGGAACAACTGACCAACTCTTTACGCTTGCGGGAATCCTGGAGAGGGCCTGGGAGTATGCCTATCCAGTCTACATGTGTTTTGTGGATTTGGAGAAGGCATATGACCGCGTCCCTCGGGAGATCTTGTGGGAGGTGCTGAGGGAGTACGGAGTGAGGGGAACCCTGTTGAGGGCCATGCAATCTCTGTACAACCAAAGCGAGAGTTGTGTCCGGGTGCTTGGATGTAAGTCGGATCCGTTTCCAGTGGGGGTTGGTCTCCGCCAGGGCTGCGCTCTGTCACCTATCCTGTTTGTGATTTTCATGGACAGGGTTTCTAGGCGGAGTCGTGGCCATGGCGGAGAGGGTATACGTCTCGGGGGGCTAAAGGTTGCGTCACTGCTGTTTGCAGATGATGTGGTCCTGATGGCACCTTCGGTTCGTGAACTTCAGCTCTCACTGGATCGGTTCGCAGCCGAGTGTTCAGCGGCTGGAATGAGGATCAGCATCTCCAAATCTGAGGCCATGGTTCTCAGCAGGAAACCGATGGTTTGTACAGTCCGGGTAGGGGACAGGACTCTGTCCCAGGTGGAGGAGTTTAAGTATCTCGGGGTCTTGTTCACGAGTGAGGGAAAGATGGAGAAGGAAATCAGCCGGAGAATCGGAGCAGCTGGGGCAGTATTGCAGTCTCTCTGCCGCACTGTTGTGACGAAACGGGAGCTGAGCCAGAAGGCAAAGCTCTCGGTCTACCGAGCTATCTACATTCCTACTCTCACCTATGGTCATGAAGTGTGGGTAATGACCGAAAGAATAAGATCGCGGATACAAGCGGCCGAAATGAGTTTCCTCAGAAGGGTGGCTGGCATCTCCCTTAGAGATAGGGTGAGAAGTGCAGTCACCCGAGAGAGACTCGGAGTAGAGCCGCTGCTCCTTCGCTTGGAAAGGAGCCAGCTTAGGTGGTTCGGGCATCTCGTGCGGATGCCTCACGAGCGTCTCCCTAGGGAGGTCCTCGTTGCACGTCCCACTGGGAGGAGGCCCCGCGGCAGGCCAAGGACCAGATGGGGGGATTACATCTCCTCTCTGGCCTGGGAACGCTTCGGGATTCCCCAGGAGGAAGTCGCAAATGTTGCTCTGGAGAGGGAAGTCTGGGGGTCTCTGCTGGAGCTGTTGTCCCCGCGACCCGATTCCGGATAAGCGGTTGAAGATGGATGGATGGATGGAGTCTATTCTTGTTCTTAGAAATGAAGGCTATTCCACAAAATTGTTTGGGTGACCCCAAACTTTTGAACGGTAGTGTATATATACACACACACACACACACACACACACACACACACACACACACACACACACACACACACACACACACACACACACGTATATACATATACAGTATGTATGTATGTTCTCTGGAGTGATGAATCACGCTTTTCCGTCTGGCAATCTGATGGACGAGTCTGGGTTTGGAGGTTGCCAGGAGAACGGTACATTTCGGACTGCATTGTGCCGAGTGTGAAATTAGGTGCAGGAGGAATTATGGTGTGGGGTTGTTTTTCAGGAGTTGGGCTTGGCCCCTTAGTTCCAGTGAAAGGAACTTTAAATGCTCCAGGATACCAAAACATTTTGGACAATTCCATGCTCCCAACCTTTTGGGAACAGTTTGGAGCGGGTCCCTTCCTCTTCCAACATGACTGTGCACCAGTGCACAAAGCAAGGTCCATAAAGACATGGATGACCTTGACTGGCCTACAGAGTCCAGACCTGAACCCGATAGAACACCTTTGGGATTAATTATAACGGAGACTGAGAGCCAAGCCTTCTCGACCAACATCAGTGTGTGACCTCACCAATGTGCTTTTGGAAGAATGGTTGAAAATTCCTATAAACACACTCTGCAACCTTGTGGACAGCCAGAAGAGTTGAAGCTGTAATAGCTGCAAAAGGTGGACCGACATCATATTGAACCCTATAGAACCTTTATTTAACCAGATAAGAAAACCCATTGAGATCACGATCTCTTTCACAAGGGTGACCTGGCCAAGAGGTCAACAGCACATGTCACAGAGCAGTTTCAAAAATATTCCATTCCTAACCCTATGGGTTAGGAATGGGATGACACTTCAAGTTCATATGTGAGTCAAGGCAGGTGGCCAAATACTTTTGGCAATATAGTGTGTGTGTGTGTATTAATTTTAAAAAACACATATTTTCAAACAAATGCAATTTCATATTCATATTTATATGTTATATTATTTATAAACACAAACATGTTTGAAGGTTTTAAATTTGACAGCCTCAACACACATACAGTATCACAGACAACTGGAACATGCCCTGTGGTATACACTGTGGTTCTCTACGACCATAAATTCAAAGTAATTAATAGCCAAGTTTACAGGTTTGATATAAATCCAATCTGCCTCCTGAGGACCAAAGTGGAATTACAAGACCAAGCTATTTACTGTTTATATGCCTATTGGGCTGCACTACTGTGGTCGTCTACAGTCGTCCATATCAAGACTGGACGACATTCCTAATGAAAACATGTTTCCTCTCTCAGGTTCTGGAGCGCCTGCAGCAGCGAGGCTTCGAGATTGCCGGCTCTTGCGGCGGAGGCGTGGACTCCTCCCAATTCAGCGAGTACGTTCTGAGGCGGGAACTGAGGAGGTCGAGTCAGCGAGGGCCCAATTCTAATAGGATAAAGCAAGAGCAGCTGGACTAAAGACCCCCCCTCTCTGTGCTGGACTTTTCCTTGGACTCTTCACTTTTTCTCTTCATTTTTTATTTTTTTGGTTTTCTTCTTGTCGATGTTTTGGTTTTCTTATATAAGAACCATCTTAGAGAATTAAATGAAAAAAAAAAATTGATGCCAACATTTTTTAATATAGAGATCGAGGGGACATTTGTGATTGTCTTGCCCATTAACACAATTGAGAAAGATTTATATATGTTGTATCCCTAAATAAAGTTTGTTTTAAAACTTAGCCTACATTAGGTTGAATATGGTTTGTAACGGTGGAGCAATGAGTGGCAGGGCATCAAACATGTCACCCGTCACTGCGCTTTGTCGCCTCGCTGGCACGGTGGTTAAGTGTGTGATTATGGCTCGCTGTGGAAAGGTCACCGATGTGTTGCTTACAGTGCCGAATGTCTCAGTTGTCACCAACAATTAGCATCCATTTTCACACTATGTTGAATAATGTGAGACCAATGAAGGGTTTTGCTTTAATATTTATTTTTAGTGGTGCAAAGATACAGTTGCACATTTTAATCTAAAGACTAAGTATGATTTATTTTGGGGGTGTCCAAACTTAAAAAACAAAAGTAAGAACATGGGGTCGGCTATATTGATAATCATGCCTTACTTGGCATGTTTACTTAGTAGTAATACATATTGTTCAAATAAGTTATCTCTTTTAATTTAATTGAAACATTCATCTAAATCAGACCAGGGCAAAATAAGGGCCACCTGCGGCTCGTTCTGATTTTCAATTCGTTCTACATCCATGTAGAATGATCGTAACAATTCACATTTTGTGTTAACACGTAAAACTGGTATCTAAACATGGTGTAGCTCCTCTCCTCCAAATGCAAGTGCTTCTACAGCAGGAATATAAATTATGTATTCCTACAAAATACAAAATCTGGCAAGACACTTAACGCACTGCAGGTATTTATTTAAATTGTCATTAAAAAGCATGTTCATGTCCTTTTTGTGCTGAGCCGTTTAAAAAAGCATACTGTTTAAAATGTTTTTTTAGACCTTAAACATCAAAACTGTCGCCGCCATTATGATGTGCATTGCTGTTTTTAAATGACCGTAAGTCTTGAATTATAGAAAGTATTTAAATGGTCGAAATGTGCGCTTTTGAGTGTCACGGGTTATTACGGTAATCTATGTCACAGCAGATCAGACCAGGAACAAAGCAGAGTGGGCGGGGTTTGTTTTCAGAGCAGCCAGCCCCAAACGCATGTGTCCGAAACAGATGCGGAAACAGATTTTTACGTGTCAATATACCATTGTCAGTGTTTACTACACTTGGCCTTCATATTTTTGCTGTTTTTTAAATTTTTGTTGTGTTTTGCAAAAGATACACAACTATTGAGCAGCTGGTCTGACAAGTAAAAGAAGAGCGACGTTCATATGTTGTTAATATTCACTGTTTTTAGGGTTAGTGTATATTGTAAATCCCACTTTCTTTTTTTTAACGTACATTGTGGGTGTCCCATTCAGTAAAAAAACTGTAAAATTCCATTCCGTGTTTTTTTAGGTGGTCTGTCATAACTTTTTTAGAACTCTATCATTGTGACTTTTGGTATTAGTGTTCCTGAAAAAACAGGACCCAAACACACATACTGTACAGCAGATTTTTACAGCTAAATGTGTATATATACTTTATACACACATACACATTGGCCCCCCAGACACATTTTTTTCTCTCAATGTGGCCCGAGTCAAAATATTTGTCCGGCTCTGATCAAAATTAAATAAAATTTGTATTTATATTTTATATATTTAGTTAATTAAATGAACAATAAATATTACTTTTTTTTTTTAACCATGGCCCAAGTCCACCTTTGGCGTTTTTTAATGTATTGGAAAAAAAATAATTGCCCCTTTGGACACTCCTGATTGAATCGCTCATAGGCAACTTTTACTTATTAGCGCCCCCTTCCTTCCCTTCAGGTCAATCATGAGTATTACACCATCACAATCAGAACGCTTTAAGTGTGGCTTTCTTGTTTGCTTTTAAGATGGCGCAAATTGCTAAGTAACTGCAGTGTTTCCCATAAACTGCCAAGATACCTGTGGCGGTGGGGGCGTGGCTATGGGCGTGGTCACCATGACATCATCGAGTAATTTGCATAATTTACTACAATGATATGATTTTCTCTAAAAAGGCTCAAAAAATGTTTACTTACTAATTAATAACAGTTTTGTTTTAAACTTCCATCCATCCATCCATCCATTTTACAACATAATTACAACACTTTATGTACATATTTATATACAGATTTGAACAATAAGTTATTCAGTGAAATATATTTATTAATTGTGGTTCTTAAAAAAAATATATCTTATAACATTTAAAGCTAAAATGACTCTTAAAGCTCTGCCCCTTTAATTAGTGCATACTAAATAATTTAACTTTAGCCTACTACTACAACCATATTATTTACCAGCAACATAAAGTGAAACAGAGGCAGAGGTGTCCTGCCACAGTCAGTAACAAATAAACAGAAAACAGTAGTGATCAAATACAAATAAGGCAACAAGAGAAGTATCCTACACTTCTCTTTTGTAAAGTAAATCTGAACAGCCTATATGGGCATCTACATCAACTATATGATTTGCCTGAGAAGCTGGACAGGACAAAAAAATAAATAAAGAAAAAAATTAATACAAAAAAAAAAAAAAGTTTAATTTTTATTTGTGGCGGACGTAATTCTTTTGTGGCGGGCCGCCACAAATAAATGAATGTGTGGGAAACACTGAACTGCTAAGTTCTTCCAAATGTGCACATTTTGATATCTGGAATAAGTATTTCTAAAGCGACGGACCCGACCTATGAAAAAAAAAGAGGAATGTAGCTACAAACAAGCAAAATAAAGTTAATGTCAAGTTGTCATGGTGTGTGTTTGTACGTTGCCGCGGGCGAGCATCTGCATTTTTGCAGCATCACAAAGATCTTTGCACTTTTGATAGTATCCTCGTTCTTTCTTTGAAGAAGCAAAACCAAGTTTACCCAGGCAGATGTTGAGTACCTCGGAGGATCCACGGCTGCTTTGCATCGGGGGGTGGTGGTGATGGCGGGGGCTTCTTTACTTAGTTATAATGAACAGAGCCGACTTCTCCACGCAAGTCCTGTCAGTTGTGCTTCCACACATCCCCCACGGGGCCCAAAAATCCAAAGTGAAATCTCACACAGAGTTCCTGTCATCTTGTCTTCATCCCTTTTGGCAGAATCGCTATTTTCTGTGGCTATCTAGGCTTGATGTTGCTACATGTCTCCCTTTCAGGCCTCCTCTGCCCCAGATTCTCTTGTTGTTGTTGTTGTTGACTGCAGGTGCAGCAGTATGTGGTGCCGCGCGGCATCGCTTTGCTTCCATTATGCCATTCAAAGCCACTGGTCGTAGCCGACTGAGCAGGTATGGTAAGAGCATATCCAACTCGATTTAATGTACATAATGGATGAGAGGAAGTTGTGAGACTGACATTTCAAACAGAAAGACTCCGGCAGGGTAGCAATAGCTACTTGCATCAAGCCATTTTGCGGACCCGATTTATTTGTTATTAGTTTAAAGATTGTTTGCCGAGTGTTTTGTTGTTTTACTAGAAATATCAGTTCACTTATTTTTATAAGGGCTGTCAATATCGATGTGTATTTCTAGTCTTGTCATCCTCGTTCGGACAGAAGGGCGACACGGCGGTGCGGCTGGATCAAAAGAGACATCGGAGACGCTTTACTGAACAAAAAGTTGCTTTATTACAAGCAAGCGTCATTATACAGAACTGCAGTTCCTTGGAGGAGGTCAGGTCAAGAAAATGATGCACTCCTAACTTGGAGAAGCCAAACCATCAGTTTTTATATTCCTTCTTCCTGTCTCTGGGTGTGTAAGTCAGGAGAGCGCATCCTGACCATAAAAGGAGATGTTCGTGTGTAAGTGTCTGGAAAACAACTGCTTTAAGTCATAACTCAAATGCTGGCATTGAGTTAGTCTTTTCTTAAGGATAGGGTTATCACTTTTGCATTCCAAAATCCCAATTAGAGCCTCTTTTCCTACGAGAAGTGATCCAATCCACCTGCAAATATATCAACTAAGGGGCCTTATCTTATTATGTGCTCAAACTGAAATACCACTATTTAATTAAACTTGGTGGTTCGCCTTCTCCAAGTTGGATGTAAATCTTCACCATAAGCAAAATATGATATAAGTTAATTAATTCACTTCAATATCTAATCATGATTAATTGCAGTTTGTTCATAGTTAACTCAAAATTATTATTATCACAGATAGATATAATTTTTCATCATTATTAAGTGTACCCAAGACTAGGCCTGGACAATTATTTTTCCTCGGTGGGCCAAATTTAGAGAAAAAAATGTGTCTGGGGGCCGGTATATCTATTTTTAGGAAGACTAATACAAAACCTCACAATAATGTCTGATTGAATGCTAAAAACGTTATGACAGACCACCTTAAAAAACAGAATGGAATTTACATTTTTTTTACTGAATGAGACACCCAGAATGTACATGAAAATGAAGAATGTGGGATTTACAATATTAACAATGAACGATAAAACACTGAATATTGACAACAAATGAACGTCACACCCCCTCTCGATCGACATATTTTACAATCAAGCGAAACGCAACAAAAATGCAACAAACAGTGAAATATAAACGCGAAGTGTAAACAAAAAAACCCACCTACAATCTGATATACTGCACATCATAATGGTGGCTATATTTTCGATCTTAAAGATCTAAAAAAAATATTTGGGAATGTCCGGCGGGCCAGATTGCAAAGCTTAACGGCCCCCGGGCCTTAATTTGCCCAGGTCTGCCCAAGACAGATCATTTGCAATGTTTTATTGCCATGACTAGACAATAAGTTTGCTTTAATTAAACATTGTTTTTTAAACAGCTCAGCACAAAAATGACACAAAACAATGTTAATGACAATTTTGTAGGAATACAGAATTTATATTCCTGCTGTAGAAGCACTTGCATTCAGAGGAGAGGAGCTACACCATGTTTAGATACCAGTTTCACGCAATTTGTTTGCTTTAATTAAATGCTTTTTTTAAACATCGTGCTTTTTTAAACAGCTCAGCACAACAACAACAAAAACAAACTTAAAGACAATTTAAATAAATACCTGTAGTGCTTTAGTGTCTTGCCAGATTTTGAATTATTTAGGAATACAAAATGTATATTCCTGCTGTAGAAGCACTTTCATTCAGAGGAGAGGAGCTACACCATGTTTAGATACCAGTTTCACACAATTAGTTTGCTTCAATTAAATGTTTTTTTTTTTTAAACACTATGCTTTTTTAAACAGCTCAGCACAAAAAGGACATAAACACGCTTTTAATAAAAATTTAAATAAATACCTGCAGTGCGTTAGTGTCTTGTCAGATTTAGTATTTTGTAGGAATACATACATTATATACTTGCTGTAGAATCACTTGCATTCAGAGGAGAGGAGCTATATCATGTTTAGATACCAGTTTCACACAATTAGTTTGCTTTAATTTTAGGCGTTAATCAAACTGTTTCTTTAAACTTTATGCTTTTTTAAACAGCTCAGCACAAAAAGGACATAAACACGCGTATAATGACAATTCAAATAAATACCTGTAGTCTGTTAAGTGTCTTGCCAGATTTTGTATTTTGTAGGAATGCAGAATTTATATTCCTGCTTTAGAAGCACTTGCATTCAGAGAAGAGGCGCTAACCATGTTTAGTTACCAGTTTCAAACAATTTGTTTTATTTTAACTAAATGTTTTTTTAAAAATATTATGCTTTTTTAAACATCTCAGCACAAAAAGGACATATACACGCTTTTAATGACAATGTAAATAAATACCTGCAGTGCGTTAGTGTCTTGCCAGATTTTGTATTTTGTAGGAATACAGAATTTATATTCCTGCTGTAGAAGCACTTGCATTCGAAGGAGAGGAGCTACACCATGTTTAGATACCAGTTTCACACGTTAACAACACAAGATGTGTATTGTTACCATCATGATTTGATTGTTAAAGATGTTTGGTAATGTAATCTGTAATATATTTACCCGAATAAATGCGTCTGATATTCTTTACACTACATGTTTCACAAGTTGATGGTATTCATATCTCTGCATGACAATGTTTTACCTTCTCTATATATTGATAACATGCAATATTTAGCATGCTAAACATTCTGTAATTGCTGACTATCAATCAGAACAGGTTATAAACTAATTTACATTGTATTTCAATAAATATCACAGATTACATTACAAAAAAAAAGGTAAGATCATTTTTGATGCGGATTTCATACCGATTGCGCGTTTTGAAGACATAAAAGTCTTTGACAAAAAATGACTCTAGACTTCCTGCTTATTGTCTTTCTTTTCTGCTGGGCTTTTATTCCTTTTTAGTAACACAATTAGTTTAAAAGGAATTTATATTTAACGCATTATTATCGCAATGACTTTGACAACCCTCAATTTTATGTACCATCATTTCCGCACTATATGTCGCTAATGTTTTCTCAAGCTTTATACAATGGAGCGGCTAATTTATGGATTTTTCAGGTTTCACAACCTCCACGTTCTGCCAATAAATTTTGCCTTGTCACTTCAGACCAGTGATATTCCTGAACCGGTCACGGTGGACCAATTAAATTGTTCATTTTAAATCAAACACACTCACACAATCATTCAATCAGCCATTTAGCACATTGCGCACTCACCCTCGTCATGAAGAACACGCGACAAAATGCGCACAAGGCAGCCACACAGCCAAAGACGACCAACCTGGCCATGGAAAAAGGGAAACAGCCACTGCATGGAATGGTAATCCACCACCAGTAACGGGCCCCGTAAGGCTGTGAAGCAACACGCCGAAGAGGAAATAGGGAAAATAAGAGCGCAGGGCAGGAAAAAGAACTAAAACACAAGAACATGACAAGGTCAAATGATGACAAAGAAATTTACACGAAAATGTTGTCATATTACGAGAGAAAATGTGTAATGTTGAGAGAAAAACAGTTACAAGAATGTAAAAAAACTTTCAAGAAAAACAGTGCAGTTTTACCAAAAGTTGCAAAGTTGTGAGAATACAATGTAAATATGTTACAGTCATGATCTCACCTGATGGTTATTCTTACTTCCTGCATTTCGTATTGTTTCCCATCCAGCACTCTTATTTTCTGTCCCACTTCCGAGTTGCCTCCATTTACCGCAACTCCTTCAGTTTGAGCGCTGGCTCCCTCACCTGTTCCTGGTTAGCAATCAGGACTCACCTGTCCCTGATAATCAGGGTGCTTCTTATGCCACTCCCTTGACAGGGTTGGATCATTGGCACTGTTCTGCTTTGCTAGTTGTGCTGTACACTCCCGAGACCCGCTTACCCGTTGTGCCAACCCTGCTTCTGTTCTTCATGCACTGTCCCTAATAAAGAGGCCTCTTACCTGCACTTAGCATGCCGTCTTTGTATTCTAGGGTCCAGACTAGGGTTGTACGGTATACCAGTACTAGTATAGTATCATGTAGTGATGGGTTGATGAGGCGTCATGAAGCGTTTCGACACATTGCAAAACTGTATTGATACTGTGTCGATACTCTGTCACTAAATACTGACATCTGCTGGACATTAAAAATCCCTACAGACAACCTATGGACCGACTCAACTGACACTGATTTTATGACGTAGTATATACAATAATATAAACCAAGTCATTGTATTTCATTTAGGATTATTTCATATCTTAATTTGAATAAAAATATATTTTTATCTTTTTTAGATACAGTCAATAAATAATGTGAACATGTATCGTGACTAGGATGGTAGAAGGTGAGGATTGAACCCCAGTAACCAGTAACCAGCAACCCTCCAATTGCTGGCACGGCCACTCTACCAACTTCGCCACGCCGTCATTCCTGAAACTTTCCCTAGTAAGAGCATTCCATGATTAATATCAATAAATTAACATTAATAATAAATGACAGAAACATAAGCACACGTATGACTGAGGAGTCATAGTGTAACTTTGTGTGGTGTTTGAGTTGTCCGACTTTTTGTGTGGCCGTAAACGCACCAGTGGCTTAGTGGTATGTGTGTTGTTGACGAACACCGTTAGGGCCGCTTGTTGTCACTGTCACTCAAAGTTGCATTTCATCATCATCATTCATCATCATCATTTCTTTTTATTCCTTTCATGAAAATGCATATATACAAGCCATATAAAGTTGACACTTTCGTTGTTTTTTTGTTTCTTATACATTTCCATGATCAGAAAGGAGCAGATGGAAGAATACTATTCTTATATTTATCTGCCCCCTTTTTAACACAAATTCTTTAGATGACTTTATCACTGTTCCCTCCACCAACACCCGAACTCTAAAATACTTTTTCGTTTAAGCATTTTCAAAATGACACGTCCAATCAAAATCAAAAATCAGTTTGATATAATTCCAGTTGTCTCTTTTTGTAACTCTTTTTAAATTCAAAAATATTCTTGCAACTTTTTAAGTCTTTGTCTAGAGAATTCCATGCTTTCACACCAGCAACAGACAAGCACATTTGCTTCAAATTTGTTCGCACTCTTGGATGTTTAAAATCATACGGCCTTCTGTGGTTCCCATCTTCAGACGTGAACACAAATAACTTTTGTAAGTCCTTCGGAAGAACTTTATTTCTAGCTTTGAACATCACTAATAGAGTATGCAATTCTACAATGTCTCCTAGTTTTAATAATCCTGACCCAATGAAGAGTGGATTTGTGTGGTCTCTATATCCTACTGTACAAATTATACGAATTGCTCTTTTCTGTGAAAGAAATAAAGGCATTATGTTGCTGTGATATGTATTTCCCCATATTTCTGCACAATAATTGAAATAAGGTAGAATAATTGAGCAATATAACATTGTCATTGTGTTATACGGGAAACTGTATATAACCTTGTTCAAAATAAATAAGCTTTTAGATACCTTATTTTTCACATGCAATATATGAGCTTTCCATGTCAACTTTTCATCTAAGATGACCCCAGGAAATCTGATTTCAGACACCTTCTCAATTTTCACATTGTTTATGGATAAACTAACTTCTATCTTTCTTTTATTACTGAATACCATAAATTTAGTCTTTTCCAAGTTTAAAGATAATTTATTTACATCAAACCACAATTTTAGTTTAACCATTTCCTCTTCAATATTATCGGCTAAGATTTTCAAGTCATCTCCTGAATAGTATAAATTTGTATCGTCTGCGAATAATATGTACTGTAAAATTTTCGAAACCTCACAAATATCATTTATGTATAAAATAAAAAGTTTGGGTCCTAAAATCGAACCTTGTGGAATTCCACATTCAATATTCCTACATTCTGACCTATTATCATCGATCTCAACATATTGCTGTCGTTGTTGTAAATAGCTGGTTAGCCAGTCCAGTGCAACTCCTCTAACTCCATAAGTACATCATTTAGAAATGAGAATTTGATGATCTATAGTGTCAAATGCCTTCTTTAAATCAATGAACACTCCTATTGTGTATTTATTTTGATCAATTGCAGTTGTAATCTCTTCAATAATGTTCATGATGGCCAAGCTCGTAGACCTATTTGATCGAAATCCATACTGACTTTCATTTAATAATTTATGTTTTTCAATAAAGCAGTCTAATTTATTGACAAACAGTTTTTCAAGCACTTTTGAAAATTGAGATAGGAGAGATACTGGTCTATAATTACCAAATGTATGTTTATCTCCGGTTTTAAATAAAGGTATGACCTTAGCTGTTTTCATACTGTCTGGGAAAACTACTTTAAAAGAAAAATTAATTATATAATGTAATGGTTTAATGATGCAATCAATTGTGTTTTTTATTATTTTCATGTCAATACCCTCATTGTCTGTTGAGGTCTTGTTTTTTAGTTTATAAACCACAGATAATATTTCATTTTCAGTCACTTCACTAAGAAACATTGACTGCATAACCCTATTTTCCCTTTTCCAGACACCCCCTGATTGATCATTAGCTCTTGGTATTTTGTTTGCTAAGCTAGGTCCTACATTTACAAAGAATTGATTTAATTCATTGACAATTTCATCTTTGTTTTCAATTAACATATTATCTTTTTTTAAAATATCTAGATAGTTCTGTTCGCCTTGTCCTATTCCCTATTACTTTATTCAAAATATTCCATGTAGCCTTTATGTTATTTTTATTTTCATGCAACATTCTTTTGTAATATTCCCTTTTTGCTTGTCTCAATATATTGGTCAACTTGTTTTTGTAGTTCTTATAGCGTTTTTCAGCATTCTCTGTTCTTGATTTGATAAACTCCTTATAAAGTCTATTTTTCTTTTTACATGCATTTTTCAAACTGTTTATCATCCAAGGTGCATTATTTTGCCTTTGTTTAGATGTGCATGGAACCTCAGGACAATGCTTGTTATATAGAGTAGTATAATGTTTAAGAAAAGAATCATAGGCAGTGTTTATGTCGTCTGTGTACACCTCTTTCCACTCTTGTTTTAATAGGTCATTCCTGAAGTTGTTAATATGATTGACACTTCTTTTCCTCTTAAGTATTTGATGATATGTTCTTTTAGGTAATTGATAGTCAAATATTGCAAATATAGGCAGATGATCACTTATGTCATTTATCACTAACCCAGTAGTGATGTGAATCCCTAAAACATTTGTAAAGATATTGTCTATTAAGGTTGCACTAGTTGTGGTTATTCTGCTAGGCTTTGTAATTAATGGGTACAGCCCTTTTTCATATAATATCTCTAAAAAATCTGAGGTTTGTTTATGTGAATCTACCTTTAGAAGATCAATAATATAATCTCCACAAATTACTATAGTCCTATTTTTATTTAGACCATTAATCATTTCCTCTAATTTATCCATGAAGGTTTCCACTTTTGATCCTGGTTTTCTATATACACATGCAACAACAATGTTTCTGTTTTGTTCTAATTCTATCTCAACAGCTACACACTTCATTAAATCATTTATGGCCATTGTCATACATTTAACTGGTCTGCATTTTAGTTCATTATATATATAGAGGGCCACCCCTCCTCCAGTCCTATTGTCTCTGCTAGTGACATACAGATCATAGTCCTTTAATTTCAGATCAACCTCCTTGCCTTTCTTTATCCATGTTTCCGATAAAGCAATTACCTTAAATCTACCTTTAAGTGACTCCAAAACCTTTTTGATTTTAGAAAAGTGTTTTGGTAGACTTCTACAATTAAAATGAATCAAAGAAAATGTATTTTCTATGCCTGCGTCATCAAGTTATTCCTCAGTATAATATTGGCAAGAATCTTTGATATGCTTAAATATATGAGTCTCTGGATCCACTTCATTATCAAAATCAAATGTGCCTCTAGAGTCTCTGGATGAGTCTAGATGAGTCTCTGGATCCACTTCATTCTCAAAATTAAATGTGCCACTTTCTGTATAATCAACACTTGAAAGGGCTTCAGTCTTGAAAGAAAGAGTCATGAGTTCCTTACAGGAGATCCAATAATCAAGCAAAAAAGTAGAAAAAGAAAAAAGAAAAATGCACTCACTATTTTCATTTGTACTGATCCAGGTCTTTCAATGTTCTCATCACAATCACTCTGGCTTGTTCTGGTGGTCCGTTTGTCCGGATGAAAACTTTTCCATTCCTGGTCCAGGTCGATTGGATTTTGTTTTGCTTTTTGAGGATCCGGCCTGTCCAAGCAATTTCCGCATTTTTCTTTGTCAGGTGCTCATTTAGATAAACTCCAGTGCCTTTAAGTTTTTTAGCTGCCTTCAGAATTTCCACCTTGTGCTTTCTATTTGCAAACTTGATGATGACTTTAGGCTTGTTTTTTTTGTCCTTACTTGGAAGAATGTGACATGCTGATATGTGCTGACTCTCCAGAGGAATAGGTTTACTCTTCATGAAGCGTACCACTTGTTGCTCCAAGGTGTCAAGCTCCTCAGATGGTGCATCCTCACCATGCTGGTCATCAGGTGGGCCAGCAACCCGGGCATAACTCCGATGCCTGGTCTCCAGGCCGGTGACCACAAGGTCATCAGCTCTGGAATACTGTTCCAAGTCATCCACCCTTTGTTGTAGGAGCTCAATCCGTTCATTCTTGTGTTGGATGATAGCCTTTAGCTGCCTGAGCTCCTTCATGAGGCCTGTCAGTTTCCTCTGTTGTTCCACCACTTCACTGATTTCCCTTGACATAAAGTTTAGGGAATCTTTAATTCCCGCCATTTCAGCTGCTAACTTTGCGTTGGTAGTCATTGTTCTTCGAGCAATCCTGACTTTTGTTGGATGTCAGTGCATTTTGATGATTTTAGTGAATTTCATTAGGCCTTTCAGCAGAGAGAAACAGTTGCAGCCATCTTGCTCAAAAGCCACGCCCCTCCAGTCCTGTAATTTTACCCCGTGGAGGATGAAGATGACAGAATGGAGCAGAACGCCAAAACCTTGGAAAAGACTGCATACTGCATTTCAAAATTACACAGAATAAATGTGTTTATTTTGTTTAGAATTCAGATGGGTTTGATTTGGTGCGCGGCATATATTTGCTGTGCGGCGCAGCCGAGGAAGCTTGAGCAGTGCGCAATTGCGCAGGCGCGCACCTTAGAGGGAATGTTGCTCACAGGGCACAGAGGAGGCGTCAGTGCGATACAGTTCGCATATCGGTCACGTGACCAAAGCAGCTCATGATCCGTCACGTGACTTTCTAAAAGCAATACGCACCGATGCGTCTGTGTTGCCGGACCCATCACTAGTATCTTGGTACTAATGAATAAAAAAATGGTACTATACTCTGTTTGAAAAGAACCGGTTCCCCATTTTTAAAAAAAAATTTTAACCGGCATGACGGCGCGTCGTCAAGTCATGACATTACTGGTTTTACGAGCAGAGGAGCATGTTCTGCAGCGCACAATTACGGAGTACTTACAAGCAGACACAGTGTAAAGACAGAAACAGACGCATTTTGGCCTAAAAACTAAAGATAAAGGTGAAGCTATAACACTGAAACGCCCTCAGGAAGAGGTGCTTTAAAGGCCTACTGAAACCCACTACTACCGACCACGCAGTCTGATAGTTTATACATCAATGATGAAATCTTAACATTGCAACACATGCCAATACGGCCGGGTTAACTTATAAAGTGCAATTTTAAATTTCCCGCTAAACTTCCGGTTGAAAACGTCTTTGTGTGATGACGTATGCGAGTGACGTCACTAGTTAAACGGAAGTATTGGTACACCTTTGAATCCAATACAAAAAAGCTCTGTTTTCATCTCAAAATTCCACAGTATTCTGGACATCTGTGTTGGTGAATCTTTTGCAATTTGTTTAATGAACAATGAAGACTGCAAAGAAGAAAGTTGTAGGTGGGATCGGTGTATTAGCGGCTGGCTGCAGCAACACAACCAGGAGGACTTTGACTTGGATAGCAGACGCGCTAGCCGACGCTAGCCGCCAACCGCACGGATGATCGGGTGAAGTCCTTCGTCGCTCCGTCGATTGCTGGAACGCAGGTGAACACGGGTGTTGATGAGCAGATGAGGGCTGGCTGGCGTAGGTGGAGCGCCAATGTTTTTATCATAGCTCTGTGAGGTCCGGTTGCTAAGTTAGCTTCAATGGCGTCGTTAGCAACAGCATTGGACGGTATAGCTCGGTTGGTAGAGCGGCCGTGCCAGCAACTTGAGGGTTGCAGGTTCGATCCCCGCTTCAGCCATCCTAGTCACTGCCGTTGTGTCCTTGGGCAAGACACTTTACCCACCTGCTCCCAGTGCCACCCACACTGGTTTAAATGTAACTTAGATATTGGGTTTCAAAATGTAAAGCGCTTTGAGTCACTTGAGAAAAAGCGCTATATAAATGTAATTCACTTCACTTCACTTCACATTGTTAATCTTCGCCAAGCTGGAAAGCATTAACTGTGTAGTTACATGTCCAGGGTTTAATAGTATTGTTGATTTTTTGTCTATTTTTCCAGTCAGGGGTTTATTTCTTTTGTTTATATCTGCATTTAAGCACGATGCTATCACGTTAGCCCCGTAGCTAAAGTTTTTCGGCGATGTATTGTCGTGGAGATAAAAGTCACTGTGAATGTCCATTTCGCGTTCTCGACTCTCATTTTCAAGAGGATATAGTATCCGAGGTAGTTTAAAATACAAATCCGTGATCCACAATAGAAAAAGGAGAAAGTGTGGAATCCAATGAACCCTTGTACCTAAGTTACGGTCAGAGCGAAAAAAGATACGTCCTGCACTGCACTATAGTCCTTCATTTTCACTTTCCTCATCCACAAATCTTTCATCCTCGCTCAAATTAATGGGGTAATCGTCGCGTTCTCGGTCCGAATCTCTCTCGCTGCTGGTGTAAACAATAGGGAAATGTGAGCAGCACTCCAGCTTGTGACGTCACGCTACTTCTGGTAGAGGCAAGGCTTTTTTTACAAGCGACCAAAAGTTGCGAACTTTATCGTCGATGTTCTCTACTAAATCCTTTCAGCAAAAATATGGCAATATCGCGAAATGATCAAGTATGACACATAGAATGGATCTGCTATCCCCGTTTAAATAAAAAAATGTCATTTCAGTAGGCCTTTAAGACATGGCTAGCTAGCAGCTAACATCCATCCGCAGAAAAATGTATGTTTCTTACAAGTATCATCCCTGCAGGACGAGGAATAGCTAAACATGCTTCACTACACACAGTAGGAGGATACAATAGCTCACCGGCGTCACCGCTAACAAAAGATAGCGCTCCTGAATGTAAACAAATGCCATGGGTGGATCTACACCCGACATCCACTGTAATGATACCAAGTACAATAGCGTTATCTAGTCGATACTACCAGGATTACATCTATATTTTTTATCGACACAAAATCTTTTTTCCTTTTAAAAAAATTCATATTATGTTTATAAACTCAGGAAATACGTCCCTGGACACATGAGAACTTAAAATAGGACCAATGTATGATCCTGTAACTACTTGGTAGCGGATTGATGCCTAAATTTGTAGTATCATCCAAAACTAATGTAAAGTATCCAAACAACAGCAGAATAAGTGATTATTACATTTTAACAGAAGTGTAGATAGAACATGTTGAAACGGAAAATAAGCAGATATTAACAGTGAATGAACAAGTAGATTAGTAATTTTGACAAAATAATAGAATGATAAATGACACAATATGTTATTGCATATGTCAGCAGACTAATTAGGAGACTTTGTTTGCTTACTTACTACTAAAAGACAAGTTGTCTAGTATGTTCACTAATTTATTTAAGGATAAACTTGCAATAAGAAACATATGTTTAACGCACCCTGAGATTTTTTGTTAAAATAAAGCCAATAATGCCATTTTTTTGGGGGTCCCCTATATTTAGAAAAGTATCGAAATACATTTTGGTACCGATACCGGTTCCAAAATATTGGTATCGGGACAACCCTAATCCAGACAAACAGTAGAACATGACAGTTACGAAAAAAAAAAAAAAAAAGCCAGAATATTCTGAAAGAGAAAAAGACTTGTTGAATTAGAAGAAAAAAGTTGGAGTAATCTCATAAAAATTTACGAAAATAAAATGTAATTTTAAGATGAGAAGGTCCTAATGTGAAGAGTCAGTCAAGAAAAAGTTATCATTATCATTATCCCCGAAAATGTTTTTAAACAGTAACGTTAGCTCTGAGGCTGGCTCTAACTGGCTTGTCCACATACTGCATGTTACTCCCTCCGAGGTCTCAATCAAGGCTCAAGTTGTTCGTTTTTCTCACACAAACATTCATTTCAGCCACGCCTTCTTCTCCTTAACAACGATGCCAAAACAACGCCAAAATAATGCCGTCAGAACTAATAAATAAGAAAAACAGAACTTACAATTAGTCTGACATCAAATAAAAGAAAACACATTAATGTCACATACATTATAAGAAAGAATCATACCTCATTGGCCTCACAAACTCCGAGGGAATAAAGTTTATTTTCAAGCCGAGACTCCATTAACGACCTCTTAAATCATGTTTGCTGTATCATGTTGCTTCCCTTATTCCGTCACAGATTAATTGTCCCCCAAACAATGTGACCAAACCGGAACAAAAAATATGTTCCCCTCCAATATACATGGCTTTTGTAACAAAAATAAAGTTAACATATACTTGCATGAATTAACCAAAGGAAATACATTTTTAATCACATTATAGGTAAATATGAACTTATATTTATACATCGTATTTATTTATTCTAACCAACTATGAAATTACATAACATATTACTTTGTATATACAATGTGCTTCTGTCAGCAGCTACACTGTATATTAGGGGTGTGGGAAAAAATCGATTCGGATTCGAATCGCTATTCTCACGTTGTGCGATTCAGAATCAATTCTCATTTTTAAAAAAATCGATTTTTTATTTATTTATTTTCTTTTTCTTTTTTTTTGTTTCTTTTTTTGTTTTGTTTTTAATTAATCAATCCAACAAAACAATACACAGCAATATCATAACAATGCAATCCAATTCCAAAACCAAACCCGACCCAGCAACACTCAGAACTGCAATAAACAGAGCAACTGACAGGAGACACAAACACGACACAGAACAAACCAAAAGTAGTAAAACAAAAATGAATATTATCAACAACAGTATCAATATTAGTTACAATTTCAACATAGCAGTGATTAAAAATCCCTCATTGACATTATCATTAGACATTTATAAAAAATTTTTTAAAAAAGAACAATAGTGTCACAGTGGCTTACACTTGCATCGCATCTCATAAGCTTGACAACACACTGTGTCCAATATTTTCACAAAGATAAAATAAGTCATATTTTTGGTTCATTTAATAGTTAAAACAAATTTACATTATTGCAATCAGTTGATAAAACATTGTCCTTTACAATTATAAAAGCTTTTTACAAAAATCTACTACTCTTCCTGCATGTCAGCAGACTGGGGTAGATCCTGCTGAAATCTTATGCATTGAATGAATAGAGAATCGTTTTGAATCGGGAAAATATTGTTTTTGAATCGAGAATCGCGTTGAATCGAAAAAAATCGATTTTGAATCGAATAGTGACCCCAAGAATCGCTATTGAATCGAATCGTGGGACACCCAAAGATTTGCAGCCCTACTGTATATCTATGTCAGCAAAGACATTTGCCCAGCCTACCGCAAGAATGCAGCTGGGATAGGCTCCAGCACCCCAAGCGGTAGAAAATAAATGGATGGATGGATAGAAACTACTCGTACTTGTAATAGATTTGTTCTACAATTATGACATAATGTTGCTTTAAAATGGGATGAGAATCAGCACCTCCAAGTCCGAATCCATGGTTCTCGCCCGGAAAAGGGTGGAGTGCCATCTCCGGGTTGGGGAGGAGACCCTGCCCCAAGTGGAGGAGTTCAAGTACCTCGGAGTCTTGTTCACGAGTGAGGGAAGAGTGGATCGTGAGATCGACAGGCGGATCGGTGCTGCGTCTTCAGTAATGCGGACGCTGTATCGATCCGTTGTGGTGAAGAAGGAGCTAAGCCGGAAGGCAAAGCTCTCAATTTACCGGTCAATCTACGTTCCCATCCTCACCTATGGTCATGAGCTTTGGGTCATGACCGAAAGGACAAGATCACAGGTACAAGCGGCCGAAATGAGTTTCCTCCGCCGGGTGGCGGGGCTCTCTCTTACAGATAGGGTGAGGAGCTCTGCCATCCGGGGGGAGCTCAAAGTAAAGCCGCTGCTTCTCCACATCGAGAGGAGCCAGATGAGGTGGTTCGGGCATCTGGTCAGGATGCCACCCGAACGCCTCCCTAGGGAGGTGTTTAGGGCACGTCCAACCGGTAGGAGGCCACGGGGAAGACCCAGGACACGTTGGGAAGACTATGTCTCCTGGCTGGCCTGGACGAAGTGGCTGGGGAGAGGAAAGTCTGGGCTTCCCTGCTTAGGCTGCTGCCCCCGCGACCCGACCTCGGATAAGCGGAAGAAGATGGATGGATGGATGGATGGATGGATGGATGGGTGGATGGGTTGCTTTAAAATCACTGTCAATTGCCTACCATGGCCTATGCAACTTTGTGGTCTCACTCATTTTTGTAAAGGATTCCAACAAACCTGCAGTGTGTTTTGTGCTGTGTCTCTCTGATGCTTCTTTTTAGTCATCGCTGCATCACAGCAGCGCCTGCAGAAAGAGACTGCGGTCATCACTGCCTCACTTTCCCCTCCCCAGTGCATTAGGGTCAATGGATGGAGCCATCATTACTGGCCACTCCAAGAGATGATAGTTTGCTACACCCTGTCATTTTCTTGTTCTGTGTTGATCTGTAGTGGAACACTCTGCACTGTGGATGCTACCTTTATTGAAAAAGACCCCCGAGGCCATTTTACGCCAGCGTGATAATTATAAATGTAACCCATGGCGAAAAAGCAAAACACAACTCCCACATCTCTCCTGTGCCGTTTCGCTCTCTCCTTTCCTTTTCCTTTCCCCACCCACCCTTCTGTCTTCCCCCCTGCCTCAGCCTGGGGAGCTGATTTCAAATTTTCAAAGATATCTCACAGTCGACGCAGTAGAGATTGAAGGCTCAGAAATACTTTTATTTGATTATAATGGCCACATATTTTAAAGTCATTATTTCAAGCGGTGGAATTAGTTCGTCTGTGGGATGAATGCCAGTCTTCAGGCTTGAAATGTTGTACAAATTGACGAGTTTGTTGAAATAATACACGGTGTGTGTACTTTTAGGAATATTGAAACTGTTGCATGTAGGATTTATACTCCAAAACCCATAACCAGTAAAGTTGGCACATTGTGTAAATCGTAAATAAAAACAGAATACAATGATTTGCAAATTCTTTTCAACTTATATTCAATTGAATGGACTGCAAAAACAAGATATTTAATGTTCGAACTGAGAAACTTTTTTTTTTTTTTGCAAATAATCATTAACTTAGAATTTAATGGCAGCAACACATTGCAAAAAAGTTGTCACAGAGGCATTTTTACCACTGTGTTACATGGCCTTTCCTTTTAACAACACTCAGTAAATGTTTGGGAACTGAGGAGACCAATTTTTGAAGCTTTTCAGGTGGAATTATTTCCCATTCTTGCTTGATGTACAGCTTAAGTTGTTTAACAATCTGGGGTCTCGGTTGTGGTATTTTAGGCTTCATAATGCGCCACACATTTTCAATGGGAGACAGGTCTGGACTACAGGCAGGCCAGTCTAGTACCCGTACTCTTTTACTACGAAGCCATGCGTTTGTAACACGTGCAGAATGTGGCTTGGCATTGTCTTGCTGAAATAAGCAGGGGCGTCCATGATATCGTTGCTTGGATGGCAACATATGTTGCTCCAAAACCTGTACGTACCTTCCAGCATTCCAGTGCCTTCACAGATGTGTAAGTTACCCATGCCTTGGGCACTAATACACTCCCATACCATCACCGATGCTGGCTTTTGAACTTTGCGCCTATAACAATCCGGATGGTTCTTTTCCTCTTTGGTCTGGAGTAGACAACATCCACAGTTTCCAAAAACTATTTTAAATGTGGACTCGTCAGACCACAGAACACTTTTCCATTTTGCATCAGTCCATCTTAGAGGAGCTAAGGCCCAGCGAAGCCGGCGGCGTTTCTGGGTGTTGTTGATAAATGGCTTTCGCTTTGTGTAGTAGAGCTTTAACTTGCACTTACAGACGTAGCGACAAACTGTAGTTACTGACAGTGGTTTTCTGAAGTGTTCCTGAAGTGTTCCTGAGCCCATGTGGCGATATCCTTTACACACTGATGTCGGTTTTTGAGGCAGTACCGCCTGAGGGATCATAGGTCATGGGCATTGCTGCTTACGTGGAGTGATTTCTCCAGATTCTCTGAACCTTTTGATGATATTACGGACCGTAGATGGTGAAATCCCTAAATTCCTTGCAAGAGCTCGTTGAGAAATGTTGTTCTTAAACTTTTCCAGTTCGAACATTAAATATCTTGTCTTTGCAGTCTATTCAATTGAATATAAGTTGGAAAACATTTGCAAAGCATTGTATTCTGTTTTTATTTACGATTTACACCACATGCCAACTTCACTGGTTTTGAGGTTTGTATTACAGCCCCTCTAATGTGGCCCAGTTCAGATACGTACAAAGTATTACGTATACACCAAAAAGTTAAAAAAAAGAACATTTGAAATAAAAAGTTGTAAATATACAAGTTTAATGTTTCATTGCTACGAGTAGGAATTTGTGAAGTTGTGAGAATTAAGTTGTAAAGTTACGAGAATGACAGTTTGTTCTATTCAGAGAAAACATTAACAATAACCAATTGAGAACCAGCCTCCTTTGCAGGTAAACATGACTTTAGTGTCAAAAATGACATAGTGCAACTGGTAAGTGCACATGCAGGGAACATTGAAACAAGAACCAATCACCGAGCCCTGACTGGAGGGCGGGGCAGGCATAAATAGCAGCCAGCTGATTGACAACAGGTGTGGCCAGGCTGCTAATCAGCGGCAGAAGCGGGGAAATTGCGCTCAGGGAGACGAGCAGGAAAAGGAAACAAACATAAGAGCGCTACACAGGAAATAAATACAAACCAAGGAAACACAACCAGACGCGAAGTGACAGATCGTCACAACTAAAACGGCAACTTTTAAAAAGGGGTCTGAAAATAAACATTTAAAAAAATTTAACAGCAGTCAGACATACATCCCTTCATATTCTCTACTGCTCACTAGTGTTACCATATCTGAGCTACTGTGTAGAAATATGGGGAAATAATTACAAAAGTACACTTCATTCATTAACGGTGTTACAAAAAAGATCAGTTAGAATAATACATAATGTTGGATATAGAGAACATACAAACCCTTTATTTATTGAATCAAAAATACTGAAATTCCACGACGATTATGCACAAAGCAAACTATAACCTGCTACCCAGGAATATACAACAATTCTTCTCAAAAAAAGAGGAGAAATATAATCTTAGAGAAAAACGTAATTTAAAACATTTGTTTGCACGTACAACACTTAAGACCTTCAGTATACCAGTATGTGGAATTAAATTATGGAATGGATTAAGCAAAGCAATCAAACAATGTACTAATATGATACACTTCAAGAAACTCTTCAAACTTAAAGTGTTTACAAAGTACAAAGAAGAAGAACCATGACAAACATTCTCAATTTATTTCATCCATCCATTCATTCATTCTTAAAGTAATCTTACTTATCTCATCATATGAAATATGACTTACTTCACCAATTATTATTATTAAATTCTTACTATTATTTATTTATTTATTTTTATTGTGATTACTTATGGAGTTTATTGTGAAAAAATTGTGAACAGGAAGTGAACAAAAAGTTTTGCAACTGTTATGTAAAGAAAAGGGGTAGGATTAAATAAGCTCTGCTTCTTCCTACTCCTTTTCGAACATGTTGAAAAGAGAAACTGGAAATTGTGATGTATCATGTTGTATGCTTGCATGTTCGAAATAAACTCAAACTCAACTCAATTCAACTCAACTACATTTTTCCATGTTGTTTTTCCGTAGAAACTGCAATTGCAGGCCTAATGATGTTTAAGTGTGGCTTTGTGTTTATGGCCCTAATATAAGCTCTTATCACGTAAAATGTTCTCATAACATAGTCCCGTAAAATGTGTTTACGACTATTTTCATGATTCTACTTCCTTGTTGTATTGTTTTTTACAGTTTCATTTAGGTCCTTATAAATATTCCTATATATTTGTCATGGCTATGTAAACAGATCAAAAACACATGGAAGTGAATCTGAATCAGGCCTTGAGCACATAAGAATCAGCTATAAATGTGGATACAGAGTACCTGATATTTGTTGGATACAAAACGCATCCACTGTAAATGAAGACTCGTAAACACTAAATCGTATTTGGTCACTTTCTTACCATGTACTTGTTGTGCCCAAAGTCTCTCTTTTTCACAATGAGTTCACTTTATTTTCAGTTTCACATCACCTGAGGGTTGTTTGGATGGTTCCATTAGCTGGTTGATTGAGAGTGTCTGTCATGTTGATGAACGTTTGGATGCGCTATTGTTGTGTTGAATGGATAGTTGATTGATTGGTAGGTGGGTTGACTAATTGCTTGGTTGGTTAGTTAATTTGCTGGGATTAGGGTAGCGAGGGTTCAATTAGAGTTAGGGTTAGGCATGTTTGAGTTGACTTGATTGGTTGATTACTTGGTTGGATTCTTTCCCATTCTTGCTTGATGTACAGCTTAAGTTGTTCAACAGTCCGGGGGTCTCCGTTATGGTATTTTAGGCTTCATAATGTGCCACACATTTTCAATGGGAGCTCAGGCCCAGCGAAGCCGACGGCGTTTCTCGGTGTTGTTGATAAACGGTTTTCGCCTTGCATAGGAGAGTTTTAACTTGCACTTACAGATGTAGCGACCAACTGTAGTTACTGACAGTGGGTTTCTGAAGTGTTCCTGAGCCCATGTGGTGATATCCTTTACACACTGATGTCGCTTGTTGATGCAGTACAGCCTGAGGGATCGAAGGTCACGGGCTTAGCTGCTTACGTGCAGTGATTTCTCCAGATTCTCTAAACCCTTTGATGATATTACGGACCGTAGATGGTGAAATCCCTAAATTCCTTGCAATAGCTGGTTGAGAAAGGTTTTTCTTAAACCGTTCAACAATTTGCTCACGCACATGTTGACAAAGTGGTGACCCTCGCCCCATCCTTGTTTGTGAATGACTGAGCATTTCATGGAATCTACTTTTATACCCAATCATTGCACCCACCTGTTCCCAATTTGCCTGTTCACCTGTGGGATGTTCCAAATAAGTGTTTGATGAGCATTCCTCAACTTAATCAGTATTTATTGCCACCTTTCCCAACTTATTTGTCACGTGTTGCTGGCATCAAATTCTAAAGTTAATGATTATTTGCACAAAAAAAAAAGTTCATCAGTTTGAACATCAAATATGTTGTCTTTGTAGCATATTCAACTGAATATGGGTTGAAAATGATTTGCAAATCATTGTATTCCGTTTATATTCACATCTAACACAATTTCCCAACTCATATGGAAACGGGGTTTGTAGTTCTCCATTCAAGAAGATACCCTGCTGGCCTCCCAATGGACTGGACTTTCACATTATGAAGTTGGGACCCGGGGTGGACCACTTCTTTTCTTACGCATCAGTCGGTGACATCTTGTCTACATGCAAGAGGATCCCCTGCTGGCCCCAATATGGACTGGACTCTCACGTTATTAACCGTTTTCACTCGGCATCCATTGCACCGGTCACCCAAGGGAGGTCCCCACATCTGCGGTCCCTTACAGAGTTTCCCGCTGTTCCCATTGGGTTGAGTTTTTTTCTTGCCCTGATGTGGGATCTGAGCCGAGGATATCGTTGTGGCTTGTGCAGCCCTTTGAGACATTTGTGATCAAGGGCTAAATAAACTTTGATTGATTAGTTGATTGATTGATTGGTGGGTGGGTTGATAAATTGGTTGGTCGGTTAATTTGATGGGATTAAAGTAGGTAGGTTTAGTTAGAGTTAGCACCAATGGAGTGGGCTTTTTTGGTTGGTTTATTATTCGGATTGTTTTTTAATGAGTTAATTAGTTGTTTGGTTGGGGTTACTGTACATACGGCTCAGGTTAGTGTTAATAGATCAGGACTGGTTGTCTGGTTGGTAGATTGACTCGCCGATGGGTGGTTATTTTAGTAACCGATTGAGTTGGTTTGTCATGTAGTTCTCTATTCAAGAGGATCCTCTGCTGGCCTCCCAATGGACTGGACTTTCACATTGTGAAGTCGGGGCCCGGGGTGGACCACTCCGTTCCTTATGCATCAGTCGGTGACATCTTGTCTACATGCAAGAGGATCCCCTGTTAGCCCCACTATGGACTAGACTCTTACGTTATTAACCGTTTCCACTCGGCATCCATTGCACCGGTCACCGAAGGGGGGGGGGGGGGGGGGGGGTGTTCCCACATATGCGGTCCCTTCCAGGGCTTCACGTTGTTCCCATTGGGTTGAGTTTTTTTCTTGCCCTGATGTGGGATCTGACCCGAGGATGTCGTTGTGGCTTGTGCAGCCCTTTGAGACACTTGAGAAACTTTGATTGATTGATTGATTGATTGATAGTTTGGCTTTGGATAGTTCGGCAAAGGAGTAAAGGTTGTTTGGTTGGTTGACTGGTGTACTGATGATTGAGTTGGTTAAATAATTAAAAGTTCAGGTCACAGTTGATGGGTTTAACATGGGGAATTGTTTGAATGATATATGGGTGGAGTGATATATGGGTGGAGTATTTGATTAGTTTGTTGATTGGCAATTTAGTTGATTAGGCAGTTGTTTGTTAGGGGTTACAGTAGTTAGGGTTCAGGTCAGGAAAAAAGACTATGGTTTGGCTGGGTTCGTGGATTGGTGAATTGATTGACTGGATGACTGTTGGTCGATTAAATGATTGAATTGCTTCACATCCACAACAAATGAAGGCCGATGTCAATCTAAGTCTGTGTCACTGTAATTGTTCACAAGCTGTCTCGTTCCACCAGTTCACTCTGTTTTAGTTCTACACGACCTCAAGGAAATAGGACTGAAGTGGCGGATTCGAAGTAATGCTCCTTGGGATGCTTTAGCTTTCTGTTAATTTTGTTGTTGTTGGTTTTTCGGTGTTAAAAAAAGGCAAGCCTTGAGTGGAGGCACACTTGCAGTGAGGAATTTTAGACCGGACCGTGGCTGCTGCAGGCCCTTTTGGCATTGACTGTACGCTGAGAGGGTTTCATTTATATTCTACTCCAGAGGTAACAGAAGAACATGCGATTGGGAAACAGCTCAAACACTACTCGGCTTGTGAGGCTCAAGGCATTGAAAAAGTCAAGCTGCATTTTTTTTCCTTGCCGTGTATCTTTTTCTTTCTACACTCTCAATTTTTTGGGATTTTTTTTTTTCTTCTTCGAAGCTATCCTTGCTGTACTCCATGTCTTTTACCATCATGGCTGCACTAAAATGGCTCAGTGGAGCTGTGATGGAATTTCCACAGCAATGAAATCGGCCCCGTGAAGCTGCCTGTAAACGCTATAGGTGCTTCACTCTAACCTGTATTGAAAAAGCCTGCGGGGCATTTAAAGCCGTTGAGATAATTGCAAATGGCAGGGAAAAAGAAAAAGCTGCAGCAAAGTTGCCTCCGCCTTTTTATTCTCTTTTCTCTCACAATTAATATAGGATACCTGGCCTTGATTAAAAGGTTACAACTGCACTGCCAGCGTCTGAGCCTTTCACACAGGCAGACCTGAACCCGCTCTAATGATTCCGGAGTTTGCCCATTCAAGGGCCACCCATCCATCATAGTGCTAAGGCCACTGGCTTTATTATAATACAGAGGACAGACGTGCTCCCGGGCTATGTGGGACACAATAGAGGTCTTTCAACAGACCTATAAATACATGATCTGTCAGGGTTGCTGTCCTCGGGGCTCTCTCAGCAAGGTTTGAGCCCTCCGGTCGGCCATCACTTATGCTAAGATATGCGCCAGCCCCCTCGGGCTAAGGCTAAGGCTCGGTTCATTTCAGCCCCTCATCAACCACCACATTCTACCTCCAGCTATGAGAATAAATAAGAACAAGATACAAAAAAATAAAAGTTGTTCATTATTATTGGGATTCAAATGTTACTAAACAAACAAACAGGAGTAGTATCCTACTATTAGACTACTAGACTATTATGACATACTTCACTGTATCTTTGTTAAGCATGTTTTAAATAAACTAAACCCTTATAGCATGTATTTGTGCACATGTTTTAGATATGCAACTCCATCCTCACCTTTATCTCAGGTGAGAATCTGCTTTCACCGTTGCCTCCGAGCCAAGATCAGCAATCTGAGGGGTAGGGTGTGTTCTTTTAGAGATTAGTGTGGATGTAGGCTGTAGTTGGTCACGTGTTAGAATAACAAACAGGTGAACACTTTAACTCTCTGCATAATTCCCTCTATCTCTCTGCCACCTTAATGTATGAAAATCATATTCTTCCTGGGGGCACTAAACCAGCAGCAGATTATGTCCAGGGTTACGCTGAGTGGAAAGCCAATGACAAAGCTCAGCACTTGCACAACAATAACCACTACGGCATTAGCACACTTTTTCTGATGCTTGTTTTTGTTGTTTTAACTAAAACAGATGATTAGTCAATATTTGCTTGATTGACTGATGAGTTGGTCCATTTGATAGTTGTTAGGGTTCTTAGGTGAGAATTAGAGTTAGTGGGTTAGAATAGGGTGGCATGGTTGACTTTCAGGTTGTCTATTTGATAGTTTTTTTTTTATTGGCTGGATGGTAGATAGATTAGATATTTGGTCTGTTTGATGCATGGGTTTCTTGACTGGTAGGTTGATTATTTGGTTGGTTGGTCATGTAGTTGAAGTTGGGGTAGTTTGTATCTCATATATATCCGAGTTATAGGGTAGAGTTATGGCGCGTTTTGTTGGTCGGCTGCTTATTTGACTTGTGAGTTGAATACTTTGACAGTTGGTTAGGGTTCAGGTTAGAGTTTTGGATTGTTGGTTGGTTTTTTGCTTAGTTATTATTATGAGTTATTCTTAATTGATGAGAGACGGGTAAACTGGTGAGTTGATTGGAGATAGAGTGTCATATTTATGAAGTTTCGGTATAGGGTTGGGTTAAATGGCTGTTAGGTGGGTTGGTTAATTGGTTGGGATCTGACTAACTAGGGTTCAGTTCGAGTTAAGGTTAGGAGTGTACGTAAGTGTGGGCTTGGTTACTGAATTGATTGGTGGTTGAGTTGATTACTGGGTTGGTATGTTAGTTGCTAGATGGATTGTTTGGTCAGAAATACTGTATCTGGAGATCAGATTAGAGATTAGGGTTAGCTGGTTGGTTGTTTTATTAGATGTTTGAATACCCACAATGGATAATTTAGTTGTAGTTAGTGGTCAGTTCCGAGTTAGAGGAGTAAAGGTTGCCTGGTTTGTTGATCGATTGGTGGATGGATGATTCAGTTGGTTAACTAATTGAAGATCCAGGGAACACCTGTTTGACTGATTGACATGTGGGTTAATTATTTGATTGGTTAGTTGGTTAGTTTGTTGATAGGCACGTCAAAATAAGGATCATGCTTTGGCTTGGTTGGTGGGTTTATTGGTGGACCTGGTAATTGTTGGTTATTTAAATGATTGTACTCAAAAAATTTGGTTTCTTCAGAGTCTCTTATGTCCCAAGATCCCAAGATATGCCTGTTGACCACATAGTCTGGGTCCGCCGAAAATAAATTTGGGATACATCTCAGGACTTTGAGCCTGAGGGGGCATGGGTTCGTGTATTGAAGGCAACTTGCTGCTAGACACCAGGCTGTGTGGAAGGCCGTTAAGCTGGGGACAGAATACTTTAGGGCTTGACTGGCCTCGGAGCTACTTTGCTGCACACAGGTCAGGAGGGCAGAAGTTTTAGCAGCATCTGAAGATGGTTAGTTGAGAAATGGGGAATCTCTTTGGGAAGTAGGGTTTGAGGAGAGCTGCTGATCTTGACCAAGGACTTTGGCTCTAATCTTCTGGAAGCAAATCTCCGGTTGAAATGTTTAAATATTTAGGTCTTTACTCTAGACAAATATTTTGACTCGGGGGCCACATTGAGAGAAAAAAAAATGTGTGTGGGGGGCCAATGTGTATGTGTGTATAAATGATACGTACACAAATTATATGTTTGCTTTTGTAAGGTTTGCAAACACAAAGAACTATTTTTTTACTCAATATAACAGTATAACTGTCATACTAAATATGACAGTTATTCAAACATAACTCCTAAACCAAACATGCAAAACGTCTAATAATGCCTGTATTAATGTATCTGTGTGAGTTTTACTAAAAACATGGGCTTTTGTAAGGTTTGCAAACTCAAAAATTTGTATTTTACTCAATATGACAGTTATTCAAACATAACTCCAAAACCAAACATGCAATATGTGTAATAATGCCTAAATTAATGTGTCTTTGTGAATTTAACTAGAATCATGTTCTTTTGTAAGGTTTTCAAACACAAAAATTAGTTTTTTATTCAACATGACAGTAATGTTCTTAGAATCCTGAGATAATGTGAAAAAAGCAATACAAATTTATTCAAACATAACTCCTAAACCAAACATGCAAAATGTCTAATAATGCCTGTATTAATGTATATTTGTGAGTTTTACTAGAAATATGTGCTTTTGTAAGGTTTGCAAACACAAACATTAGTTTTTACTCAATATGACAGTATAAGTATATAAGTATATGTTTGGGTCTTTTTTTTCAGGAACACTAATACCAAAAGTCACAATGTCCGATAGAGTTCTAAAAACGTTATGACAGACCACTTCAAAAAAACGGAATGGAATTTTACAGTTTTTTTTACTGACTGGGATACCCAAAATGTACATGAAAATAAAGAAAGTGGGATTTACAATATTAACTATGAACAATAAAACACTGAATATTAATAACATATGAACATCGCTCCTCTTTTACTTCTCAGACCAGCCCCTCGATAGTTGTGTATCTTTTACAATCAAACAAAGCACATGAATGCAATGTGTAAAACACCTACAATATGATATCACTTTTATGCAGAAAATTGTTGTAAAGATCTGCTTCCGGATCTGTTTATGACACATGCGTTTCGGGCTGGCTGCTCCTAAAACAAACCCTGCCCACTCTGCTTTGTCTCTGGTCTGAGCTGCGAAGAGGTAGATGACCGTAATAACTCCTACAACACCCAAAAGCGCAGATTTCGAACATTGAAATACTTTCTATAGTTCAAGACTTACGGTCATTTAAAAACAGCACTGCACGTCATAATGGCGGCTACAGTTTTGATGTTAAAGGTGTAAAAAAATTATGTCGAACGTCTGGCGGGCCGGATTGAACATTTTAATGCGCCGCATGTGGCCCGCGGGCCGTATTTTGCCCAGGTCTGCTCTGGGATATACAGTCGCAATTACACTTGTAAAGAACATAATGTTATGGCCGTCTTGAGTTTCCAAAAATGTCTACAAGTCTTATTTTTTTGTGATAGAGTGATTGGAGCACATACTTGTTGGTCACAAAAAACATTCATGAAGTTTGACATCACATGGACAAAGATACAACCTTCTGGAGGAAAAAGTTCTGTGGTCAGATGAAACAAAAATGGAGCTGTTTGGCCACAATACCCAGCAATATGTTTGGAGGAGAAAAGGTGAGGCCTTTAATCCCAGGAATACCATTCCTACCGTCAAGCATGGTGGTGGTAGTATTATGCTCTGGGCCTGTTTTGCTGCCAATGGAACTGGTGTAAATGGGACCGTGAAAAAGGAGGATTACCTCCAAATTCTTCAGGACAACCTAAAATCTTCAGCCCGGAGGTTGGGTCTTGGGTGCAGTTGGGTGTTCCAACAGGACAATGACCCCAAACACACGTCAAAAGTGGTAAAGGAATGGATAAATCAGGCTTGAATTAAGGTTTTAGAATGGCCTTCTCAAAGTCCTGACTTAAACGTGTGGACAATGCTGAAGAAACAAGTTCAGCAACAAGTTTAGCTGAACTGGACCAATTTTGTCAAGAGGAGTGGTCAAAAATTCAACCAGAAGCTTGTGGATGGCTACCAAAAGCGCCTTATTGCAGTGAAACTTGCCAAGGGACATGTAACCAAATATTAACATTGCTTTATGTATACTTTTGACCCAGCAGATTTGGTCACATTTTCAGTAGACAAATAATAAATTAATAAAAGAACCAAACTTCATGAATATTTTTTGTGACCAACAAGTATGTGCTCTAATCACTCTATCACAAAAAAATAAAAGTTGTAGAAATGATCGGAAACTCAAGACAGCCATGACAAGTGTATGTAAACTTTTGACCACGACTGTATGTGCACACCCTCTTAAATGTGTATACCCACCAACATATTCCAGTCCTATTGACAACCAAAGCAGGTAGGGGGTAGTGTTTATAATAGCTGGTGTTCTTGGTTTTAGATTTTGGTCCCCGCACTCATTCATACACACACACAACACGTCCCCCCCCCCCCTGCACCCGTCTAATTCAGCCCCCGGCGCTCACGCACTCCTCCCCAACTTCTTCTCCTTCCCCTAGATCTCTCTTTGCCACAGCTGCTGCCTCCTGGCTTCGCTGGCGGTCTTCAGGAGGCTTCCCGGCTCGCTATACCCTTCTCCCTGCAGCCATGAAGGGGAGAAAAATAAAACTTCAGGCACACCATGCAAAGCCATCTGGGTAATCTTGTTCAAAAGGCTGGGGGGGTGGGGGGGTGGGGGTGATAGTTGCAATTTACACAGGCAAAAAGGAGAGGGAAAAAAAGGACCCTATTTCCATACCTAGCAGCCTGAAGGAGATACAATTGAATAAACTAAGAACTACGAAAATAATTACAGTAAAACCAATATGGATTATTCACCATTAGATCCATTTGTCCCTTTAACCCCCCACACCCCATGCAAACACATTTTTAGCAAGATGACAAGGAGGTGTCTCACACACAGCTGAGGGGGAAACAATATTTGCCATGAAAGCAAATCAAACTGAAATCCAATATGTTAAAGTCAACTTGATTAGTGTGAAAATGTGGGGGGGGGGGAAAAAGCGTCTCAAGCTGCAGGCTGGCGTATCCCACAGTCATAACGATATGTTAATTTGTAACTTAATTGCTCGGAGCGCCATTTTTTTTATTATTTTTTTAAAAGCTTATACAAACCTTGAAATATGCTGCCTTGCTGATACGTCTGCCTTTTAATTTAATGAAGCAAACAGCACCGACCGAAACAAACAAGCCAAAAAAAAAACAATAAGTGCCCCAATTAAAAAACAGGCATGAAGAGAAAGTGTCTATTTCCCGTTGAGGCCCCTGCGGACATGCGTAGCCCGAGCGTGTCTGCACATTTACCCGCACGCGCTACAACATATGCATCGTGTGCAGCCCGTAAAAGTCCTGCCTTTCGCATTAGCATACGTGTTACTGCAGATGTAGGTTATCTGCCGGGAGATCCGGGCTACATGTTTATGGCGCTGGCTCTGAGCGCACATGTTAGCGTGCACGGATTATTGTATGCGTGTGTGGCGGTATGGTGTCGCTGTATAATTACTGCATAATGCACGTCAGGGTCAACGTTGTTGCGCCGATAAAGGCGGGGAACGACGCCGCCTCGTCGCCACCCCCCCCCCCGTGACTGTACGTCATCTGGCCTTCTTCGCACCCCCGCCGGCTACATCCCATCAGGCTCGCCATGCTCCAATGTGTCCCGACAGACCTGATGTGATCTGAGTGGCTGACGGGTTTGTCCCTGCTGCCCACTGTCGCCTCCCTTCTGCACTCCGCTCGTACGTGTCGCACACACAGCCAATAAACACACCGCGCCGTGCTGTCGGATCAAGTCGGAGGCGAATATGATCGGCTGGGGTGGCGTTCGAGATTGTTGGAAAGGATGCAAATGGAGTGTTTATAAATAATAATGAAAAATAAAAAAAACGTCCCAAATGCTGCAGAAAAGTACAAAACCCAAAACCAGTGAAGTTGGCACATTGTGTAAATGGTAAATAAAAACAGAATACAATGATTTGCAAATCCCTTTCAACCTATATTTAATTGAATAGACTGCAAAGACAAGATATTTAATGTTCGAACTGAGAAACTTTTTTTTTTTTGTGCAAATAATCATTAACTTAGAATTCTCACGCAATATTATGACTTTTAAAGGCCTACTGAAATGAAATGTTCTTATTTAAACGGGGATAGCAGGTCCATTCTATGTGTCATACTTGATCATTTTGCGATATTGCCATATTTTTGCTGAAAGGATTTAGTAGAGAACATCGACGATAAAGTTCGCAACTTTTGGTCGCTGATAAAAAAGCCTTGCCTGTACCGGAAGTAGCGTGACGTCACAGGTTGTGGAGCGCCTCACATCTGCACATTGTTTACAATCATGGCCACAAGCAGCAAGAGCAATTCGGACTGAGAAAGCGACGATTACCCCATTAATTTGAGCGAGGATGAAAGATTTGTGGATGAGGAAAGTGAGAGTGAAGGATTAGAGGGCAGTGGAAGCGATTCGGATGCTGTGAGAGGCGGGTGGGACCTGATATTCAGCTGGGAATGACTAAAACAGTAAATAAACACAAGACATATATATACTCTATTAGCCACAACACAACCAGGCTTATATTTAATATGCCACAAATTAATCCGCATAACAAACACCTCCCCCCTCCCGTCCATATAACCCACCAATACAACTCAAACACCCGCACAACACACTCAATCCCACAGCCAAAAGTACCGTTTACCTCCGTAAAGTTCATGCAGCACATATATTTCCCCAAAGTTACGTACGTGACATGCACATAGCGGCACGCACGTACAGGCAAGCGATCAAATGTTTGGAAGCCAAAGCTGCGTACTCACGGTAGCGCTATCCAACTCAAAGTCCTCCTGGTTGTGTTGCTGCAGCCAGCCGCTAATACACCACTTCCCACCTACAGCTTTCTTCTTTGCTGTCTTCATTGTTCATTAAACAAATTGCAAAAGATTCACCAACATAGATGTCCAGAATACTGTGGAATTTTGCGATGAAAACAGACAACTTAATAGCTGGCCACAATGGTGTCCCAATATGTCCGCACAATCTGTGACGTCGCGCGCAAACGTCCTCATACCGAGACGTTTTCAGCAGAATATTTCACGGGAAATTTAAAATTGCACTTTACTAATCTAACCCGGCCGTATTGGCGTATTTTGCAATGTTAAGATTTCATCATTGATATACAAACTATCAGACTGCGTGGTCGGTAGTAGTGGGTTTCAGTAGGCCTTTAATGATTATTTGAAGTTGTCAACCGTTTTCTTGCAATATCACAACTTTATTCTATTCCATACTCTGTTTTCTATTCGGGCTCCAGTACTCTGGAATGCCCTCAGTAGAAGCATTAAGTCCCATCTTAAAACTCATTTGTATACTCTAGCCTTTAAATAGACCCCCCTTTTAGACCAGTTGATCTGCCCCCCCTCCATGACGGAGAGGGGGGGGGGGGGGGGGGGCACAGATTAGGTGACCACAGATGACGCGCTCTCTGTTCAAAGTCCGGGCCCGGGATGGACCACTCATCTGTGCATCAGTTGAGGATGTCTCTGGCTGGCCCCTCTCACACTATGATCTAGATCCACTATGGACTGGACTCTCACACTATGATCTAGATCCACTATGGACTGGACTCTCACACTATGATCTAGATCCACTCGACGTTCATTGCACCGGTCGCCCAGCGGGGGGCGGGGGGGTGTGGTGGTGGTGGTGGTGGTGGGGGGGGGGGGGGTCCCCACATATGCGGTCCCCTCCAAGGTTTGTCATTGTATCCCATAGGGTTGAGTTTTTTCTTGCCCTGATGTGGGATCTGAGCCGAGGATATCGTTGTGGCTTGTGCAGCCCTTTGAGACGCTCATGATTTAGGGCTATGTAAGTAAACTTTGATTGATTGATGATTGATATTCTGGTGACATTACCACTCTTAATGATTTTAATATCGTGACCATACCACTTTCACACGAGTACGACTTTATTCTCAAAACACTGTGAATTATTTCCTTGAATATTTGAATATTCCCCTCAAAACGTGTGACATTACAACCATTGTCATGACTTTCATGCTGCTACTGCAATTTTTGTCTTGGTTGTCTTGTTGGAACATCGTCCAGCGTCCTCCGCAGTGGACATTTGTGTTTTACATAAAAGCTATTTTTCCCCCGAAACGCATAACTCCGATGAAAATAATAGGCCAAAAACTAATTTCCATTGCAAAGGAGGCTGGTTCTCAATTGTTTTTTATTAATATTTTCTCTGAATAGCACACATTGTAATTCTCGTAACTTTACAACTTAATTCTCACAACTTCACAAATTCCTACTTGTAACAATGAAACATTAAACTCGTGTATTTACAACTTTTTATTTCAAATGTTCTTTTTTTTAACTTTTTGGTGTATACCTAATACTTTGTACGTATCTGAACTGGGCCACATTAGAGGGGCTGTAATAGTTACAATACGACCATGTACAAACCCCAAAACCAGTGAAGTGGCACGTTGTGTAAATGGTAAACAAAAACAGAATACAATGATTTGCAAATCCTTTTCAACTTATATTCAATTGAATAGACTGGAAAGACAAGATACTTAATGTTCGAACTGAGAAACTTGTTTTTTTTTGCAAATAGTCAATTTAATGGCAGCAACACATTGCAAAAAAGTTGCCACTGTGTTACATGGCCTTTTCTTTTAACAACACTCAGTAAACGTTTGGGAACTGAGGAGACCAATTTTTGAAGCTCCTCAGGTAGAATTCTTTCCCATTCTTGCTTGATGTACAGCTTAAGTTGTCCAACAGTCCGGGGTCTCCGTTGTGGTATTTTAGGCTTCATAATGCGGAACACATTTTCAACGGGAGACAGGTCTGGACTACAGGCAGGCCAGTCTAGTACCCGCACTCTTTTACTATGAAGCCACGCTGTTCTAACACGTGGCTTGGCATTGTCTTGCTGAAATAAGCAGGGGCGTCCATGATGCGGGTCATAAGAACTATACGCAATGCATTCTGGGCCTTGTAGTAGAAAGGGTGCAAATATTGTAAGGTCTGGTCTAAATAACATACAAACCCCTTTTTCATATGAGTTGGGAAATTGTGTTAGATGTAAATATAAACGGAATACAATGATTTGCAAATCCTTTTCAACCCATATTCAATTGAATGCACTACAAAGACAAGATATTTGATGTTCAAACTCATAAACTTAATTTTTTTTTTGCAAATAATCATTAACTTATAATTTCATGGCTGCAACACGTGCCAAAGTAGTTGGGAAAGGGCATGTTCACCACTGTGTTACATCACCTTTTCTTTTAACAACACTCAATAAACGATTGGGAACTGAGGAAACTAATTGTTGAAGCTTTGAAAGTGGAATTATTTCCCATTCTTGTTTTATGTAGAGCTTCAGTCGTTCAACAGTCCGGGGTCTCCGCTGTCGTATTTTACGCTTCATAATGCGCCACACATTTTCGATGGGAGACAGGTCTGGACTGCAGGCGGGCCAGGAAAGTACCCGCACTCTTTTTTTACGAAGCCACGCTGTTGTAACACGTGCTGAATGTGGCTGGGCATTGTCTTGCTGAAATAAGCAGGGGCGTCCATGAAAAAGACGGCGCTTAGATGGCAGCATATGTTGTTCCAAAACCTGTATGTACCTTTCAGCATTAATGGTGCCTTCACAGATGTGTAAGTTACCCATGCCATGGGCACTAATACACCCCCATACCATCACAGATGCTGGCTTTTGAACTTTGCGTCGATAACAGTCTGGATGGTTCGCTTCCCCTTTGGTCCGGATGACACGATGTCAAATATTTCCAAAAACAATTTGAAATGTGGACTCGTCAGACCACAGAACACTTTTCCACTTCGCATCAGTCCATCTTAGATGATCTCGGGCCCAGAGAAGCCGGCAGCGTTTCTGGATGTTGTTGATAAATGGCTTTCGCTTTGTATAGTAGAGCTTTAACTTGCACTTACAGATGTAGCGACAAACTGTATTTAGTGACAGTGGAGTGTTCCTGAGCCCATGTGGCATACTTGCCAACCCTCCCGTTTTTAGCGGGAGAATCCCGATATTCAGCGCCTCTCCCGACAACCTCCCGACAGAAATTTTCTCCCGACAAACTCCCGGTATTCAGCCGGAGCTGGAGACCACGCCCCCCCAAAAAAAAGTCTGCCGCAGCTGCGATTGGACCTGACCAGCCTCCGGGTACAAGTACTGGAGTACCAATTACTTGCCAGGGAAGATCTTCCCCAGGAAGCAAGGATTGACCGGTTTTGGGCCATGCTAGGGAGAGATGGAAGATTCCACACTCTCGTGCATTTGATGAAAGCACTTTTGTGCGTGCCACACAGCAATGCATCATTAGAGAGGGTGTTCAGCATGGTTAGAAAAATAGTGACAGAGAATAGAAAGAGGATGGACAATTCAACCCTTAACAAAGCATTGTACTTTCAAGTACAACAATGAATAGATGAGTGTTGTGTGTGTGTGTGTGTGTGTGTGTGTGTGTGTGTGTGTGTGTGTGTGTGTGTGTGTGTGTGTGTGTGTGTGTGTGTGTGTGTGTGTGTGTGTGTGTGTGTGTGTGTGTGTGTATATGTGTAAATAAATGAACACTAAAATGCAAGTATTTCTTTTATTTATATATATAATAAAAAAAAAAAATTAAAAAAAAATTAAAAAAAAAAAAAAAAAATATATATATATATATATATATATATATATATATATATATATATATATATATATATATATATATATATATATAGCTAGAATTCACTGAAAGTCAAGTATTTATATATATATATATATATATATATATATATATATATATATATATATATATATATATATATATATATATATATATATATATATATATATATATGAAATGACGCATTTTGGCCTAAAAACTAAAGATAAAGGTGAAGTTATAACACTGAAACGCCCTCAGGAAGAGGTGCTTTAAAACATGGCTAGCTAGCTAGCGGCTAACATCCATCCGCAGTTGGCAGTTTTAGCTACTTCTAAATCACTAATCCTCGTCTCCATGGCGACAAATAAAGTAAATTTCTTACAAGTATCATCCCTGCAGGACGAGGAATAGCTAAACATGCTTCACTACACACCGTAGGAGGATACAATAGCTCACCGGCGTCACAAAGTAAACAAACGCCATGGGTGGATCTACACCTAACATCCACTGTAATGATACCAAGTACAGGAGCGTATCTAGCCGATACTACTATGATTACATCAATATTTTTTATCGTCGTAAAATCTTTTTTCTTTTTTTTTTTAAATTCCTATTATGTTTATAAACTCAGGAAATACATCCATGGACACATGAGGACTTTGAATATGACCAATGTATGATCCTGTAACTACTTGGTATCGGATCGATACCCAAATGTGTGGTATCATCCAAAACTAATGTAAAGTATCCAAACAACAGAAGAATAAGTGATTATTACATTTTAACAGAAGTGTAGATAGAACATGTTGAAACAGAAAGTAAGCAGATATTAACAGTAAATAAACAATTAGATTAATAATACATTTTTACAGCTTGTACTTTGACAAAATAATAGAATGATAAATGACACAATATGTTACTGCATACATCAGCAGACTAGTTAGGAAACACACGCACACACTAGGTGTGGTGGAATTTGTCCTCTGCATTTGACCCATCCCCTTGATCACCCCCTGGGAGGTGAGGGGAGCAGTGGGCAGCAGCGGTGCTGCGCCCGGGAATATTTTTTGGTGATTTGGTGACAAGTTGTCTAGTTTGTTCACTATTTTATTCAAGGACAAAATTGCAATAATAAAGATATGTTTAATGTACCCTAAGATTTTTTGTTAAAACAAAGTCAATAATGCCATTTTTCTGTGGTCCCTCTTATTTAGAAAAGTATCGAAAAGTATCAAACTGTATTTTCGCACCGGGACAACCCTAGTTTCGGCTTTTTTAAAATGTCCTTAAACTAGTGTGCAATGCATTGTGGTTACAATGTGTGTTTTAAGGGGTGCTGAAGTGAAAGGTAGGGGTGCGTGAGAAGTTATAAAGGGTCTAAATCAGCTCATGCGACAGTACAGTACGTGCTTAAACTCGTATGTGAACACGTGCACAGAAGTGAAGCCCTGATGGAGAGAAACAATACCCTCTTGGTTCAGTAGCCATTTCGTACAAGCACACACTCACTCAACACACACCCACAGACGCCCGGGGGGATGCAGAGCGAGTGGGGGTTGGATACCATGAGACGAGGGCATCAAACAAGGGGGCTTTTAGAGACCGAGTCGTAGCAACCTTACAAGTAAAAGCCACGGTGCGTTCGCGCGCCTTGTGTTCACACAAACCCACACGTGTGGAGGAATGAGGTAAGTGACACACCGAGGGAGGAATAGGGAGAGTTTATGGAGGCGACGCTGCCGAGTGAAGGACAACACTGGCGGTGCCTGGGGGCATAATTCGCAAATAATCCTCCTTTTTAAATAAAACAGACGGTAAAAATGAGGAAACTCAGAGTTGGCATATCATAAATCATTTTTTGAGATCTAAATTCCTTTCTGCATTTTAGGTAATGCCTCAGGTAATGTTTTTGAACTCTTTTAGGCCCAGAAAATGGAGTTGAATCTTTTTTTTTGTAATCAGGAGCAATATGTTTATATGATTAGTATAATACACAAATATACAAACATACCCGTCTGTCCTAGCCCTGCACACTAAAACATGTTGGGTTAAAAAGCAAAACTGGTTCAGAAAAGGACGAACCCCTTATTTGAGTTATTTTAACCCAATATTTTGGGTTCATTTTTTCAACCCAACTTTTGCGTTGAATTATTTCACCAAAAAGTTAAGTTATGATGACTGAATGTTGAGTTATTCCCAACCAAACTATTGGGTGGAATTATTTAACCCAAAAGTTGAGTTACACTAACTCAATGTTGGGTGATTGTAAAAAATGTTAATGAGATTAATCCATAATAAAATTCCCTTCAAGAAAAAAGTAACTTTTTAATTTAAAAAAAGCCTTTTACCCAAAAATGCGTTACTCGTTGAAAAACGACCCAGAAATGGTTCATAATTTTGAAACCCCAGAAATGTAGTTAAAATAATACCCTTATAACCCAAAAAATTGATTGCTCTTCATAAAAAATAACTCCCAAATTTAACCCAACATTAGCAACTCATAAATTGGATTATCAAAATAACCCAGTATTTCAAAGTGTGTACACATTAAAAAATATTGGGTTAAAAATTAACCCCATTTTAACCCAACTGCTGGTTCAGAAAAGGACTAAACCCCTTATTTGAGTTATTTTAACTCAACATTTTGGGTAAATTTTTTCAACCCAACTTTTGCGTTGAATTATTTAACCAAAAAGTTGAGTTTTGATAACTAAATGTTGGGTTATTCCCAACCAAACCATTGGGTTGAATTATTTAACCCAAACGTTGAGTTACGCTAACTCATTGTTGGGTGATTGTATATAATGTTAATGAGATTAATTCATAATAAAATTTTCCTTCAAGAAAAAAATAACTTTTTAATTAAAAAAAGCCTTTTACCCAAAAATTGAAAACAACCCAGAAATGGCTCATCATTTTGAAAACCCAGAAATGTAGTTAAAATAATACCCTTATAATTAATTAGTTAATAAAAAATAACTCCAAAATTTAACCAAACACTAGCTACTCATAAATAGGGTTATCAAAATAACCCAGTATTCTTTAGTGTGTGGGAGAGCCTTTGTGTAAGTTATCCAATTTATGTAATATGTTTCTGTTGTTTTGTAAAATAAATAAATGTTCTTGTAAAAACAATGTCACCCATATCTTGCTTTTGGGTATATTTTAATGGGATGAATATAATTTTGATCAGTAGTTGGGAAGGAGTAGCTAACCAGCAGTAAAATGTATAATTATTAACCAACTATTGGGTCAAGGAGCGCTAAATTGCCCAACCCAATAGTTGGGTCTAGAATACCCCAACGTTGAGTTAGCATAACTCAACTTTTGGGTTAAATAATTCAACCCAATAGTTTGGTTGGGTATAACCCAACATTAAATGATCATAACTCTGTCATAACGGCGTGGACTTTGGGTTGTTCGTTTTCCCGAGTTGCAAGGAAGGTTGGAGTGGACATCGGATGAAGGTAGGTACATGATTTAACAATGACTATAAAAAGTTACAAACAAAAGGCGCGCACAAAGGCGGAGAACAAACTTGACTAATGAAACAAAAACTAGCACTTGTGCAAAAAACTATGAACATGAAATAAATAACACTTGCTAACTGTGACATGAATAAACAAAGACTTACTTGAAAAGCATGGAACTATGGCATGGAACACGTAATCAATGGAGTAACAGGGATAACAGAGTTAATGTCGCCAGGCTGACTTCCTGGCAACTATGGGCTTAAATAATACAGTCATGATTGACAAGAGGTGCGCGAGTGCAAAACGTGAAACAGGTGAAACTAATGGTCGCTATGGTGACAAAACAAACAAGAGTGCCCAAATAGTCCAAAAACCAAAGCTGAACATAACCAAAACAAAACATGATCACACAGACATGACAAACTCAACTTTTGGGTAAAATAATTCAACGCAAAAGTTGGGTTGAAAAATTAACCCAAAATGTTGAGTTAAAATAACTCATATAAGGGGTTTGTCCTTTTCTGAACCAGCAGTTGGGTTAAAATTGGGTTATCTTTTAACCTTTAAATCTTAACCAACATTTTTTAGTGTGTATATATTTTTCAATAATGTCAATAACTCTTCTTCACTGATAGGCTGGGTGCAATCACATGATTATTCTGCCCTCCGGTGAGACTTGTGGCGTCCATTTTGGCTCAAGTTTATGTGGTTCCATGCACTTTATAAAGAGCTCATTTGAACTTATGTCACATTTAGGAGCCTCAAGTGAATTCCGTGAGGCTAAAGTGTCTCCCAGGTGCCAAGGTGAGGAAGCAATCTAAGAAATCTAAATTTTAGGTATAGGCAATTATAACGCCCCAAGCACTTATTTTTAATCAATGATTAACTTTTTAGAATTATTTTTTAACACCTGAAAATACATTGGAATCTTTTTTTGTAACTTGTTTAGGGTTATCATTATCATTACATGTACAATAATACATCATAATAACAGTAAGTTGTTATTATCATTCATTTTGTCACTGATTGGCTGGGTGCAATCACATTATTAAATTGCCTCACAATAGTAAGACATTTTGGCTCAAGTTTGGTTTTGGCTCTCTGTAATGTTTTTTAATCAATTATTACATTTTCATTTTTATCCCAGAATTCTTTTTTTTAAAGATTTGATGTCAGTTTTTTAAAGGCAATCGTTAGCATTATATGTAAAATAATACTGATAATCATAATGGCAGGGTACAATCACATGATTGTACATTGCTTTACAGTGAGGCTTGTGGTGTCCATTTTGGCTCAAGTTTGGGTGCCCAAATATGGTTCTATGTCCTTTATAAAGAACTAACTGGCTCTTGTATGACATGTAGGTGCCATGCGACTCATATGTCTCCAAGATGCCAACGTGAGAAAGCTCAAAGTTGACATACCATTATTATTAAAAAAAATAAAAATCTAAATTTTTCTCACCATTTAAGTTAAAGTTAAAGTTAAAGTACCAATGATTGTCACACACACACTAGGTGTTTTAGGTAGGAAATCATACTGCCCCAAGCCCTCTGTAACGTTTTTAGTCACTGATTACATTTTTATTTTTATTTTTACCTAAGAAAATACATTTTTATGATTTTGATGTAACTTTTTTGAAGGTAATCATTATCATTATATGTAAAATAATACATAATATTAATAACGGCTGGGTACAATCACATGCTTCACAGTGAGGATTGTGGCGCCCATTTTGGCTCAAGTCTGAGTGTCCAAATCATGCCCTTTATAAAGCGCTAATTGTTCGATATGTAATCATTAGCATTATATGTAAAATAATACATAATAGTCATAGTGGTGCAATCACATGATTATACACTGCATGACAGTGAGGCTTGTGGCGTCCATTTTGGCTCAAGTTTGGGTGCCCAAATATGATTCTATGTCCTTTATAAAGAGCTAACTGGTTCTTTCATCAAGGCGAGGAAGCTTACACACTAAGAAATACTGAGTTATTGTGATAACCCAATTTATGAGTAGCTAGTGTTGGGTTACATTTTGGAGTTATTTTTATGAATAGCGATCCATTTTTTGGGTTATAAGGGTATTATCTTAACTCAATTTCTGGGTTTTCAAAATTATGAACCACTTTTGGTTTGTTTTTCAACGACTAACACATTTTTGGGTAAAAGGCTTTTTTTTTTAATTAAAAAGTTACTTTTTTCTTGAAGGGAAATTTTATTATGGATTAATGTCATTAACATTATTTACAATCACCCAACATTGAGTTAGCATAACTCAACTTTTGGGTGAATTAATTACACCCAATAGTTTGGTTGGGAATAACCCAACATTTACTTATCATAACTCAACTTTTTGGTGAAAAAATTCAATGCAAAAGTTGGGTTGAAAAAATTAACCCAAACTGTTGAGTTAAAATAACTCAAATAAGGGGTTTGTCCTTTTCTGAACGAGCAGTTGGGTTAAAATGGGGTTCATTTTTTAACCCAACATTTTTAGTGTGTACACACTAAGAAATACTGGGTTATTTTGATAACCCAATTTATGAGTAGCAAGTGTTGGGTTAATTTAAAAATATATATTTTTATGAATAACAATCAATTTTTTGGGTTATAAGGGTATTATTGTAACTCAATGTCTGGGTTTTCAAAATTATGAATCACTTTTGGTTTGTTTTTCAATGAGTAACGCATTTTTGGGTAAAAGGCTTTTTTTTTTTTAGCTTAAAAAGTTAAAATGGGGTTCATTTTTTAACCCAACATTTTTAGTGTGAACACACTAAGAAATACTGGGTTATTTTGATAACCCAATTTATGAGTTGCTAGTGTTGGGTTAAATTTTGGAGTTATTTTTATGAATAGCAATCAATTTTTGGGGTTATAAGGGTATTATTTTAACAACACTTCTGGGTTTTCCAAATTATGAACCATTTTTGGGTCGTTTTTCAGGGAATAACTCATTTTTGGGTAAAAAGCTTTTTTTTAAATTAAAAAGTTACTTTTTTCTTAAAGGGAATTTAATTATGGATTAATCTCATTAACATTATTTACAATCACTCAACATTGAGTTAGCATAACTCAACTTTTGGGTGAATTAATTACACCCAATAGTTTGGTTGGGAATAACCCAACATTTACTTATCATAACTCAACTTTTTGGTGAAAAAATTCAATGTAAAAGTTGGGTTGAAAAATTAACCCAAACTGTTGAGTTAAAATAACTCAAATAAGGGGTTTGTCCTTTTCTGAACCAGCAGTTGGGTTAAAATGGGGTTCATTTTTTAACCCAACATTTTTAGTGTGTACACACTAAGAAATACTGGGTTATTTTGATAACCCAATTTATGAGTAGCAAGTGTTGGGTTAATTTAAAAAAATATATTTTTATGAATAACAATCAATTTTTTAGGTTATAAGGGTATTATTGTAACTCAATGTCTGGGTTTTCAAAATTATGAATCACTTTTGGTTTGTTTTTCAATGAGTAACGCATTTTTGGGTAAAAGGCTTTTTTTTTTTTAGCTTAAAAAGTTAAAATGGGGTTCATTTTTTAACCCAACATTTTTAGTGTGTACACACTAAGAAATACTGGGTTATTTTGATAACCCAATTTATGAGTTGCTAGTGTTGGGTTAAATTTTGGAGTTATTTTTATGAATAGCAATCCATTTTTTGGGGTTATAAGGGTATTATTTTTACAACACTTCTGGGTTTTCCAAATTATGAACCATTTTTGGGTCGTTTTTCAGGGAATAACTCATTTTTGGGTAAAAAGCTTTTTTTTAAATTAAAAAGTTACTTTTTTCTTGAAGGGAATTTAATTATGGATTAATCTCATTAACATTATTTACAATCACCCAACATTGAGTTAGCATAACTCAACTTTTGGGTGAATTAATTACACCCAATAGTTTGGTTGGGAATAACCCAACATTTAGTTATCATAACTCAACTTTTTGGTGACAAAATTAAATGCAAAAGTTGGGTTGAAAAAATTAACCCAAACTGTTGAGTTAAAATAACTCAAATAAGGGGTTTGTCCTTTTCTGAACCAGCAGTTGTGTTAAAATGGGGTTATTTTTTTAACCCAACATTTTTTAGTGTGTACACACTAAGAAATACTGGGTTATTTTGATAACCCAATTTATGAGTTGCTAATGTTCGGTTAAATTTCTGAGTTATTTTTTATGAAGAGCAATCCATTTTTTGGGTTATAAGGGTATTATTTTAATTCAATTTCTGGGTTTCCAAAATTATGAACCTTTTCTGGGTTGTTTTTCAACGAGTAACGCATTTTTGGGTAAAAAGCTTTTTTGTAAATTAAAAAGTTACTTTTTTCTTGAAGGGAATTTAATTATGGATTAATCTCATTAACATTATTTACAATCACCCAACATTGAGTTAGCATAACTCGACTTTTGGGTTAAATAACTCAACGCAAAAGTTGGGTTGAAAAAATGTACCCAAAATGTTGAGTTAAAATAACTCAAATAGGGGGTTTGTCCTTTTTTGAACGAGCAGTTGGGTGAAAATTGGGTTATTTTTTAACCCAACATTTTTTAGTGTGTAGCATTGACATACCATTAAATATTGATTTTAATCCAAATTCTTCTCACCATTTAGGTACACCCCTTAGTACTCTTTAAATTTTTACCTCAGAAAATTAATTTTATTGATTTTCATGTAACTTTTTTTTAAAGGTATATGTAAAATAATACACAATATTAATAATGGCTGGGTGCATGATTATAATGCCTTGAGGCTCGTGTTCTCCATTTTGGCTCAAGTTTAGGCGCCCCAATGATGTCCCACGCCCCATATAAATGGCTGACTGGATCTTAGACCACATTTAGGGATCCTCACATGACTTCCGTGTGGCTAAATGTCTCCAGGGTGCCTTCCATCACTAATTTTGCTCGGAGAGAAAGTGAATGACACGTTGGCTTGCTTGCAGAGTGGCAAACCTTTTCCACATGAATAATGCTGCAGCCGCACTGCTGTAAGATGACACATAAGCTTGGTCATTTTTGACATGATGTTTTGACACTGTCAACTCTGGAAAATTCTTCCACCGAGAGCCCGAGGACATCGTCGCCATTTTGGGGGGGGCACATGTGACCCTTGCGCCGTGTGCGATCACTCCAAACTGGAGGAACGATGGTAAGGGGGGTTGGGTGGCAATAGGCCGTGGCGGGTCAGGAGTCACTTGAGTCACGTGACAAGCCAACCCCGGGGGGGGGGGGGGGGGTCTTTGGGAGCGACAAGGCAGGCCCAAGAAGCAGAAAGTGTAACTGCGCAAGCCCACGGGGGGAGAAAAAAGAAGGTCAGTGGCCACAGGAAGCAGTGTAAAAGTGCCCCCAGCTAGTGTCCTTAATGAGTGCACATCCCCTTGGGTGTGTATCCCCGCAGCCCAACTGCCACGTGAAAAAGTCCAATCTATAAGGAGTGCTGCGGGCGAGCAAGGGCAGCCATTTTCATGCTTCATTCTCGAAGCCAGGAGCCATCTTGTGAGGTAAACAAACCCAAGATGTGCACACAGACTTGTTTTTTTTTTTTTTTTGTCTTTTATTTTGAAATATATGGAACGCCTCACTCTCTCCACAGCATTCCAAAGTGTACGACTTGTGAAAATACATTTGATAACAATAATAACCGCTGCCCGGCTTGTCATTGTAGGTAAAAAAAGAAAAAAAGAAACTATATAGAACTACCAAACCCAAAACCAGTGAAGTTGGCATGTTGTGTAAATGATAAATAAAAACAGAATACAATGATTGGCAAATCCTTTTCAACTTATATTCAATTGAATAGACTGCAAAGACAAGATATTTAATGTTTGAACTGAGAAACGTTGTTATTTTTTGCAAATATTAGCTCATTTGGAATTTGATGCCTGCTACATGTTTTAAAAAAGCTGGCACAAGTGGCAAAAAAGACTGAGAAAGTTGAGGAATGCTCATCAAACACTTATTTGGAACATCTCACAGGTGAACAGGCTAATTGGGAACAGGTGGGTGCCATGATTGGGTATAAAAGCAGCTTCCATGAAATGCTCAGTCATTCACAACAAGGATGGGGCGAGGGTCACCACTTTGTGAACAAATGCGTGAGCAAATTGTCCAACAGTGTAAGAACAACATTTCTCAACGAGCTATTGCAAGGAATTTAGGGATTTCACCATCTACAATCTGTAATATCATCGAAAGGTTCAGAGAATCTGGAGAAATCACTGCACGCAAGCAGCAAGGCTGAAAACCAACATTGAATGCCCGTGACCTTTGATCCCTCAGGTGGTACTGCATCAAAAACCGACATCAGTGTGTAAAGGATATCACCACATGGGCTCAGGAACACTTCAGAAAACCACTGTTAGTAACTACAGTTGGTCGCTACATCTGTAAGTGCAAGTTAAAACTCTATTATGCAAAGCGAAAGCCATTTATCAACAACACCCAGAAACGAGTCCACATTTCAAATTGTTTTTGGAAAGTGTGGACATCGTGTCCTCCGGACCAAAGAGGAAAAGAACCATCCGGACTGTTATAGGCGCAAAGTTCAAAAGCCAGCATCTGTGATGGTATGGGGGTGTATTAGTGCCCAAGGCATGGGTAACTTACACATCTGTGAAGGCACCATTAATGCTGAAAGGTACATACAGGTTTTGGAGCAACATATGTTGCTATCCAAGCAACGTTATCATGGACGCCCCTGCTTATTTCATCAAGACAATGCCAAGCCACGTGTTACAACAGCGTGACTTCATAGTAAAAGAGTGTGGGTACTAGACTGGCCTGCCTGTAGTCCAGACTTGTCTCCCATTGAAAATGTGTGGCGCATTATGAAGCCTAAAATACCACAATAGAGACCCCCGGACTGTTGAACAACTTAAGCTGTACATCAAGCAAGAATGGGAAAGAATTCCACCTGAAAAGCTTCAAAAATTGGTCTCCTCAGTTCCCAAATGTTTACTGAGTGTTGTTAAAAGGAAAGGCCATGTAACACAGTGGTAAAAATGCCCCTGTGCCAACTTTTTTGCAATGTGTTGCTGCCATTAAATTCTAAGTTAATGATTATTTGCAAAAAAAAATACAAAAAATAAGTTTCTCAGTTCGAACATTAAGTACCGTATCTTGTCTTTGCAGTCTATTCAATTGAATATAGGTTGAAAAGGATTTGCCAATCATTGCATTCTGTTTTTATTGACCATTTACACAACGTGCCAACTTCACTGGTTTTCGGGTTTTGTATAAGAAAACTACTTTGATGGTTGTAGAGAGAAGGAGATTCGCCGATGGCAGACAACTTCATGCTTTGGGCTTTACAAGTTCAAGTGCAAAAAGAGGTCAACCACTGTATGATAAAATTGTGATCGACGTGCAAAAATTGCAGATTGCAGATTTAACATCACAATGTACAATATCTCCGAGTGGCTGCAGAGATCACAGCTAATTCTCAATGTGTCAAAAAGGGTCAATGAGTTTTTCTCAAAAAAATGCTGAGAACAAAATTGCAGTCGTTCTCATAAATGGAACACCAAATGAAACAGTAGGCAACTTCAAGTATTTAGGAGTCACTATTGACTCTCTACGTAACTTTAAACAGCAAGTGAAAAAGTTTGCTAACATAACTAAATTGAACCTGTCCAACTTCAGTCGTACAAGACATAACCTCACATTGGAGGCAGCTACACTAAACTTGGGTGCAATGATTGTCTCTCATATGACTTCCTCTATGACAAGCTGGGCGGCTGCATGTAACACCATGCTGGAACCAACTAAAACAACCTAAAAGGAAGCGTTAAAAACATAAGATAGAAAGCCAAAAGACCCATCATCTCTGCATAATACTGAGAAAGCACAGCATACTAAACATACTAAACAGACTCCATCCTTGTATATACAATTCCACATGGTCTTGCCCAGGCCCAATGCAGGAGATTGTCCCAAAAAAATCCAAACAGAAGCACAAGAGCAAGTTCTAGGGGTGACCGTATTATTCCTGCAGGATAAAGTGCTTTTGGCCAGGCACTCTTTTCCTACCGCGCCTCACAGACCTCACTTTTACGCAGAACTTTGTTTTGAAAATCTGCTTCTGCATGTGTTACTGACACATATTTTGCCCAGATAAAGCTAAACTAAAACAAAACTATTTTCAAGGAGGCGTAGAAAAAAAGACTTGCTGATGGTCGCTGACTTTTTATCATTTGGGACTGCTGTACAAGTGTAAAAAGGAGCTAACCACAGTACTGTATAATACAACTTAGATATAAGTGTAAAAATAAGATAACTACGGTATATTACAACTGTTGTACAAGTGTAAAAAGTAGCTAACCATTGTTCTTGACAATAAAACTTGCATATAAGTGTAAAAAGAAGCTACCTACTGTATAATACAACTGAAATACAAGTGTAAAAAGTAGCTAACCATTGTTCTCTATAATAAAACTTGTATATGAGTGTAAAAACAAGCTAACTACTGTATGTACAACTTATATATAAGTGTAAAAAGTAGCTAACCATTGTACTGTATAGTAAAACTTGCACATAAGTGTAAAAAGAAGCTAACTAATGTATAATACAACTGATATACGAGTGTAAAAAGTAGCTAACCGTTGTTCTCGACAATAAAACGTGCATTTAAGTGTAAAAATAAGCTAATTACTATATATTAGAACTGATATAAAAGTGTAAAAAGTAGCTAACCATTGTTCTTTATATTAAAACTTACATTTAAGTGTAAAAAGAAGCTAACTATTGTATAAAACAGCTGCTATACAAGTGTAAAAAGTAGCTAACCATTGTTCTCTATATTAAAACTTACATGTAAGAGTAAAAAGAAGCTAACTATTGTATAAAACAACTGCTATACAAGTGTAAAAAGTAGCTAACCATTGTTCTTGACAATAAAACATGCATTTAAGTGTAAAAAGAAGCTAACTACTGTATATTACAACTGATATAAAAGTGTAAAAAGTAGCTAACCATTGTTCTCTATATTAAAACTTACATTTAAGTGTAAAAATAAGCTAACTATTGTATAAAACAGCTGCTATACAAGTGTAAAAAGTAGCTAACCATTGTTCTCTATATTAAAACTTGCATTTAAGTGTAAAAAGTAGCTAACCATTGTTCTCGACAATAAAACTTGCATATAAGTATAAAAAGAAGCCAACAACTGTACTGAATAATACAATTGTTATAGAAGCTGTATAACAAAACTGTCGCACAAGTGTATAAAGAAGCTAACAGCTGTACAACAAAACTGTCGTACAAGTGTAAAAAGAAGCTAACCACCATCTAAAACTAAACTTGATGATGCATAGAGAAGGAAGCTTGCTAATGGCCGACAACTTTTTAACATTCTAAACTGTTGGGTGCAAAAGGAAGGAAATAAAACAAGTGTAAAAAGAAGCGAGAGCAGACATTGTCATGCTCCATTCCCAAATCCACGCTTTGCACACGTCGACGACTTTTATTTTTGGAACACGCGGAAGTTGTCTCCTTTTCGAAGCCTTCCAAAGTGCCGCATGTGGGAAAATAAACTATTAGATTAGGAAAATTATGAGAAAGATAACCCGGAGCGCCGCCCGCGGAGTTAAATCTCATTAACAGGTTTTTCGATTCCCTGCTTTCAATACATTTGTTAAAGTGCCAGGGAGTGTTCAATTATCACCCACCCTCCTCACCTTCCAGCTGACGAGAAGAAAAAGGCCCTAGGGCAGGAGGAGGGGTGGGGGGGGGAGGGGCGGGGCCACGCACTCGCAGGAAAACACACACATAAGTTTCTCTGAGTAATGAGCTTACTTGCCAGTTGTTTATTTGTGTAATGGCGCCAACATGGAGGGCGAGGGCGAGTCGGGATGACGCACATGAAAGCGTCCGACGTCAACCAACGTGTCCTCATAAAGTGGGGAAGGTTTTTCGCAATAACAAGCACACAATGGCCCCGCCTGCATTTCTTCTTCCTCTCAACTGTTTCCAATCAGCATGATGGCCTCCAGGCGACACTCGCCCTCCCTCCCCCTCCCTTCCAGGCAGGAACGTTTGCAAGGCTGTTATTTGTTCTGGAACCATTTGCTGTGCCCACGTTCTCTTTGCTCCGGGCGTGACTGACGGCCCGGGGGCCCAGCCAGACTTGACCTATTTAGAGGGAGGAGGGGATACACCCAGCTGCCCTCTGGTGGCGGGTGGAAGTACTGCAGCTACATGGTCACACTCCGGTGGTGGAAAAGAGTACTGCAGTTCTAGGTTATATAATATTGATAATAAAGTACCACTAGGTGTGGTGAAATTATTCTCTGCATTTGACCCATCACCCTTGATCACCCCCTGGGAGGTGAGGGGAGCAGTGAGCAGCAGCGGTGGCCGCGCCCGGGAATCATTTTTGGTGATTTAACCCCCAATTCCAACCCTTGATGCTGAGTGCCAAGCAGGGAGGTAATATTTTTGTTGTTAGTTTGTCAGTCAGTTAGACTGCAAAACTAACTAACAGACAAAGTTAAAGCTAAGGGCGGATTTTTATAAAAGCTAAAAAAAACCCCAAGTGATTAGATTTTGGGGATGATTGCGATCACCGTCACCTTGCAGCTGTATCCTGTTACATATTTTCACTATTGTTTGTGATATTTAAGCACACTCCATTGGTGGAAACCAGAACTGCAGGGTATACACTGCAAAAAGTCAGTGTTCAAAAACAATTTTAAAAAAATACAAAAATTAGGGGTATTTTATTTGAACTATCAATCAATCAATGTTTATTTATATAGCCCTAAATCACAAATGTCTCAAAGGGCTGCACAAGCCACAATGACATCCTCGGTTCAGAGCCCACATAAGGGCAAGGAAAAACTCACAACCCAGTGGGATGTCGATGTGAATGACTATGAGAAACCTTGGAGAGGACCGCAGATGTGGGTGACCCCCCCCCCCCCCTCTAGGGGGGACCGGAAGCAATGGACGTCGAGTAGATCTAGCATAATATTGTGAAAGTCCAGTCCATTGTGGATCTAACATAAAGTGAGAGTCCAGTCCATAGTGGGGCCAGCAGGAAACCATCCCGAGCGGAGACGGGTCAGCAGCGCAGAGATGTCCCCCAACCGATGCACAGGCTAGCGGTCCACCCGGGTCCCGACTCTGGACAGCCAGCACTTCATCCATGGCCACCAGACCTGTGCCGCCCCCCTCCTCCACAAGGGAGAGGGGGGCAGAGGAGAAAAGAAATGAAACGGCAGATCAACTGGTCTAAAAAGGGGGTCTATTTAAAGGCTAGAGTATACAAATTAGTTTTTAGATGGGACTTAAATGCTTCTACTGAGCATTAGAGAACTAAGCAAAAGCATCTGCCAATAGAACAAGAAAATTCAGCTTGTCAAGACCTTCCAAAACAAGTAAAATTAGCTAAGCTCAATCAACCCAAAAATACCTTAAAATATATTCTCACTAATAACAAGTGCAGTTTTCTTGGTAGAAAAAAAAGAGACCTTTTTGCTCAATATGTTGAAAAATATTCTTAAATTAAGTAAATGCTAGTGCCATTATCTTGACATAATGATATGCGCTCGGCATCATGATTTTTTTTCATAATTGAAGTAAAAAATTATTACTTTAAAAAAGTAGTTTTATACTTGTGAGTGTTAATGACACAGCTGCATCAGTTGATATTCTAGTTTCAAGCATGTTTTACTCAATATAGATCATAAAATCTCAGCAACAAGCTGTAATATCTTACTGAGATCATTTAGGACCAAAACCCTTAAAACAAGTAAAACACTCTAACATAAAATCTGCTTAGTGAGAAGAATGATCTTATCAGACAGAAAATAAGCAAATATCACCCTTATTTGAGATATTTAATCTTACATAGATTTCAGTTTTTGCAGTGTAAGTGCAGGGTTATTCAACTGGAGGACCCGGGGGCCAAATCTGGCCCAGGAATGACAGCGTACCGGCTCTTGAATTTCAGTTTTTTGTAACAAAATCCTAAAAGCACTAGAGCAGGGGTCCCCAAACTTTTTGACCCGCGGGCCGCATTGAGTTAAAAAAGTAGCTAACCCTTGTTCTCGACAATAAAACTTACATATACGTGTAAAAAGAAGCTAACTACTGTATATTACAACTGATATACAAGTGTAAAAGGAAGCTAACCATTGTTCTCTATAATAAAACTTGCATATGAGTGTAAAAAGAAGCTAACCACTGTACTGTATAATACAATTTTTGTAGAAGTGTAAAAAAAGCTAAAAGTTGTATAACAAAACTGTCATACAAGTGTAAAAAGAAGCTAACCACTGTACTGTACAATACAACTGCTATAGAAGTGTAAAAAGAAGCTAACTACTATACACTACAACTGATATACAAGTGTAAAAAGTAGCCGACCATTGTTTTCTATAATAAAACTTGCATTTAAGTGTAAAAATAAGCTAACTATTGTATAAAACAACTGATATACAAGTGTAAAAAGTAGCTAACCATTGTTTTCGACAATAAAACTTGCATATAAGTGAAAAAGAAGCTAACTTCTGTATAATACAACTGAAATACAAGTGTAAAAAGTAGCTAACCATTGTTCTCTTTAATAAAACTTGCATATGAGTGTAAAAAGAAGCTAACCACTGTACTGTATAATACAATTGTTATAGAAGTCTAAAAAAAGCTAAAAGCTGTATAACCAAACTGCCATACAAGCGTAAAAAGAAGCTAACCACTGTACTGTATAATACAACTGCTATAGAAGTGTAAAAAGAAGCTAACTACTCTACACTACAACTGATATACAAGTGTAAATAAAACTTGCATATAAGTGTAAAAAGAAGCTAACTTCTGTATAATACAACTGAAATACAAGTGTAAAAAGTAGCTAACCACTGGTCTCTATAATAAATCTTGCATATAAGTGTAAAAAGAAGCTAACTTCTGTATAATACAACTGAAATACAAGTGTAAAAAGTAGCTAACCACTGGTCTCTATAATAAATCTTGCATATAAGTGTAAAAAGAAGCTAACTACTGTATATTACAACTGATATACAAGTGCAGCTACATGTTCAAACTCCAGTGGTGGAAATGAGTACTGCAATTCTAAGTTATATGTATTTTTTGTTAGTTTGTCAGTCAGTTAGACTGCAAAACTAACTAACAGACAAAGTTAAAGCTAAAGGCGGATTTTTATAAAAGCTAAAAAAAAACAAGTGATTAGATTTTGGGGATGATTGCAATCACTGTCACTAATTGCAGCTGTATCCTGTTACATATTTTCACTATTGTTTGGGATATTTAAGCACACTTCATTGGTGGAAACCAGAACTGCAATGCCCTGTGGTGTGGGTAGGACTTATTGCAGCCCCAAGTGCAGGGTTATTCAACTGGAGGCCCCCCATACCGGCTACAAAATTTTAGTTTTTTGTAACAAATTCCTAAAAGCACTAGAGCAGGGGTCCCCAAACTTTTTGACCCGCGGGCCGGATTGGGTTAAAAAAACAAGCAGAGGAGCATGTTCGGCAGCGCACAATCACAGAGTACTTACAAGCAGACACAGTGTGTAGACAGAAAAGAGAGAATGGACGCATTTTGGCCTAAAAACTAAAGATAAAGGTGAAGTTATAACACTGAAATGCCCTCAGGAAGAGGTGCTTTAAGACATGGCTAGCTAGCTAGCTAGCAGCAAACGTCCATCTGCAGTCTGCAGTGTTTTAGCTACTTCTAAATCACTAATCCTTGTCTCTCAACCTTGAGGCAGTTGCAAGGTACCGACGGGCCCGAAGGGCAGCGGCCGTGGCTGTGGACGAGGCTAAGCAGAGGGTGTGGGAGCAGTTCGGGGAATCCATGGAGAAGGACTATCGGGCGGCACCAAAGCTGTTCTGGAAGACCATACGGCACCTCAGGAGGGGGAAGCAGGGAACCATCCAAGCTGTGTACGGCAAGGATGGGACTTTGCTGACTTCAAGTGAGGAAGTCGTAGGGCGTTGGAAAGAGCACTTTGAGGAACTCCTGAACCCAAATACATCAGACACACCCTCCCTGATAGGAGCAGGGCCTGAGGATGATGGGGGATCGACGTCGATCTCTCGGGGTGAAGTCACTGAGGTAGTTAGACAACTCCACAGTGGCAAAGCTCCGGGGGTTGACGAGATCCGTCCAGAAATGCTGAAGGCTCTGGGTGTTGATGGGCTGTCTTGGTTGATACGCCTTTTCAACATTGCGTGGAAGTCTGGGACAGTGCCGAGGGAGTGGCAGACTGGGGTGGTGGTTCCCCTTTTCAAAAAGGGGGACCAGAGGGTGTGTGCTAATTACAGGGGTATCACACTACTCAGCCTCCCTGGGAAAGTTTACGCCAAGGTACTGGAAAGGAGGGTTCGGCCGATAGTCGAACCTCAGATTCAAGAGGAGCAATGTGGATTCCGTCCTGGTCGTGGAACAACTGACCAACTCTTCACGCTTGCGGGAATCCTGGAGAGGGCCTGGGAGTATGCCTATCCAGTCTACATGTGTTTTGTGGATTTGGAGAAGGCGTATGACCGCGTCCCTCGGGAGATCTTGTGGGAGGTGCTGAGGGAGTACGGAGTGAGGGGAACCCTGCTGAGGGCCATCCAATCTCTGTACAACCAAAGCGAGAGTTGTGTCCGGGTGCTTGGATGTAAGTCGGATCCGTTTCCAGTGGGGGTTGGTCTCCGCCAGGGCTGCGCTCTGTCACCTATCCTGTTTGTGATTTTCATGGACAGGATTTCTAGGCGGAGTCGTGGCCATGGCGGAGAGGGTATACGTCTCGGGGGGCTAAAGGTTGCGTCACTGCTGTTTGCAGATGATGTGGTCCTGATGGCACCTTCGGTTCGTGACCTTCAGCTCTCACTGGATCGGTTCGCAGCCGAGTGTTCAGCGGCTGGAATGAGGATCAGCATCTCCAAATCTGAGGCCATGGTTCTCAGCAGGAAACCGATGGTTTGTACAGTCCGGGTAGGGGACAGGACTCTGTCCCAGGTGGAGGAGTTTAAGTATCTCGGGGTCTTGTTCACGAGTGAGGGAAAGATGGAGAAGGAAATCAGCCGGAGAATCGGAGCAGCTGGGGCAGTATTGCAGTCTCTCTGCCGCACTGTTTGTGACGAAACGGGAGCTGAGCCAGAAGGCAAAGCTCTCGGTCTACCGAGCTATCTACATTCCTACTCTCACCTATGGTCATGAAGTGTGGGTAATGACCGAAAGAATAAGATCGCGGATACAAGCGGCCGAAATGAGTTTCCTCAGAAGGGTGGCTGGCATCTCCCTTAGAGATAGGGTGAGAAGTTCAGTCACCCGAGAGAGACTCGGAGTAGAGCCGCTGCTCCTTCGCTTGGAAAGGAGCCAGCTTAGGTGGTTCGGGCATCTCGTGCGGATGCCTCACGAGCGTCTCCCTAGGGAGGTCCTGGTTGCACGTCCCACTGGGAGGAGGCCCCCCGGCAGGCCAAGGACCAGATGGGGGGATTACATCTCCTCTCTGGCCTGGGAACGCTTCGGGATTCCCCAGGAGGAAGTCGCAAATGTTGCTCTGGAGAGGGAAGTCTGGGGGTCTTTGCTGGAGCTGCTGTCCCCGCGACCCGATTCCGGATAAGCGGTTGAAGAAGATGGAGATAATCCTTGTCTCCATGGCGACAAATAAAGTAAGTTTCTTACAAGTATCATCCCTGCAGGACGAGGAATAGCTAAACATGCTTCACTACACACCGTAGGAGGATACAATAGCTCACCGGCGTCACAATGTAAACAAATGCCATGGGTGGATCTACGCCTGACATCCACTGTAATGATACCAAGTACAGGAGCGTATCTAGTCGATACTACTATGATTACATCGATATATTTTAGCATTACAAAATCTTCTTTCGTTTTTTTTTTAATTTACATTATGTTCATAAACTCAGGAAATGCGTCCCTGGAACTTAAATTATGACCAATGTATGATCCTGTAACTACTTGGTATCGGATGGATACCCAAATTTGTGGTATCATCCAAAACTAATGTAAAGCATCCAAACAACAGAAGAATAAGTGATTATTACATTTTGACACCATTAATGCTGAAAGGTACATACAAGTTTTGGAGCAACATATGTTGCCATCCAAGCAACGTTATCATGGACGCCCCTGCTTATTTCAGCAAGACAATGCCAAGCCACGTGTTACAACAGCGTGGCTTCATAGTAAAAGAGTGCAGTTACTAGACTGGCCTGATTGTAGTCCAGACCTGTCTCCCATTGAAAATGTGTGGCGCATTATGAAGCCTAAAATACCACAACAGAGACCCCCGGACTGTTGAACAACTTAAGCTGTACATCAAGCAAGAATGGGGAAGAATTCCACCTGAAAAGCTTCAAAAATTGGTCTCCTCAGTTCCTAAACGTTTACTGAGTGTTGTTAAAAGGAAAGGCCATGTAACACAGTGGTAAAAATGCCCGATCTGCCAACTTTTTTGCAATGTGTTGCTGCTATTAAATTCTAAGTTAATGATTATTTGCAAAAAAAAAAAAATTTAGTTTTTCAGTTTGGACATTAAATATCTTGTCTTTGCAGTCTATTCAATTGAATATAAGTTGAAAAGGATTTGCAAATCATTGTATTCTGTTTTTATTTACGAATTACACAACGTGCCAACTTCACTGGTTTTGGGTTTTGTACATCTGATTGTTTTTAAATACATTTGCAAAAAAACCAAAACCTTTTCACATTGTCATCATGGGGTATGGTGTGTAGAATTTTGAGGACACAAATGAATTTATTCCATTTTGAAGTAGGGCTGTAACAAAACAAATTGTGGAAAAAGTGAAGCGCTGTGGATACTTTTTGGATGTACTGTACACAACTATGGAGGCCAGGCAACAATTTGGCTAAAACCTTGACATACAGTGCACATAAGGCAGGGGTGTCCAAACCTTTTCCACTGAGGGCCGCACACGGAAAAATTAAAGCATGTGGGGGTCATTTTGATATTTTTCATTTTCAAACCATAACAAAATATATGCATTTTTTATTTATTTTATCTTTAGGGGTCCCGGGGACCATAAAGGGTCTCAGTCATTAAAATGTTAAAAATAAGTCAGATTATTATTTTTTTTTAATTATTTAACGCTTACAGTAAATCTCTATATCAACTTCAAGTTGATATAAAGTAATACAAATTAAAAAAAATGTTTTATGGCTTTTCTGTCAAAAACAACTTAGTTGTTTTATAGTAAAACTGAAATATGCAGTATTTAGTAATTAGAGCCCTAAAAGATCAATAATGCAGGACACCATTGATTTTAATTATTTCATATTTTTGAGTAATCACAGTGAAAAGATAAATAAAAAATCACTAAATATATTTGGAATCCAAAAGGTGCCCCACTCATAAAGTGATACATTTTTATTAGGTTTTTCTTTTACTTTCAACACTTAAGTTACGAGATCAACTTCAAATATATCTGTCGATTTTACGCTGGAACTATTATTTTGTTTGTTTTATGCGCTTTTGTCAAAGAAAACTTTGATGTTTTTATATGGCTACTACACAATATATGCTATATTTACCACATAAAACATTTTAAAGTGAAATATTTGAAGTAATTGGAGCCCTGAAAATAATTCATTATAACATGGATTTTTTGTCATTATTTTTTTTTTTTTGAGCAATGGCAAAAAAAAGAAAAATGAAGAAAGACAAAATAAATAAAAACAGCCTGCATGGCAGCTTTTGTGTCAACATTGCAACTTTTTCTCGTTAGATTTCACCTCATTCCACTTTTTTTTAATGTTCTTTTTTATTTTTACAATAGTATTTCCAGAATGTGTGGCGGGCCGGTAAACAATTAGCTGCGGGCCGCAAATGGACCCCCGGGCCGCACTTTGGACACCCCTGACATAATATGTTCAAACTACACATTTTGTACGAGTCAGCATAGTCACACGTTATGCATTCAGATGTGTATTTTCCTGTTTTCCAGACAAAAGCTGATTCACAGATAGGTAGGATTATAAAAAAAAAAGGGAGAAAAATACTCTTTGCTGCAGGCAAAACAAAGTATTCATTTAGTTTTTGTCCTCTATTGCACACCAACATGCTGTTGTTCATTTACATTTTTGTGGCCTACACATCTGGTGAAATTGCCACATGTTGGATTTGATTTTCAGCCAGTTAGATTTTAGTGTAAGGTACAAAGGCAACGGGGGGGGGGAAAAAACTGGAATGTGCCACCTTATATCCTGAGACACGCAAAAATGTGGGTTTTTTTTGTGGAAAAGCATGCAAACAATGGTGGACACACAACATTAAGTACACCTACACAATCTAAATACAAACATGCTGCCTTTGTATAAGACAATAGTCAGAAAACAATGTTTAACATTCAGTGTCACAGTTAAGCTACTCGGTCAGGGGTGTCGAACTTGTTTTCATGGAGGGCCTCATCGCAGTCATGACTGGCCTCAGAGGGCCGCTTGTAATGTAAGAATATAAAAGTATAATCACCTCATTATATTATTGCCCATGCATTTAGTTATTTGATTTGTGTATGTACAAACTGATGGATTACTTGCTTTGAAATCCTAAGTCAAGGTGACAAGCAGATATTTAAGAATTTATTGTTATTTTTTACAAACTATCCATCCATCCATCCACCCATTTTCTACCGCTTGTCCCTTTTGGGGTTGCTGGAGCCTATCTCAGCTGCATTCGGGCGGAAGGCGGGGTACACCCTGGACAAGTCGCCACCTCATCGCAGGGCCAACACAGATAGACAGACGACATTCACACTCACATTCACACACTAGGGCCAATTTAGTGTTGCCAATCAGCCTATCCCCAGGTGCATGTGTTTGGAGGTGGGAGGAAGCCGGAGTACCCGGAGGGAACCCACGCAGTCACGGGGAGAACATGCAAACTCCACACAGAAAGATCCAGAGCCCGGGATTGAACTCAGGACTACTCAGGACCTTCGTATTGTGAGGCACATGCACTAACCCCTGTTTCACCGTGCTGCCTTTACAAACTATCATACGGTATATAATAATTAAGGGTTCTAAAAAATGTTTTTTATCACATTCGGATCCTGATTTTTTTAGTAATTTTCAAAAATCAATTTTTTATTTTTTTTGGACGAATCAATTAATAAATATAAAAAATCAATTTTTAGGGCATGTCTATGCTTACTTGGTGCACTTATGTGTCATATGTCAGCAAGCAAAAGGAGGTTTTGTAACCTGTAAGCTGTTTTGTTAAGGTGTTGTTATTATTATGCCAAACAATACATTGCAAAAATCAGTTTGAATCGAGAATCGTGCTGAATCGAGTATCGATTATGAATCAAATCCTCGCCCCAAGAATCAGAATCGAATGGCGAGGTGCCCAAACACCAATATGAATTGAATATTTGTATACACAGTACAAGCCAAAAGTTTGGACACACCTTCTCATTCTCTTCTCATGGGTTTTCTTTATTTTCATGACTATTTACATGGCAAAGGGTGGCTATTTTGAAGAAACTAGAATATAAAACAAGTTTTCAGTTATTTTGCCTTTTTTTGTTAAGTACATAACATGTGTCCATTCATAGTTTTGATGCCTTCAGTGACAATCTACAATGTAAATAGTCATGAAAATAAAGAAAACGCACTGAATGAGGAGAAGGTGTGTCCAAACTTTTGGCCTATACTGTATGTCAAAGTTGAAAACATAGGACATTTCCTGTGTTACTTACATGGAAACAATGAAAACATTTAGTAAGAAAGATGAAGTATGCACATTATTCCCAGGCTTTCGCGGGCCACATTAAATGACGTGACAGGCCGAGTTTGACACGTGTGTAGGCCTACTAGCTAGTCAAAATATTAGACATTATTTGCTGGTATGGGGCAGTGCAATTCAACACCCCTGAAAATAAAAAGATTGTTAAACTAAAATAAAATGTATGCATTGATGTATTACTTCATTAATAAAGTAATTTATAGATTACTTAAATAACAATTTGGATTAATTAAAATGTACACTTTTGTAAAAGTATTTTTTAACAGTTGTCTTTTTTTTAAATTAGTACCTGCCATATTTTTTCTTTAACAAGTTTAAAATATGGCACGGATATACGGCATCATTGACTGCGACAATCGTGGTCTCGGTCTTGGCTTTAGGAAAAAAAAAAGTATTTGGTGAGATTTTTCTCTTCTCCAGCCTGAAAGCAAAGTCGAAGGAAGTCAAGTTAGCGAGCTACTAAAGAGACAGCAAACTGCCTGGATAGCAGACCTGAGACGATCAAACATGACTTTAAAAAAAAAAAAAGTTTTGTCCTGTCCAGCTACTCATGCAAATCATATTGTTGCTGTAGATGCCCATTGTACAGACTAACTTTACAAAAGAGAAGTGTGGGATACTTCTCTTGTTGCCTTATTTGTATTTGACTTGATTAAATGGATTTATAGTATTATTTGGTGCAGCCGGACCGGAGCAGGAGGGGATAGAAAGAGAAAAAAATAAAGTCAGAGGGAGAAATTGCGGGGAGAAGAGGGGGGATAAGACAGAGAGACAACAACAAAAACAAACACAACAATAACAACAACAACACCAGAACAACATCAGCAAATAGGATATGTACAAATATGATGGTAAAAGTGATAACAAAGAAGCAGTTAGTGACATAAATATTAATAACACATTAATGACAATGAGCATGATTACACTACAATGGAGCGATACAAATAGCGATAGAAATAGCATTATTGATAATGAATAATAACAATATTTTACCTCTATTATCAACAATTGTTCAAATGCAACAATACATACCTGTATGTGTAATGATAACTTGAAATACAAAAGAAAGCAAATAAATGGAGGGGAAAAAGGAGAAGCGAACTGTATTAACCTTGTAGATTGTTATAGTAAGAATAGGTTGACCTTTGATCAAACATGACTTTTAACGCCATCACCTGGTGCATGTCGGTGTCTTCACTGCGTTTTCAGAAAGGCAAGTTTGATTCAAAGCATGTTTTATTCATATACTTTTCAAATCTTCTTGTAATCAGACAATATTTTCAGTATATTAGATGGAGCTTACGGCCATACTACGCTGAGCACGTCCAATCTCGGAAGCTGAGCAGGATCGGGTCTGGTTAGTACTTGGATGGGACACCTAGGTAAAAATCCCATCTAATATACCGAAAATATTGTCTGATTACAAGAAAATGTGAAAATTATATGAATAAGAAGACATTATGAACATTTTTGAGCATTTTTTTATTCATGTAGCATCTGGTAGGCTGTTAGTGTTACCTAAGCTAACAGCTTAGGTAACACTAGACAAACATGTTGTCTATTTATTTTTAGTCGTGGGTAAGCACACAAATGAATGAGTATTATTTTGTGATCAAAGTATTTAAAAACAATAATGGGTTTGTTTATTTATGGCAGGGGTGTCCAAAGTGCGGCCCGGGGGCCATTTGCGGCCCGAAGGTAATTTTTTAACGGTCCCATGGCACATTCTAAAAATACGATGAAAAAAAAAAAAAATCATAAAAAGTGGTATAATACAGCAAACAGGTGAAATGTAACAAGAAAATGTTGCATTATTTACTCTAATAACACAAAGCTGCCATGCAGGCTGTTTCTTTCTTTAAAAACAAATAATTAATCAAAATTAAGATTAAGATGAAAGATTAAAGTACCAATGATTGTCACACACACACTAGATGTGGTGAAATTTGTCCTCTGCATTTGACCCATCCCCTTGGGGAGCAGTGGGCAGCAGCGGCGCCGCGCCTGGGAATCATTTTGGTGATTTAACCCCCAACTCCAACCCTTTGTTGCTGAGTGCCAAGCAGGGAGGTTATGGGTCCCATTTTAATAGTCTTTGGTATGACTCGGCTGGGATTTGAACTCCAACCTACCGATCTCAGTCAATGTTATTATGAATTATTGACCTATTCAAGGCTCCGTATACTTCACATTACATATTCCACTTTGAGATGTAGTAGAATTTCTGACCTTTTGACCTATATTTCTTGTCTTTTAAGAATGTCCGCTCATTTTCAATACTCTTGTATTTGTGTGCCATTGAATGGACCAGTTGTGGGACAAAAGTGAATATTAAGTCGTGCCAACCTGTCTATAGAATGTGTTGACTGTCTAAAGGATTCGAGTTGTTATGGAACAGATAGGAAAAGCAAAACAAAACATTGACGCACTCGATAAGGAACGATGACGCACAACAGACATATAAAAAATGGCAGAAGACCGGAACTCGGGAGTGATTTTGGCTTGTGTGTGTCTTGTTTGCTCCGGAGTAACTTGTGGTTTGTCTGCACGACCAACTCAATTCAACCTGCACTTCTGATAATGGGTAAATAAATTTGTTGTACTAAACTACTTTTGTTGCCTGCTTAAGCTTCGGACAATCCACTACAGAGATATTTTTGGGGGAAAATGTCGCATATTTTTTGGTTGCCATTTAAAAAAACAAAGTTTTTTAAAGAAGGGCCTAAAACAAACAAACAAAAAAAATAAACAACAATCAAACTTATAATTGACGGATAGATCTGAAGTTGATCTTGAGACTATTGTGGTAAAAGTTTAAAAAAATGTTGGATTTATTTTTTTAAACTTTACTGAGCAGTACCCTTTTGGATCCCCAATAATTTTAGTTGGACTTTGTTTTTTTAAGTGTCATTGCTAAAAAAAAATAAAGAATTAAAATCAATGTTGTTATGAGTTATTGACCTTTTTAAGACTCCAATTATTATATAATCTCAAATATTCCACTTAAAAAATTTATTGGGGGAAAATATTGCGTATTTTGTGTTTTTTTCCATATAAAAACACGGTTTTCCTTGACAAAAATGGCATAAAACTTAAATCTTTAAAAGCGTTATATTGACAGATAGACCTAATGTTGATCTAGAGATTTAAACCTTGAATAATAATAATAATAATAATAATAATAATAATAATAATAATAATAATAATTCTTAATAATGACACATTTGTAATTTTTTTTTTGACCAAAACCTTTTGGGGTCCCCGGGATCAAGTCTGAGTGGAGGCCTAAATGTATCTTTTTTATACATATATTGTATTGGTTTTTAAAATAAAAAATATCAAAATGGCCCCCGCTTGCTTTGATTTTTCAGTGTGCGGCCCTCAGTGGAAAAAGTTTGGACACCCCTGATTTATGGAAACCTTCTCAAAAAATCCATCCATCTCGAACGCATAAAAGATGAAAGCCATAGATGATGCGCCATTTGAGTGGAGGATAATGACAACAGACTTTGCATTCTGAAATTCATCACCAGGATAAAAACTGTTGACGACATACAGTATATACAAGTTTGGCTTCGGCAATGGCGACAGATTATTGCTCTCTCTCACATCAATGCGGGTACAGTACAGCCATGTAAACAAAACCTACGTCCAGCAAAAATGGCTTGAAAAATCACGTGACCTTTCGAGCCGTGAAGGAAATTAACAGAAAAACGTTAAATAATCCACAAAATCCAAGCCCGACTTTACTGGATCAGACACAAGCATACTTATGCAATTACTTTACTTTACTACTAAACTATGTATTACATGAATACCTGCCATATGCCATAATATTTTGCACATTTTTATTAAAAAAAAAACCGTTAAATTAAAATGCAATTACTCTCAGGTCTTTAACGTATGACACAGTATTTACACATTTAGTACAATAATTAAAAAGGGGGGAGAACAAAGCTTGTGCCTAAGGTGGCACAACACTAATTGAGTACATGTTGCTCCAGTGTTACTTACCCTGGTTAAAAACACATTTGACAGAATTAAAACAGCACTCTCTGGGGAGGCACGTATGGAGTTTTAATGAGCATTAGGTGAATTATACTTTGTGTATATGAGTGAGGTACAAATGCCCGGAAAAGGAATGACTGAAATGGAACAAAAAGGCGGGCCAAAAACTACACACACACACACATTGTTGTATTTATTACTTCCTTGAGACCTCCGAAAAATGCCTACCTCTTCAGGACCACCCTTTCTAGATATATAAAGATTTGTATTTACAACATTAATAATATATACATACTATGCAAATAGAAAAAAGGTAAGCTTTTGGTAAATTTTTATTTTTTTGTTTTTAATTGGTTTTTAATCTTCATTATTTACTTCAAGTTATTACAGTATGTCTCTATATACATATTTATTAAATTTTTCTTTATTAAATTTGGCCAAAGGGGGCACATTTCAATTGCTTACACATACTTGTTATTACATATGTTGGCCAGAGGGGGAGGACTTCAAACTTTTACACACACTTGTTATTTCATATGTTGACCAGAGGGGGAGCACTTTTAAAACCGACACACAGTCAATTTGAAAAATCCCTCCTTTTTGGGACCACCCTCATTTTGATAGATTTCACCACCAGGGGTGCAAATGAGACATGGATGCAATGGTTTTCCATATTGGGACCATGATTTCAGTCCTAACTTGTTCACCGGTCCTTATATGGAAGGTACTTTTCCTTGTTGGTGTCTCAAGAAGGGTAGAAATACAAGAACACACACACACACACACACACACACACACACACACACATTCTTGTATTTGTTCCCTTCTTGAGACTTACGAAAAATGCATACCTCTTTAGGACCAACCTTTATAGATATATAAAGATTTGTATTTACAACATTAATAATACATACATACTATGTAAATATAAAAAAGGTAAGCTTTTAGTTCATTTTATTTATTTTTTGTTTGTAATTGGTTTTTAATCTTCATTATTTACTTCAAGTATGTCTGTACATACTTATTTATTTATTTTTTTAAATAAATTTTGGTCAAAGGGGGCGCATTTCAATTTCTTACACACACTTGTTATTATATATGTTGGCCACAGGGGGAGCACTTCAAATTTTTACACATACTTGTTATTTCATATGTTGACCAGAGAGGGAGCACTTTTAAAACAGACACACCGTTTTCAGCACAGTCCCAATCAAGAGCAGAAAAACATTACAGGGACACGGAACAGGACCGCTGAAGGGCATACTTGCCAACACTCCCGATTTTCCCGGGAGACTCCCGAATTTCAGTGCCCCTCCCAAAAATCTCCCAGGGCAACCATTCTCCCGAATTTCACCCGATTTCCACCCGGACAACTATATTGGGGGCGTGCCTTATAGGCAATGTCTTTAGCGTCCTCTACAACCTGTCGTCACGGCCGCTTGTCCTCCATACAAACAGCGTGCCGGCCCGGTCACATAATAAATGCGGCTTTTACACACACATAAGTGAATGCAAGGCATACTTGATCAACAGCCATACAGGTCACACTGAGGGTGGCCGTATAAACAACTTTAACACTGTTACAAATATGCGCCACACTGTGAACCCACACCAAACAAGAATGACAAACACATTTTGGGAGAACATCCGCACCGTAACACAACATAAACACAACAGAACAAATACCCAGAATCTCTTGAAGCACTAACTCTTCCGGAACGCTACAATATACACCCCGACTACCACCAAGCCCCGCCTCCCCAACCCCGCCCACCTCAACCCCCCCATCTCCCGAATTCGGAGGTCTCAAGGCTGGCAAGTATGCTGACGGGTCGGCAACTTCCGGCACCCCTTAAATAGGTGGAAAACAGGTAAACACTGGTAGGGGGGATGAGTAAAAAAATATTCAGTCTAAGGCAGGACTCCCAGGGAGGGGGTCCAGACTAAGACCAGGAAAATTATTAGCCCTAGCACACACAAACAATTTTCAAAGAATACACAAGACATGCAACAGTCAATTTAAAAAAATCCCTAACCACCCTAATTTTGATAGATGTCACCACCAGGGGTGCAAATGAGACATTCTCGATTAGATGCAATGGTTTTCCGTATTGGGACCATGATTTATGTCCTAACTTGTTCACCGGTCCTCATATGGAAGGTACTTTTCCTTGTTGATGTCTCAAGAAGGGTAGAAATACAAGAACACACACACACACACACACACACACACACACACACACACACACACACACACACACACACACACACACACACACACACACACACACACACACACACACACACACACACACAGTCAGTAAGTTTTTGTGCTTAGTTTTGATTCAGCTCTACATCACCACAGGGCCCAACTCCGGTTAGCTCCAGTATTAGGCTCAATTAGAACAAGATCCAATTAGAGGGCTCCTTCCCCCTCGGGCAAGGAGAGGCAGGAAATGGAGACTGAGAGAAACGTATAAGTCGACAACATGCGGACACAGCCAGCATAAACAAACTTACTTTGTTGATCTCCGCCGTTGCTACGCTTTAGTCCCTTGGGAGTGAAAGCCCTGCTAGTCTAAGCTATGAGATAAAACAAAATAGGAGGGGGGGGGGGGGAAGAAAAAGAAAAAAGGCCCCACAGCAAAACATGAACTCTGTGAGCACAAGGGCTCCGACACCATGAAGGGAACGTCTGGGCCCAGAAAATGAAAAAGCCTGCAGGCGTTTTCCATTTACAGCTAAAAAATCCAGCACTCGCTTCTGGCCAGGGTTAGTATCAGACTCTCAAAATGAACACTTACACTACAGGGGGAACAAATGGTGCAGCTTTCCATTGTCGCTCTATTAAATCTGTCCGTTAATGGACATATAGCTTACTACTGACAGGAATCAATAATGTACAATAAGACGGAGGGGGGAGAGGAGGAAAGACAACACAGAGCAGTAATTGGCAAAGCTTTCGCCGACTAGTCGGGCTGCGTCGACGCTGTGTGAACCGCCTGTGCTCGCTTGCCCTTGCCTAGGGGCTGTGGTGTTCTGCCCCGCGGGCGGCGTGCGAGGGAAATGGCGAGGGCGTTGACCTGCCTGCCAGGAGGCTGCACACCGAATGAAATGAGCACAAATAGGGAGGGGGGAGAACGGTTAAACGACGTCGCTCATTCCCGCTTTGTCGTCGGCTCTGATGTGACTCGGAGTGGCGGGGATAGGCGTCACAACGTCACGTTCAGGTGTTGTGGGCGGCATTCCGAATGCTGCAATAACCCCCCGGTCCTAACGCCGCCCACCTCAAACCCTATCCTCCGTTTGCCAAGTTGCCTTTCGGGGAGAGATGCAAATCCCGTTATGTCACATGACCAACTTGGCCTGGCAAACTTCACAAATTCGGTTCAGCCTCTTAGTGAGTTTCAGATTGGAGGTGGGCACACAATCTGGGGTACTCTCACACGAGTTGAGACCTTAAGGTCGACTCGTGTACCGTATTTTCCGGACTATAAAGTGAACTTAAAATCATTTTTTCCCCTCAAAACTCTACAGTGCGCCTTATAACCCAGTGCGCCTAATGTACGGAATAATTCTGGTTTTGCTTACCGACCTCAAAGCTATTTTATTTGGTACATGGTGTAATGATAATTGTGACCAGTAGATGGCAGTCAAACATAAGAGATACGTGTAGACTGCAATCTGACTCAAGTAAACAACACCAACATTGTATATGTTCCATTGAAAATATAGAACATTACACACGGCGCTCAAAAATGTATCAAAATGTTTTAGTACGACTTTGGTAAGCTATGAAGCCGCACCGCTTGATGGATTGTACTGTGCTTTAACATACGAGTATTATTATGGTGTGTGTATAAGGTAAGACATATTATCTGGCGTTTTGTTTCGCAATATTATGCAAAAGCAACTTTTCTTACCTTCTGGTACCTGCTGATCTGTATTTGGGATCTGCATAAATCCTGAAAAATTGCGTGTGTCCGCCTTTGTAGTCCGTGCAGACACCGTAGTCGATAAGCTTCTTCTTTTTCTCTATCTTCTTGTTATGGGACATTCATCCTCCGCTGTTGCCATTTCTAATATAAAGTAGTGTAAAGTTCTTACTTAGATCTGTCAGTAAACTCGCCATGAAAGCGCTAAAACATACCGGTGTAGTGAGTTTAAATTATTCACCCAAGGAACTTTAGTTATTAGAGAGTTCCGGTCGGACGTTTTTTTATGGGACACATTTCTGGCCTTATTGTTGTTTCCGGATGAGAAGATGCTGCTCCGTTATTGATTGAAGTAAAGTCTGAATGTCATTAAAACAGTTAGCTCCATCTTTTGACACTTCTTCCACTTCCGTCCTTGCACGCTACACCGCTACAACAAAGATGACGGGGAGAAGACGCTGTCGAAGGTGAGCCACGTAAATAAGACCGCCCACAAAACGGCGCATCCTGAAGCTACTGTCAGAAAGCGACTTGAAGATGATCTGTAAAACATAATCTATGCAACATTTTGACCAAAGAACCACCATTACATGTCATGTAGACCACAAGGAAGTGTTTTACATTTAGAAAAAAAAAATCATAATTTGACCCCTTTAAAGGCCTACTGAAAGCCACTACTACCGACCACGCAGTCTGATAGTTTATATATCAATGATGAAATCTTAACATTATAACACATGCCAATACGGCCGGGTTAACTTATAAAGTGACATTTTAAATTTGCCGCTAAACTTCCGGTTCGAAACGCCTCTGAGGATGACGTATGCGCGTGACGTAGCCCGGCGAACACGGGTATGCCTTCCACATTGAAGTCGATACGAAAAAGCTCTGTTTTCATTTCATAATTCCACAGTATTCTGGACATCTGTGTTCGTGAATCTGTTTCAATCATGTTCATTGCATTATGGAGAAGGAAGCCAAGCAAGCAAAGAAGAAAGTTGTCGGTGCGAAATGGACGTATTTTTCGAACGTAGTCAGCCACAACAGTACACAGCCGGCGCTTCTTTGTTTACATTCCCGAAAGATGCAGTCAAGATGGAAGAACTCGGATAACAGAGACTCTAACCAGGAGGACTTTTGATTTGGATACACAGACGCCTGTAGAGAACTGGGACAACACAGACTCTTACCAGGATTACTTTGATTTGGATGACAAAGACGCAGACGTGCTACTGTGAGTATGCAGCTTTGGCTTTTTTTTGCGTATGTACGTAACTTTTTTAAAATATATAAGCTTTATGAACCTTGGGTTAGGTGAACGGTCTTTTGGGCTGATTGATTGTGTGTGTTGATCATGTGTTTGAATTGTATTGGCGTGTTCTATGGAGCTAGGAGCTAGCAGAGGAGCTAGCATAACACGTACCGTACCTACGTGCGCGTCACGTACGTAACTTTTTAAAAATATATAAGCTTTATGAACCTTGGATTAGGTGAACGGTCTTTTGGGCTGAGTGATTGTGTGTGTTGATCATGTGTTTGAATTGTATTGGCGTGTTCTATGGAGCTAGGAGCTAGCAGAGGAGCTAGCATAACACATACCGTACCTACGTGCGCGTCACGTACGTAACTTTTTAAAAATATATAAGCTTTATGAACCTTGGGTTAGGTGAACGGTCTTTTGGGCTGAGTGATTGTGTGTGTTGATCAGGTGTTTGAATTGTATTGGCGTGTTCTATGGAGCTAGGAGCTAGCAGAGGAGCTAGGAGCTAGCATAACAAACACGCAGGTGTTATTATGCAGGATTAATTTGTGGCATATTAAATATAAGCCTGGTTGTGTTGTGGCTAATAGAGTATATATATGTCTTGTGTTTATTTACTGTTGTAGTCATTCCCAGCTGAATATCAGGTACCGTGAGTATGCAGCCTTGGCTGCTAAACATTCGATAACTTGACCGTATGTGCGCGTCACGTACGTAACTTTTTAAAAATATATAAGCTTTATGAACCTTGGGTTAAGGAAACGGTCTTTTGGGCTGAGTGATGGTGTGTGTTGATCAGGTGTTTGAATTGTATTGGCGTGTTCTATGGAGCTAGGAGCTAGCAGAGGAGCTAGGAGCTAGCATAACAAACACGCAGGTGTTTTTATGCAGGATTAATTTGTGGCATATTAAATATAAGCCTGGTTGTGTTGTGGCTAATAGAGTATATATATGTCTTGTGTTTATTTACTGTTGTAGTCATTCCCAGCTGAATATCAGGTCACCCCCGGCTCTTACAGCATCTTCCCTATCTGAATAGCTTCAACTCCCCACTAGTCCTTCACTTGCACTTTACTCATCCACAAATCTTTCATCCTCGCTCAAATTAATGGGGAAATTGTCGCTTTCTCGGTCCGAATCTCTCTCACTTCATGCGGCCATCATTGTAAACAATAGGGAACTTTGCGTATATGTTCAACTGACTACGTCACGCTACTTCCGGTAGGGGCAAGCCTTTTTTTTATCAGATACCAAAAGTTGCAATCTTTATCGTCGTTGTTCTATACTAAATCCTTTCAGCAAAAATATGGCAATATCGCGAAATGATCAAGTATGACACATAGAATAGATCTGCTATCCCCGTTTAAATAAAAAAAATTCATTTCAGTAGGCCTTTAATGCGACTTATAATCCGGTGCGCCTTTTGTATGAAAATAGACCTTAATACACCCGCTCATCGGCAGTGCGCCTTTTAATCCGGTGTGTCCTATGGTCCGAAAAATACAGTATTTTTCCAGTTACTTTTTATTTTACTTCAATTAACAAAATAACTTAATATAAAACTAGAACTAATCCACAAAGTCAAAGCACATGGTACGCTTGCTTGCCATGGCCACACGAGAAAAGTAGCCTTGTGTACAATTAATGTGATTAATGCTCCTTCTGCCAGTTATTAATGCTAACCATGCAATCAGTTGAGAAACAAATGCATGTAGCTACCTGTAAAGCAGTGCAAGCTTGTCAACGAATGCACATTTACTTTACATAGAATAGAATAATTTTATTGTCATTGCATTAAAAATACAACAAAATCGCAGTGCTGCTCCAGTAAAATGCTTAGCCACTAGGGTTGTACGGTATACCAGTACTAGTATAGTATCGCGGTACTAATGAACCAAAAATGGTACAATACTCTGTTTGAAAAGTACCGGTTCCGAACGGGCATGATGGCGCGTCGTCGTCACGTCGTGACATTGCTGGTTCTACGAGCAGAGGAGCATGTTCGGCAGCGTACAATCACGGAGTACTTATAAGTAGACACAGTGTGTAGACAGAAAAGGGAGAATGGACGCATTTTGGCTTAAAAACTAACGATAAAGGTGAAGTTATAACACTGAAATGCCCTCAGGAAGAGGTGCTTTAAGACATGGCTAGCTAGTTAGCAGCTAAAGTCCAGCCGCGGTCTGCAGTGTTTTAGTTACTTCTAAATCACTAATCCTCGCCTCCATGGTGACAAATAAAGTAAGTTTCTTACAAGTATCATCCCTGCAGGACGAGGAATAGCTAAACATGCTTCACTACACACCGTAGAAGGATACGATAGTTTACCGGTATACAAATTTAAAACAAATGCCATGGGTGGATCTACATCTTTATGATTATGACCAATGTATGATCCTGTAACTACTTGGTATCGGATCGATACCTAAATGTGTGGTATCATCCAAAAATAATGTAAAGTATCCAAACAACAGAAGAATGAGTGATTACAACATTTTAACAGAAGTGTAGATATAACATGTTAAAAGAGAAAGTAAGCAGATATTAACAGTAAGAACAAGTAGATTAATCATTCATTTTTACAGCTTATCCTTTATAATTTTGACAAAATAATAGAATGATAAATGACACAATATGTTACTGCATATGTCAGCAGACTAATTAGGAGCCTTTGCTTGCTTACTTACTACTAAAAGACAAGTTGTCTAGTATGTCCATCCATCCATCCATTTTCTTCCGCTTATCCGAGGTTGGGTCGCGGGGGCAGCAGCCTAAGCAGAGAAGCCCAGACTTCCCTCTCCCCAGCCACTTCGTTCAGCTCCTCCCGGGGGATCCCGAGGCGTTCCCAAGCCAGCCGGGAGACATAGTCTTCCCAACGTGTCCTGGGTCTTCCTCTTGGCCTCCTGCCGGTCAGACATGCCCCAAACACCTCCCTGTGTTCACTATTTTATTTAAGGACAAAAGTGTTCTTCGATTGCAATAAAGCTTAAGTTAAAGTACCAATGATTGTCACACACACACTAAGTGTGGGGAAATTATTCTCTGCATTTGTAAAGAAACATATGTTTAATGTACTCTAAGATTTTTTGTTAAAATAAAGCGAATAATGACATTTTTTTGTGGTCCCCTTTATTTAGAAAAGTATCGAAAAGTATCAAAATATATTTTGGTACTGGTACCAAAATATTGGTATCGGGACAACCCTATTAGCCACACATACTGTAAAAAAGCCTAGTATTTCACGCAATCACACACACATAACATATAAATATTTATAAATACTAACAGTGTTAGGAAAAGATAAATAACCAATTAAGAAAGCGCAGTGCCTTCATTAACGTGTTTTTCTCGTGATTTTTGTGACTGTTTATGACAGTCACCACTTCTAGAAAGAAGCCGTTTCTGAACCTGCTGGTTCTTGTTGTGAGACAACTGTAATGCTTCCCTGAGGGCAAAAGTTCAAACAGAGTTGGCAGGATGGGTACAGACTTTTGATATGTTGGTGGATTTGGAGAGAAGTCTACGATGTTGCAATTGTGTATCTTGAAAACATAATTAACGGAGCAAACGTTCCTTATTGTTGCTTTAACTCAGGGGGCCACAAACTGAAAAATCAAAAGGATGAAGGGGCTATTTTGATATTTTTTTACTGTAAAAATCAATACAATATTATTTTTTAAAAGAAAAAACAGCGTGCATGTCAGCTTTGCATTATTAGCCTCAACATTTTAACTTGTTCTTGATACACTATCACTGTTTGCTCTTATATTCCACTTTTAATGTTGTTTTTCTTTCTTTTGTAATTTAATGTTCATCTGTGGGCCGCAAATGGACCCCAGGCCACAGTTTGGACCCCATCTTAACTCCATTTCAAGCACTGGTTAATCCTAAATAGGTGGATATTATAGTGCAGTACAGCAGTGTTAGAGTACACTATGTGCACCGCATTTTTCGGACCATAAGGCGCACTGTCGATAAACAAATCTATTTTCAAACAAAAGGCGCACCGGATTATAAGGCACATTTTTTCTACATTTAAAACACTTCCTTGTAGTCAACATGACATTTAATGGTGAATCTCTGGTCAAAATGTTGCATAGATTATGTTTTACCGACCGTTTTCAAGCTGCTTATTGACCGTCTTTTCAGGATGCAGCGTTTTGCGGGTGGTCTTATTTACGTGACTCCACTTCGACAGGGTCTTCTCCCCGTCATCTTTTGTTGTAGTTTTTAGCGCTTCCACAGCGAGTCTACTGACATGCTATTTTGTATTAGAAATGGATGGATGCCCCACAACAAGAGGATGGAGAAAAAATAGGAGCTCATTGACTACGGCACGGACTACAATAGGGAATGCGTGCAAATTTTCTAAATTTATGCAGATCCCAAATACACAAGAGCAGGAACTAATAGGTAAGAACAGTTAGTTTTGTATAATACTGCGCAACAAAACGCCAGATACTATGTCTCCTAGTAGGTGCCATTTTGAGGTCCTTACAAACACACACAATATTAATACCCGTATGTTGAAGCACAGTACGTCTGACTACAGTAGCCGTATTGCTGCGCATTCCATCAGCTTTGTAGCTTACCAAAGTCGTACTAAAACATTTGACAGATTTTTGAGCGCCGTGTTTAATGTTCCCTATTCTCAATGACAAATCTAAGTTTTGCTCACGGGTACTTGCTAGAGTCATTTATTGAACAGGCGTCAGTCAAGCTGCAGTCCACACGTATCTCTTATGTGTGTGACTGCCAATTCCTGGTCACACTAATCATTACACCATGTATTACAACCAGATTAAGGGACAACCAGAATGAATACATATGTAAGGCGCATTGTCGATTTTTGAGAAAATTAAAGGATTTAAAATGCGCCTTATGGTCTGAAAAATACGGTATTTTCTCATATTTAAAGGGGACCTGCACTTTTTGAAGAGCTGCAGCCTGCCATCGTGTCCCCCACTCCCTCCCCACTGTTGCTAGATATCTTGAGATGTACATTGTAATATGTATATGTGCTTTGCTATGGAGGTTTTTTCCCATTCCAGACTGGGCCTCCTTAGGAGCCCAGTCTAAATTGTATTTTTTTACTCATCCTTCCCCAGCGTTTACCTTTTTCCCATCTTTTCGAGGGCGCCTTGTGGCGACCCATCAGCGTTCCTGTTCTGTAACCCTGTACACTGTTTGTTTGTCTAATCTTGAACGAGTTTGTGCTGAAAACAAAGTTTCGTTGTACTTGTGCAATGACAATAAAGACCTAGCTACCTACCTACACTGTAAAAAAAAATATCCTATTTTTATGGTTAATTTACTCTAAATTTCTACTGTAATTTTTCTATTTTTTTTAAACAGTTTATAAAACTGTAGAATTGAAGACATTATCTGTAAATAAACAATCCGCCTGTTATTTTAAGTAATGTGCCAGTAATGACAAACTATGTATCTTTCTATTTTTTTACAGAAAAATACCACATTAATTATACATAGCATTTTCTGTTTTCTTAAATTACTTTCAAATTCATGTAAAATTACGATATTTTTCCGCAAAACGTTTCATGAAAATTTCTGTAGATATGTTTTTGATCATTATTTGGTTTACAATGTTTTACTTTAATTTTATGGTTTTCGTTCGGCAGCCATAGCTGCCAGTAGTTGACCGTTTTTTTACAGAATTTTTTTTTACAGTGTACCAAAGCGTTTCCGACGTCTCTTTTGATCCGGCCGCACTGCCGTGTTGCCCTTCTGCCCGGGAGGGGGGAAAAGACCAGAAATACACGTCATTAGGCAAACTTCCAAAAAGAGTGCAGTTCCCCTTTAAGTTGAACCTTTTTATATAGGCAATTGAATGCCTTTTGATTGGTTTCACTGCCCAATGGTGAAGCACATGCCTTAAGTATCACCAGCTTAACCCCGCATGCAAACAGGATACCGTCTCTCTAAAAGTATTTGCACAATTTTGCATTCTTCCCCCACCACCTGTGAAAAAGCCCAACAAAAAAAAAAAATCCAGTACACACTTTCGAAGCGACTCGCGAATGGCCTAATTAGCCCCAGCGTGCTTTCCGCCCGGCTGGAAGTCCCTCTCGATCATGAACACAGGCACGGAAATGAGCTATTGTCTTGTAACATCACCACTTCAAACGCCGCCGCGTGGATGCAGTTGGTGTGTCCCGCAGCAAAAGCTGCAGCGCGGCAGCAAGTAAAAACCACAAGCGATTCCGCTCGGATTCTGACCACACATGCTTCACTGAATCATCTTTCGTACGAGAGCATCACTCTGCAGGTGTAAGCCCTTCGTCGGTGCAGCTGGATGGAGACTCGCACATCATAGGTGGTCAGCGTTTGGCCAAGAGGGGGCTGCGGCCTGCATGACCCGCGATGGCAGTCTCGCCTAACTGCTGCTGGAGTCAGCTGCCCCCCAGGGGTGTGACTGCTCCAGTGATCTGGTGCTGGGTCATCTGGCCTACCATTACAATGTTGCATCACAAAAAGGGTGCCTAGACAGTGATACAGTAGTGTCTGCTATTATATCAGCAGCTATCGAATGTGCTCCAATACAAGATGTGTATTTAAAACATGAATAATGCATCATGTCAATAATGCATATTCAAACTTGTCAAAATATTTAGTTTGTATTCAATACCAACAGGAAAAAATGTGGGGGTCAAGCCAAAAATCGGCAAATTGCTATGTTGCCATTTTGTAACTTTAGATATTCAGCTCAATAACTGACAAAAATATATATTTTTAATATTTTGCACCCTTCTTTAAGGCCATCAACATTGTGTACATATTACAATATTGTCGTGTATATACAGTACAGGCCAAAAGTTTTTTTTGCACCCTTATTTAAATAAGGTAATCAAAATATTGAACATATTACAATATTGCAGTGTATATACTGTATTAAGTACAACTCTACACCACCGCAAACCACAATAACAATAATAAACATATTGTTAATTAAATGCCCTGTAATCAACACAAATGCTCCTCCCGCTAGTTATTATAAATAACCACCGCTTTGCACAATTGAAAAACAGCCACTGCCACCTTTTCATGTTATAAACGAACGCATAGGCTAGAAATAATTCACAAAGTCAAAGCCGCATGCACGCTTACACAAATGTGTGCGATATAGTCATATAATTAATGTGATCGTTCCTCTCGCCAGTTAATAACGACAACAGCCACCTTATATACACTCTCAAAAATAGAGGTACAAGACAAGAACATTTTTGTAAATATGTGTAGAGTGTCTGCTTTTATATCAGCAGCTCCAAAACAAGATGTGTATTAAAAACATCTGCATATACATTAATAATGCATCATGTCAATAGTGCATATTCAAACTTGTCAAAATATTTAGTTTGTGTTAAATACAAACAAGAAAAAAATGTGGTGGTCATGCCGAAAATCGGCGAATTGCTATGATGTCATTTTGTAACTTTAAATATTCAGCTCAATAACTGACAAAAATCTATATTTTTAATATTTTGCACCCTTTTGTAAGGCCATCAACATTGTGTAAATATTACAATATTGTTGTGTATATACAGTACAGGCCAAATGTTTGGACACACCTTCTCATTTAATGTGTTTTCTTTATTTTCATGACTATTTACATTGGAGATTGTCACTGAAGGCATCAAAACTATGAATGAACACATGTGGAGTTATGTACTTGACAAAAAAAACATGTTTTATGTTCTAGTTTCTTCAAAATAGCCACCCTCTGATTACTGCTTTGCACACTCTTGGCATTATCTCGATGAGCTTCAAGAGGGTTTTCACTTAACAGGTGTCATAGTTTTGATGCCTTCAATGACAATCTACAATGTAAATAGTGACGAAAATAAAGAAAACGCATTGAATGAGAAGGCAATTCCAAACTTGTGGCCTGTACTGTAGTCGTATAATTAATGTGATCGTTCCTCCTATCAGTTAATGACAACAGCCACCTTATATACACTCAAAAATGGAGGTGCAAGACAAGAACATTTTTGTAGGGACAATCTTGAAGAATGTTTGCTCAAACGTCAATTATTGGTCTTGAAGACTTTTATATTACCAAAATGGGTACAAGTTGAAGTACAAATGTGTACCATTTCAATGGTACCCCATAGGGCCTATGTGTCAAAGTCAAGGCCTGCGGGCCAGATCCGGCCCGCGAATGAATGATCTATGGATGATATTTGATTAGTATTAGAACCGGCCCGCAGGCCGCAGCCACCTGCTGCTGTTTTGCACGCACCAATACTCCATCAGTGTTGGCGCGAGCAATTTTCAAAATGGTGTTGCAGGGACCACATCAAGTCATAAAAATGGGGTCCCACAGTACATTTTTGGGGTTCCACTGTTTTGTAAGCGTTTCGAAAACAAATGAAAAATGTATGCATTATCCTGTTATATCTCACACACATTCTATGTTGTGTTTTGGAAAAAGGTTGTCATAAACCTTACTTAGTTCATTAAAAAAAAATACAAAAGAAAACAATTTTTTATGCATATGTAAATGTATTCAGTTATAAACATTCATTCACTTTCTTCTTTCCTTCATGGATCTAAACTTTACCACTGCCGGTATTTTTTCTATATTTTTATTGTAATATTTTCAGAATGTGTTTGTTCTACTTTTGGCCAAAGTAAGACAAAGAAAACAATCTGAAGTTGTCTTTATTTTTTTGTTTTAATGCCATGATTTTAATAGTCCGGCCGGCATGTGTACAGATTTTCCACCATGCAGCTCCTGAGCTAAAATGAGTTTGACACCCCTGCCATAGGGTATCTGCTGCATTAAAATTGGGTTTGGCTCATACTTAGACTTAGACTTAGACTTCCTTTTTATTGACATTCAAATTTGAACTTTACAGCACAGATAAGAACGAAATTTCGTTACATAAGCTCATGGTAGTGCAGGATAAAAAAACCAATAAGGTGCATATATAAATAAATAAATATGTATAAATAATATATAAATATATACTGTATATAAAATAAATAAATATATATAAATAAATAAATAGATTACTGTACAGATAAATATATTGAGCTTTCTCACATGTGTCCACGTTTATGGATGTATGTTGTATTGTCTTTTTTATTCCAGCGAGTTAATCCATTTTGGGGGGAGTTGAGGGGATAATTTAATTATGATGCGTTCAAGAGTCTTACGGCCTGAGGGAAGAAGCTGTTACAGAACCTGGAGGTTCTCCTTCGGAGGCTGCGGAACCTCTTTCTAGAGTCCAGCAGTGAAAACAGTCCTTGGTGGGGGTGGGAGGAGTCTTTGCAGATTTTCTGAGCCCTGGTCAGGCAGCGGCTTTTTGCGATCTCCTGGATAGGAGGAAGAGGAGTCCTGATGATCTTTTCCGCCGTCCTCACCACTCTCTGGAGAGACTTCCAGTCTGAGGCATTGCAGGCTCCAGTCCAGACAGAGATGCTGTTGGTCAGCAGGCTCTCTATAGTGCCTCTGTAGAATGTGGTGAGAATGGGGGGAGGGAGCTGTGCTCTTTTCATCCGACGCAAAAAGTGCATTCGCTGCTGAGCTCTTTTTACAAGAGCTCCGGTGTGTAGGGACCAGGTTATATTGTCAGTTATCTGCACCCCCAGGAACTTGGTGCTGCTTACTATCTCCACCGCTGTGCCGTTGATGTAGAGTGGAGCGTGGCTGGACTGGTGCTTCCTGAAGTCAACGATGATCTCCTTGGTCTTGTTGACATTCAGGACCAGGTTGTTGGTTCTGCACCAGTCAACCAGATGTTTCACCTCCTCCCTGTAGTCCATGTCGTTGTTGTCACGGATGAGGCCCACTACTGTCGTGTCGTCCGCATATTTCACAATGTGGTTAGTAGTGGACCTGACGCAGCAGTCATGGGTCATCAACGTGAACAGCAGCGGACTCAGGACGCAGCCCTGGGGGGAGCTGGTGCTCAGGGAGATGGCACTGGAGGTGTTGTTGCCCGCTCTCACAGATTGGGGTCTGTCTGTGAGGAAGTCAAGCAGCCAGTTGCAAAGGGGGGTACTGAATCCAAGGGGGGCCAGTTTGCTCACCAGGTGTTGAATGCTGAGCTGAAGTCCAGAAACAACATCCGCACGTGTGTGTCCTTTCCTTCCAGATGTTCTAAGCTCAGGTGGAGTGCAAAGGAGATGGCATCCTCTGTGGAGCGGTTAGGGCGATAAGCAAACTGGTATGGGTCGAATGTGGGGGGAAGTCTGGAGACAATATATTCCTTTACCAGCCTCTCGAAGCACTTCATTATGATGGGGGTGAGTGCAACGGGGCGGTAATCATTGAGGGAGGAGATTGTGGGTTTTTTTTGGTACTGGAATGATTGTGGCCGTCTTAAAACATGATGGTACCACAGCCTGGGTCAGCGAGATGTTGAAGATGTCTGTGAGAACCCCAGTCAGCTGGTCTGCACATCCCTTAAGCACCTTGCCCGGAATGTCATCAGGTCCTGGTGCTTTCCGGGGGTTCACTCTCCTCAGGGTTTTCCGGACATCCGCTACATCCAGGTTGAGCGGCTGCTCATCAGGGCGAGGGATGGATTTTCTCGCCGGAGTGGTGTTAAGTGCCTCAAACCTTGCAAAGTAGTTGTTAAGGTCATTTAGGAAGCTGATACTGTTGTCACAGGGACAGGGGGCAGCTTTATAGTCCGTGATGACCTGTATGCACTGCCACATTCATCTGGTGTTTGTAGTGTTCTCGAAGAAGTCCTGCACTTTCTGACTGTGAGCACGCTTTGCAACCTTAATGGCACGGTTCAGGTTAGCTCTGGCTGATTTTAATGCCACCATGTCGCCAGACTTAAAAGCCTTGTTCCGAGCCTTCAGCATTGCACGTACCTCACTGTTCATCCAGGGTTTCTTGTTGGCCCGTGTGGGGATGTTCTTGATCACACTGACATCCTCCATGCACTTCTGAATGTATGCGGACACAGACTCTGCATACTCCTCCACACATGTGTGGTGATTTTCGGTGGCGGCTGCCTTGAACATGTCCCAGTCTGTGGTTTCGAAGCAGTCTTGTAATGCTTCCATTGCTCTCTCTGGCCAGGTCCTCACCTGCTTCACTGTAGCTTGCTTCCTGATCAGCAGGGGCTTGTATGCAGGAATTAGCATCACATATAGATGGTCTGAGGAGCCGAGGTGGGGGGGGCGTGGTGCATCTTTATACGCATGTTTAATATTGCTGAACACTAAGTCCAATTTGCTTCCACCCCTGGTTGCAAAATTCACATATTGATGGAAATGAGGGAAAACTGTTTTCATGTTAGCTTGATTAAAATCCCCTGCCATGATGAAAACTCCCCCTGGATGGGTAGTTTGCAGTTCATTGATGGAGCAGTACAAAGCATTCAAAGCTTATTTGGTGTTAGCACTGGGTGGGAATGTACACTGCTGTGAAGATCATAGCACCGAATTCCCGGGGTAAATAAAATGGCCTGCATTTTATAGTTAATAGTTCAACATCAGGAGAGCAGTGATGTGATACTATCTTCCCATTATTGCACCAGTTATTGTTGACGTGTATGCAAACACCACCGCCTCGGGATTTACCAGTGAGAGATTTGCTCCTGTTCGCCCGAAACATAGTTAGCCCCTCGATGCTAACTGCCTTGTCCGGAACGGATGGTTTCAGCCACGTTTATGTTAGAAATATGGCGCAACAGTCTCTCATCTCACATCTTGCATATAAATCCAGCTTCAGGTAGTCCAGTTTGTTCTCCAGGGAGCGGACATTTGAAAGCAGGATGGAAGGAAGCGGCGTTCTGTGAGGAATAGCCTTTAGCTTTGTTGTTAGCTCCGCTCTGCATCCCCGCTTCTGCTTCCGATCACACCGCTTACGCCTCTTCCGTTGACGGTCCCCGCTGGTACTTGACTCCGCTGCTTCAAATGCCGCTGGATGAAGCCAGCGAAGTATTCCCATGCTAGCGGGGAGGTCCAACGTACACGCATCTTTCAGTCCAAAACGGCCCGATCTATCCACATCCAGAATTGGCTGGCGGTCGTATGTTTTTTAAGATTAAAGATTAAAGTACCAATGATTGTCACACACACACTAGATGTGGTGAAATTTGTCCTCTGCATTTGACCCATCCCCTTGGGGAGCAGTGAGCAGCAGCGGCGCCGCGCCCGGGAATCATTTTGGTGATTTAACCCCCAACTCCATGTGACCACGGAGTGTCCACGCTGGAAGCCAGCCATGAAATTTACAGAATTGTCTGGTATTTTTGCCAAATTGTTCTATACTACCATGAGCGTCTGCAAGCCGCAGCCCGTCAGGGCGCCGCCATCTTGACATAGGTAGGTACCGCTGTAATGTTGCCATACTTCTGTGAGAATCTTGCGTGTGACTGAAGCATTCCGGACTGGGACTATCCAAGACTAGCTGCAGTGTGCTCAAACAACCACCGGGTGTCATCTGTGAGCAGATAATATTGTATCATCTCTTTCACTTTTGGACTTGACAAGTCGGTAGTGCATTCTTCACTCATGCTTAAAGTGAACATTGAGGCAAGATTAAACTGGTAATTAGTATTTTGAATAGGGCATATGAGGCATAGAGCCATTATTAATAAAACCGAGGTACACGTCTACAGTATTAGAAACAGCGCCAGGTTTTACGCCACTGCAACTCCTGTAATGACAATTTGTTGAACAAATACCTCTCGTATTGTAGGTCTGGTGTACCTAATGAAGTGTCCAGGGCAAAGCAGAATGAGCGAGCAATGCCAAGCCACTTCCACCTGGCCTCTCTCTCTCTCTCGTTCTCTCGCCTTTATCCGCCAGGATCAGTTGTTAGTGCTGGCAGTTCTCCTTGCCTGTTCTCTGGAGAAAGGTGGCTCTCAGCTGGAGAGAGGCGCCACAGGCGATGCACTGTCTTCCATTGTGCGCACACACACAAACTTGAGAGATAGAGAGAGAGAGAGAGAGAGAGAGAGAGAGAGAGAGAGAGAGAGACTGTGCAGGTGCAAAGAGGAAGAGGTAAGAGGGCACACACCTGAGGGCCCCTGTATTTTTATTTTTTACCCATCCCTTCCTCAGCGACATCGGCCTTGTGTTTGAGAGGCCTTTTGTGCACTTATTTGTAGTCTTGAGGAGGAGGATGGCAGATTTACAGGAAGTACACTGCGCTGGAAGGAGGCACCGATATACAAAACCCAAAACCAGTGAAGTTGGCACGTTGTGTAAATGGTAAATAAAAACAGAATACAATGATTTGCAAATCCTTTTCAACTTATATTCAATTGATTAGACTGCAAAGACAAGATATTTAATGTTCAATTTGGAAAACTTTGTTATTTTTTGCAACTTTTAGCTCCTAGTCTTAAAGAAAACCTGCTCAAGCAGGAAATTGCTGTGTACTTGTGTTACAATACATTGTTTAACAGCAACAACTGTTATCAACACAACAAAGCAGGATAATTGGTGTTAAATTTTACTTGGTAGTTGTTTTCCAAAACATTGTCGACTAGCAAACCAACAGCAAGAAGCTGAAGTGTGGCAAATGCTAATCACTGTCCTATTGCTTTTGACATAATATATATAGTATAATAATGACAGAACGGAGCAGGCTAAAACTGCAAAGGTGGCCTCACTCACTTTCCTGTGAAAGTGATCCTTTTGTTTGCTGGTGGTTTAAAAAGCTGACAGGCTACAAGAGTCCCTGTGACAACAACAATCCATCCTCTGAATGTCAGTCGGTGAGAAATAAGAGGAAACAAGGGACAGTTAAAGAGAGTTACGCCGAGGGTTTGGTCTTACAGAAATCAAACTTCTACCCCATGTTTAATATTTGACTATATCTAAGCAAGAATCCCGTTTATTTCCAATAATTTTAGGTATAAAATGTTGAATCAGTTTGTTTTTCAATTATAAACAACATTTACCAAAGCATACCACGCCCTATCAAATCAAGAACTCGACTGAAGTGATGTTTGAGGTAGCTGAGGTCAAAGCTGAGGTCTGTTCTTTTTCCAGCTCACTTTCAATCTGTTTTTAAATTGTTTTATAGTAAGGATGGAAACTTAATGATTTTAAGTTATTTTAGACAAATTATGTTGATCATGTTAAACATTTTTTCCCAGTTAACTCCTAGTTTTCTGTAAACATACACCAAAATAACCCTGCTATATTAACACAAGAACCCTGGACATTTCATATAATATTAGACAAAAAATATTTTAGATACAATTCAAGAGATTGTTTTCAGAGTCTCTCTGCTAATAATTATTATGCTTTAAGTTGGAAGCAAACATTTTAGTTGTAAGCTTGCCCGCCAACTACAACTATTACGGTGCACCAAAATATCCCATTTTAGCATTTAGCATTATCTTACAGCCAGAGATAGACATATCTTAGATTTTCCAAACATGCAGGAAGAAAGTGAGTGTGAAGGACAGTGCTGAGAAGAAGTGGATGATAGCCATTGAATTAAAGAAATAAATCCTCACAATATGACAGAGTGTGTAGATGACTTGACAAAGCAGTTGGAGCGTATCACTGTTAGTCTGCACTAGGGTTGTACGGTATACCGGTACTAGTATAGTATCGCGGTACTAATGAATCAAAAACGGTACTGTACTCTGTTTGAAAAGTACCGGTTCCCGGGCATGACAGCTCAATGTCACGTCACGTCATTGCTGGTTTTACCAGCAGGGGAGCATGTTCGGCAGCGCACAATCACGGAGTACTTACAAGCAGACACAGTGTGTAGACAGAAAAGGGAGAATGGACGCATTTTGGCCTAAAAACTAAAGATAAAGGTGAAGTTATAACACTGAAACGCCCTCAGGAAGAGGTGCATTAAGACATGGCTAGCTAGCTAGCTAGCGGCAAACTTCCATCCGCAGTCAGCAGTGTTTTAGCTACTTCTAAATCACTAATCCTCGCCTCCATGGCGACAAATAAAATTAGTTTCTTACAAGTATCATCCCTGCAGGACGAGGAATAGCTAAACATGCTTCACTACACACCATAGGGGGATACAATAGCTCACCGGCGTCACTGCTAACAAAAGCTAGCATGCCTGAATGTAAACAAATTCCACCTGACATCCACTGTAATGATACCAAGTACAGGAGCATATCTAGTCGATACTAATATGATTACATCAATATTTGTTATCGTCACAAAATCTTTTTTCCTTTTTTTAAAATTCATATTATGTTTATAAACTCAGGAATAGGCTGACCATGCGTCCTCTTTTCCCCGGACATGTCCTCTTTTGCGGGGGTTGTCTGGGGTGTCCGGGCGGGGTTTCTTAAATGCCTCAAATGTCCGGCATTTTGAGTTTGGGTTGCGTGTATTTTCAATGTACGTCCAGGGTTAAGTTAAGAAGGGGTTAAAAAAAAAAACCTGAAGGTGCGCACACGTAGCAACATTCGTGAGGGAGGGGCAGAGACACAGAGTGAGAGAGCTAGTGAGTGGAGAGACAGACATGAAAACAAGAAATGCCTTAGTAAATGCAACTTCACGGATGATTTGCGGGAAAAGTATTCGTGTTTTCGTCCTGGTCGTGACACATGGGAAGCAGAATGCACCGTGTGCAAAGCAGGAAGGTATATATCTGTGGCAAATAAAGTTTTACAAGCCCATATCCACACTACAAAGCACAAAACAGCTGTGCAGGGCGAGAGCTCGTCTGCTGTTTTTTGTTTAAATTTAATTAACTTCGTTTTGAGGCATTATTTATGTTTAGATTATATACAAGAGGTTATTTTGGATATTTCTACCTCTGCACTTTTGTTTTCCAAAACTGTGAATGTTACAGAATATAAGTGTGACTTATTTTGTTATACTGTCAAGCAGTGTTGGCGTTAAAACACTTTTTGTGTCTTTTTAACGCATTGAAATCAGAAAGGACGCAGATTATTTATTTTTTTTAATTTTTTTTTACCATTTGTGGCCCACAGCTAATGTTTTAAAGGCCCACGGCACATTTTAAAAATACTGTTAAAATAAACAAAAACATAACAAAAGTGAAATAAAAAAGCTTAAAGGTGAAATGTAATTTAGAAAAAGTTGCAATGTTGACCAGGGGCGCCGCTAGGGATTTTGGGCCCCATGAAAATAATCTTTACAGGGCCCCCTGTATTATAATTTCATCATCATTAGGGGACTCTCTGGGACCCCCTCCATCATGGGCCCCTAGAATCCGTCTCCTTTACCCCCCCGTTTCGGCGGGGGTTTTATTAGTCAACATTGTTGACTAATAAAACAAAGCTGTTTTTTGTTTTTTTTCAAACGGTCATTGCTCTAAACATAATATTGAATCAAAATCAATGTTATAATGACATGATAATTGACCTATCAAAGGTTCCGATTACTTCACATCAAATATTCCACTTTGAAAAATATTTTTGGTGGAAGATTTTGCATATTTTGTGTGTTTGCCATAAAAAACATAGTTTTGTTTGACAAAAAAGGGCGGAAAACAAACAAAAACAACATAAAAAAAACTAAAACATTTTGAAATGAGGAATAGATCTGAAGTTGATGTAGACTCCAGAGATTTAAGCGTTAAATATAAAATGTATGTATGCCCTGGCACACCATTATCATCTCATGACCCAAGCAAAACACTTTTTACACTTTTATACTGAAATAAATACACCTACAACTTGTTAAATAAAAACATAGAAAAAACTACCAGCAGCGGTAAAGTTCAGATCCATGAAGGAAAGAAGAAAGTGAATGAATGTTTATAACTGAATACATTTACATATGTATACACATTTGTTTTCTTTTGTATTATCTTTTTTAATGAATTAAGTAACGTTTATGACAAACTTTTTCCAAATCACAATATAGAATGTGAGATATACAGGATAATGCATACCTTTGTCATTTGTTTTCAAAACGCTTACAAAAAGGTGGGACCCCAAAAATTTACTGTGGGACCCCATTTTTATGACTTGATGGGGTCCCTGGGACCCCATTTTGAAAATTCCTAGCGCCAACACTGCTGTCAACAGAGGAGAAAAAATGCTTCATTTAAAAAAAAAAATTATTTATAAAGCAAGTTCGAGTATCATTGGCAAATGTTCACCTAGGTGCTGCCCACCTTAGCACGCATATATGTATGTGTCCTCTTTTTGGGATTTCAGAATATGGTCAGCCTACTCAGGAAATACGTCCCTGGACACATGAGGACTTTGAATATGACCAATGTATGATCCTGTAACTACTTGGTATCGGATCAATACCTACGTTTGTGGTATCATCCAAAACTAATGTAAAGTATCAAACAACAGAAGAATAAGTGATTATTACATTTTAACAGATGTGTAGATAGAACATGTTGAAATGGAAAGTAAGCAGATATTAACAGTAAATGAACAAGTGGATTAATAATTCATTTTTACAGCTTTTCCTTAATAATTTTGACAAAATAGAATGAGAAATGACACAATATATTACTGCATACGTCAGCAGACTAATTAGGAGCCTTTGTTTGTTTGAGACAGTTGTGATTTAGGGCTATATAAATAAACATTGATTGATTGATTGATTGTTTACTTTCTTCTAAAAGACAAGTTATCCAGTATGTGCACTATTTTATTTAAGGAGAAAATTGTTCTTTGATTGCAATAAGAAACATATGTTTAATGTGCAGTAAGATTTTTTTGTTGAAATAAAGCCAATAATGCAAATTTGTGTGGTCCCCTTTATTTAGAAAAGTATCGAAAAATATCGAAATACATTTTGGTCCCGGTACCGGTACCAAATATTGGTATCTGGACAACCCTTGTCTGCACCATACTGAAGCAGAATGAGGAACGCCAGTCAAGAATGTTAAAATAATACCCAAATGGCAGACATTAATCCATGAAAATATGGAGAAGGTAAATGCTGTACATTATTATTACATGATCCCATAAAACTACTGTAGGTGTTTGTTGTACATTCTATTGTATTGTTTCTATACGATATTAAGTACCTTAAGTTTGTTTTTCCTTTTAAAAGGCATGTTACATGTTTTGGGGAGGCCAAGTACAAATGTAATTGTTTCAAAATAATTTTAATGGGCGATGTTGATTTTTAGATACAGGTGTTTTGAGTTCAGAGCTCTATCACAGAACCAGTTAAGCTCGTAAATTGAGGTACTAGTGTATATGAGCTCAAAGGATGTACACACTATTTTATAGATTGCCCAAACTGTTTAGCGCGTAGGATTTGGGTCTTGGTAAATCAGCCCCTTAGTGTTTTAAATAATAATCAGACAAATTATTGCAACTGAGGTCACATTTTATATTGGAATACTCCCAATCCTCTGTCAATATTCACCAAGATTTTTCGGATTATCGCTCTCTATCACTTTCAGGGGTGTCAAATTCATTTTAGCTCAGGGGCCGCATGGAGGAAAATCTGTGCACACGCGGGCCGGACTATTAAAATCATGGCATTAAAACTAAAAAATAAAGACAACTTCAGATTCTTTTCTTTGTTTTACTTTGGCCAAAAGTAGAACAAACACATTCTGAAAATATTACAATAAAAATATAGAAAAAAATACCGGCAGCGGTAAAGTTTAGATCCATGAAGGAAAGAAGAAAGTGAATGAATGTTTATAACTGAATACATTTACATATGCATAAAAATGTGTTTTCTTTTGTATTATTTTTTTTTATGAATTAAGTAACGTTTATGACAACCTTTTTCCAAAACACAATATAGAATGTGAGTTATAACAGGATAATGCATACATTAATCATTTGTTTTCAAAACGCTTACAAAAAAGTGGGACCCCAAAAATGTACTGTGGGACCCCTTTTTTATGACTTGATGGGGTCCCTGGGATCCCATTTTGAAAATTGCTAGCGCCAACACTGATGGAGTATTGGTGCGTGCAAAACAGCAGCAGGCGGCTGTGGCCTGCAGGCCGGTTCTAATACTAATCAAATATCATCCCGGGGGCCGTAGATAATTCATTCAAGGCCCGCGGGCCTTGACTTTGACACATAGGCCCTATGGGGTACCATTGAAATGGTACAAATGTGTACTTCACTTTGTACCCATTTTGGTAGTATAAAAGTATACTTCTGGCCTCTTCAAGACAAATAATTGACTTTTGAGCAAACATTCTTTAAGAATGTACCTACAAAAATGTTCTTGTCTTGTACCTCTATTTTTGAGAGTGTATATAAGGTGGCTGTTGTCATTATTAACTGGCGGGAGGAACGATTACATTAATTATACGACTATATAGCACACATTTATGTAAGCGTGCATGCGGCTTTGACTTTGTGAATTATTTCTAGCCTATTCGTTCGTTTATAACATCAAAAGGTGGCAGTGGCTGTTTTGATTATACGACTACAGTACAAGCCAAACGTTTGGACACACCTTCTCCTCATTCAATGCGTTTTCTTTATTGTCATAACTATTTACATTGTAGATTGTCACTGAAGGCATCAAAATTATGAATGAACACATGTGGAGTTATGTACTTAACAAAAAAAGGGGAAATAACTGAAAACATGCTTTATATTCTAGTTTCTTCAAAATAACCACCCTTTGCTCTGATTACTGCTTTGCACACTCTTGGCATTCTCTCGATGAGCTTCAAGAGGTAGTCACCTGAAAGGGTTTTCCAACAGTCTTGAAGGAGTTCCCAGAGGTCTCGAATGCCAAAAGTGTGCAAAGCAGTAATCAGAGCTAATGGTGGTTATTTTGAAGAAACTAGAATATAAATATGTCATATCTATCTGGTCGGACCCAATGTGTCCGTATTGATAACACAACATCCAGTTTCACTGCTACTGATATTGGCCTGCCACAAGGCTCTAATATCGGCCCTCTTCTTTTCTCCATGTATATAAACGACCTGCCATCTGTATGTGAGAATGTAAATATCCAGATGTATGCAGATGACACGGTTATTTATACTTGGGGAAAGGACGCTGAAACGGTTGCCAGAAAACTTACAGCAGCCATGGAGAAGGTGGCAAGATGGCTACATGACTCTAGTCTTACATTAAACATTAAGAAAACTGCAACAATGTATTTTGTAAACAAATATAATATGTCATCATTTCCAAATATAACGGTTAATAAGGAAATAATACAAAATGTTAGTGAATATCGTTACCTGGGTGTCATTTTAGAGCCAACACTTGGCTTTAAAAAACATATCAAACAGATGTGCCAGAGTCTTAAATACAACATAAAAACGTTCAAATGTATCAGGAATTCATTAACACTGGAGGCAGCTCAAACTTATTTTAATGCAATGATTATGTCTCGTTTTTATTATTGTATAACATGTTGGTCGCAGGCAAGCAAAATGACACTGAGGCCATTGGAAACTTTGCACAAACAATCCCTCAAAATCCTTGACCGAAAACCACAACACCACCATCATTGTTTAGTTCTCCAAAAATATAGATTGTTAAATGTAGCTAACATTCAAAGATTAGCATCAATACGAATGGCCCATCGAATCTTAAATAACACTGCACCAGCGCCACTTAAGCACTTTGTCCAGTTTACATCTGCTGTGACAACTAGAAACACACGAGCCTCCACCAGGGGGCAGTGTAGCGTACCCAGATGTAAAACCTCTTTTGCACAATCAGCCTTTTCATATAAAGCCATAAAGGAATGGAACGACCTCACAACAAACTTGAAAAGTCTAACAGATTACTCTTCATTCACAATTGAAGTTAAAAAGTGGCTTTGGAGCAATCAAAGCTGCTCACACGGTCACTAAGATTATGTTTGACATGTCAACCTAATGTGTATTATATTTATCCATGAGAGCATTTTTATTGTAAATTGTGAGGTGTGTCTGTTAAAATCATGGTTGTTTTTACAAATGATGACAGATGTGAACAAAAGCATGTATTGTCTTTGTGTGATGATGTAAATGAGGGGTGGTTGTATTGTATATTAAGTATGTGTCCATGAAAGGGCATTTTATGACTTTTTTCTTAATACTTGTGTATGATTTTATTGTCATAATTTTATTGCATGATTTTTGTGTCCTTTTAATTTAGGTAGCCAGGGACTGCAGATGGAAATGAGCTATTTAGCTATAATCTGGTACAGAACATATCTGTCTTTGAGCTGAATGTTTCTGTACATTGTCCCTTCAAATAAAGACTAAACTAACTAAAACATGTTTTCAGCTATTTCACCTTTTTTTGTTAAGTACGTAACTCCACATGTGTTCATTCATAGTTTTGATGCCTTCAGTGACAATCTACAATGTAAATAGTCATGAAAATAAAGAAAACGAATTGAATAAGAATTTGTGTCCAAACTTTTGGCCTGTACTGAAATCGTATAATTAATGCAATCGTTCCTCCCGCCAGTTAATAATGAAAACAGCCACCTTTTATACACTCTCAAAAATCGCGGTACAAGACAAGAACATTTTTGTAGGTACATTCTTGAAGAATGTTTGCTCAAAAGTAAATTATTTGTCTTGAAGAGACAAATAAGTACATAACTCCACATGTGTTCATTCATAGTTTTGATGCCCTTAGTGACAATCTACAATGTAAATAGTCATGAAAATAAATAAAACGCATTGAATGAAAAGGTGTGTCCAAACTTTTGGACACAAACTAATGCATACATTTATCATTTGTTTTCAAAACGGTTACAAACAAGTGGGACCCAAAAATGTACTGTGGGATCCCATTTTTATGACTTGATGGGGTCCCTGCAACCCCATTTTGAAAATTCCTAGCGCCAACACTGATGGAGTATTGGCGCGTGCAAAACAGCAGCAGGCGGCTGTGGCCTGCAGGCCAGTTCTAATACTAATCAAATATCATCCCGGGGGCCATAGATCATTCATTCGCCTTGACTTTGACACCCCTGCTCTATATCATAGCAATATTGTAATATTACACATTTTTGTGATTATTGTTTTATAGCACAGTCAGGTGATTCCGGCTTGACGGGAGCTCGCGCGGAGGAGAGAAACTTTCCTGGTCTTACCTTCAGCTTTGAAAGGCACCTGAGCTGACGGCGTCAGCAGCAATGACTGAGCGAGTGCTGATGTTTTCATCACAATTATATGTCTCACTCAGCACACTCTCCCTGCTACTCCGGCTAATTTAGATTGAGATCCTTCCAGGCTTTCCCCCTATCTTTCATTTCCCTCCTTTCCATCTCTCCTCTCTCTGCATCCCATCAGCCCCTTGATAAAAAAAAAAAAAAAAGAGGAAGGGTGGTGGGGGGCGGGAAGAAAAGCCTTCATGTCTGTGACTTTCTTGCCCTCCAGCGCATGAAGCCCTCTTTTATTTTGATCATCGCAGCACAATGGATTCATGCCATTCTGGCAACTTTATTCAGTATCAGCCCGAATTTACATACTGCTTAACAAGTTTGTGCGTGACTGTTGATGCCTCTGATCAAAGTGCTTTTGGAAATCTTCCCCCATCTGATCACCCCCGCTTCCCGTCCTTCATTTCAAATGCATGCGGCAGACAGGCATCTTTAACTTAGGGGCACAAAAAGGTAACCTTAGTGCTGCACGAGCCCAAATGTCATCCAACAAGGAGGGCTCCGTGTCCCCGGGATAAAGATAATGTAATCTAAGCAGTATACAGTGTGTGACTGTGACTGTGTGCGTGTGTGTGTGTGTGTGTGTGTGTGTGTATTGGAGGTTCTGGTTTAGGGTGCAGAGGATGACAAAAGTCAAAGCAGTCATGTGTCATTTTGGGTGCTGAGGGGCTGGGACCTGCCTTGGGGGCTGTCCTCTCTGTCAGACGCACTCAGACATCTGCACTGAACTCTCCTGCCGTCTTCTCCTTCTCTCCGCTCGGGCTTCGTCTCATGCACGTGCGACCATGCGGCTGTCTGCTCCTGGAACAACACACACCGTTATTAGCACGCATTGGCAATAGAGACCATGCAAATATGAACCACTCATATGAGCCATTAATTATTGTATCATAACCACGTCCGACACATGACCTCCACTAAGGCCGAACAATCTTTAAACAGGGCCGCCTGACAAACAAACAAACAAACAGGAGAACAAATAAGGTAAGGTAAGGTTTTCACTGAGGGCCACATCGCAGTTATGTTTGGCCCCAGAGGGTCGCTTCTAACAGTGAATACCGTTATAACAATTTTTTTATGCATGTTATTAGTAGATTTTTTTAAAATTAAAATGTAAAAAAAATTGCAATAATTTCACCTCAAAGTGTAGTGTGTATTTCTGTAAATGGAAAAACAGTACTGCTGTTTTTATGGTAAAAACAAAAAACTAAAAGGCAGCTCAATTTTACTGTAAAATGTACATTTGTTTTTCTTACTGTTAATAAAAAAAACCCTGCAATTTTACAGTAAAATTTTGGCACCTGAGCTTCCAGTTTGTTTGTTTAAATGTGCTTTATAAATAAAGTTGATTTGATTTGATTTGTTGTTGTTTTTTTTTTTTACCACAAATCAACAACTGTAGATTGTTTGGCGTATTACATTAAATGCCAAAACGGCACCACAGTTTATTACAGTAAAAGAAAGTATGTTTTTTTTCATTTAGAGAAACATGCTGTAAAAACCACAGTACATTTCACAATTTTACCATGAAATCCATTGCTACTTTAACATTGCACAATTTGATGGATAACTTGCTTTGAAATCCTTATTATTAGTATTTAGATTGATATGTATTTCTATTTAAAAAATGGTTTGAATATTTGATAATGTTTTGATAATATATTTTTGCATAATTAAACAATATTTAAGTTAACGAAATTTGCGATTACATGGAGTACATATATTGTTTTTCTCCCAAAATAGAAGGAAATAATACATTTAGAAAGAAAAGTTACAGTACTTTATTGATATATATTATTTCCAGGCTTTCCAAATAAAATGAAGTGGCGGGCCACATCTGGCCCCCAGGCCTTGACTTTGACACATGTGAGGTAAATGAATAAGTAGTAATGATAAACATTTTTGGTGTCTAAATCCAATATTGACATGAGATATCGGTCTGATATCAGCAAAAAGCCCAAGTATCAGAGTATATCGGCTTGCATGTCAAATCTCCGATATAAGCTCTGACACCAGCAGCCTGCAGCGTGTTTACTTGTGCAAAATCCGGACAGCGAGTGAACATCTAAATGCTCTCCAATAAACACACAAGGGACGTATTTTCTTCTATTTTAGTCAAGTCATTTACAAAAACATTGTAGACTCTAAGCTACTGAAAGCTAGCAGCAACACGGCAGCTAAGCATGCAACAGCCCACAAGCTAGACACGTAATATGTGTCCTTAGTTGAACAATATTGTAGTCAAAAACGCAACATTTGTCAAAATAAACAGGTATCAAATATTTATAGTTCCATTATACTAAGTCTCCAAGGCAGAAGTGTATTAGAAAGTATCCAGTAACAAACGTGTCCGCATCACTCAACACAATGCGTCATGAGCTTAATTTAGTGAATTATTGTGGCCAGTAGGTATCCCCAAAATACAAATCACCACTTCACTTCGATTTAAAGACAGCATATGTCCATTACAGACGGTTAATAATACAAACCCCAAGACCAGTGAAGTTGGCAGATTGTGTAAAAAGTAAATAAAAACTAAATACAATGATTTGCAAATCCTTCTCAACCTATATTCAATTGAATAGACTTCAAAGACAATATTCTTAACGTTTGAACTGGAAAACTTTGTTATTTTTTGCAAATATTAGCACATTTGGAATTTGATGCCTGCAACATGTTTCAACAAAGCTGGCACAAGTGGCAAAACAGACTGAGAAAGTTGAGGAATGCTCATCAAACACTTATTTGGAACATCCCACAGGTGAACGGGCTAATTGGGAACAGTTGGGTGCCATGATTGGGTATAAATGCAGCTTCCATGAAATGCTCAGTCATTCACAAAGGATGGGGTGAGGGTCACCACTTTGTGAACAAATGTGTGAGCAAATTGTCATTTTAAAAATGCTCCTGTGCCAACTTTTTTGCAATGTGTTGCTAAGTTAATGATTATTTGCAAAACGAAAATTAAGTTTCTCAGTTCGAACATTAAATATCTTGTCTTTGCAGTCTATTTAATTGAATATAAGTTGAAAAGGATTTGCAAATCATTGCATTTTGTTTTTATTTACAAATTACACAACGTGACAACTTCACTGGTTTTGGGTTTTGTAAAAAGGTTACTGTTTTTCATACCATTGTTCTTTGAGTAATTTCACTTTATCAAGCCTTTTAAAACATTTTATTATATAAAAAATATGCATGATTCGTGCTGATATTGTATCGGATGAATATTGGTATCGGCTAAACCCCCAACATCTGTATCTTATCTGAATATTATATGAAAAAGTTGTATGGGGAGTCGGACACCCGTAGTTACAACAACATCCCAATAATAGTAAAATAACTCACTATACAATGTTGATTGGAGTAACCAACAAAAAAACACAAGATGTCACCGATCGTGTAAAGCAGAACCTTATATGTTAAGTTAAAGTTAGAGTACCGGTACCAATGATTGTCACACATACACTAGGTGTGGTGAAATTTGTCCTCTGCATTTGATCCATCCCCTTGATCACCCCCTGGGAGGTGAGGAGAGTAGTGGGCAGCAGCGGTGGCCACGCCCGGGAATCATTTTTGGTGATTTAACCCCCAATTCCAACCCTTGTGCAGGTAAGGTTTTATAGAAGTGGAGTAGGAGTGGGAACCTTATGCAAAAATGTCACCCAACTTTGACTAAGATTACTACTGTATTGCACAAAAATCTACATGTAGATAAACAAGCTATGTAATGCAATATTCTCCCAGGGTTACATTCATGAGGCAACATATATAGGTTTCTTTCAAACTTTTGTTCTGAAGTTTCCCTTTTGCCCCGAGTCATGTACAGTCGGATGCTGAAATCTGTCACTGTTGCTATTTATCTTGCCCAAAAGTTGAATATGATGCTAATGTAAGATATGATTTAGAACCTACAGGGAAGCTTATCATCAAAACTACACAAATGGCTGCCGGGGCGGGGCTGAAGTTTTTGTCAGTGTGAGGGGATTGGGTGTGGAGGGGTTCATTTGCATTAATAACTTCGCCTCTCAAAAGGCATGTTCCCACACGCAGCCAAAAAGTGTCTGATGATTAAGTCTGTACACCACCATTACATGTCAAGTAGACCACAAGGAAAAGTTTTAAATGTACATTAAAAAAAATCATAATATGACCCCATTTAGGAGAAAACATGACATGCCAGCCACCCTAAAATATTTGGTGGGATTTTTATTTTTTATATATATTTTTTTTTTTTACAAAGAATTGCAGAAAAATTCAAAATACATTCGTAGGAACATCCATCCATCCATTTTCTACCGCTTGTCCCTTTCGGGGCAGCGGGGGGTGCTGGAGCCTATCTCAGCTGCATTCGGGCACCCTGGACAAGTCGCCACCTCATCACAGGGCCAACACAGATAGACAGACAACATTCACACGCACATCCACACACTAGGGCCAATTTAGTGACATGAGTTTGAATAAATAATAATATAACCTGTCTGTCATGTCGGGGTTACATGTTAATGCGCGGATCGTTTTCCCAGGATGCAGACGGAACTCCAGAGGCAGCGTGCAGGTAAGACAATGATATATTTACCCTAAATCAGTCAGGAAATACAAATTAAACAGAAAAGCATGCCGATAGTATGGGAAGCTATGGCGAAGCTTAGTCCAAGAACAGGAATCACAAAGGTATTCACACGTAACTTGTTGCATGGAGCAAACAAGACAGCCAGATTGAGTGTGGCGAAAAGCAGGAATAAATTGCTCTCTGATTAGTGCTCGGGAGCAGGTGAGCGTCCCGAACACTAATCATATAGCTGTATAGCTCGGTTGGTATACGCTAGGCTAAGCCACAGGGCCTCAAATGTTATCTTTTTTTTGTAATCTGAATGTAATAGGAAAAACATTTTAAAAAAAAAGAAGTATTTTCTGACTTGGCTTGGTTGGTAGAGTAGCCGTGCCAGCAACGTGAGGGTTGCAGGTTCGATCCCCGCTTCCGCCATCCTAGTCACTGCCGTTGTGTCCTTGGGCAAGACACTTTACCCACCTGCTCCCAGTGCCACCCACACTGGTTTAAATGTACTGTAACTTAGATATTGGGTTTCACTATGTAAAGCGCTTTGAGTCACTAGAGAAAAAGCGCTATATAAATATAATTCACTTCACTTCACTTCAGAGGCAGGTGAGAATAATCAGCCCCCGTGGCAACTAAAACACAATCTGAGGGGTGCTGAAAACAGAACTAAGGGAGTCAAACAAAAATAAAACATGATCCGGGCAACGGATCATGATAGGGTCATTATTCACTACGATTATAAATCATTTGAAGACCCTCTGTCAGCGCTTATTGTCCAATCCAATCCGTTCCATCAGTAACGCCTGCATTGCTATACTGAAAATCCAGTCCACGTTTTCACTGTTACTTTAGCAAGGTCGAGCTAAACCGCAGCAGCATTAGGGCTACGTTCAGTGCGTTCAATTCAACAATTTTCTGGGCAAATCTGATGTGTTTATGAAGTCGTTCACATCACATAAAAAATGAGTCCAGACTCCAATGTGAATGCAATCTGACCCGAATACAGACATGGCATCATGACGTCGCACGTCCTGCAGTGTTTACGGAAGTAAACATGCTTCAATTCTCGTCGCCTCAGTACTGGCGCATTTGTGGAAATTTCAAGGATTCTGTGCAATCAAAGTCAACATTTTCTGAACTGTGGAGAAGATTATGAAAGAAGAAGTATTCCGCAGTTTTGAGGACATTTGCCATGATTTTAAAGAGCGTTTTGGCGATCAGTGGTGGAACATGAATTGACAAGAGTTCCTTAAACATAATTTTTGCCTGTTTCTCCTAATTTGTCAACTATTTATTTTGTAGCTGTCTTTTGGTGAATAATGATGACGCTTATGGTAAGCATTCTCAGTATTATATTACAGCCATTATGCGACTGCAGCGTGGGAAAGTTCACACTGAAGTCGCATCATAACACTATCTGATTGATTATACTAATGTCTATAATATTACTGACAGAAAAATAACTTCCAGACCTTATGATAAGCAAATAGGTTTGCCAACTCCCTGAAAAAAGGATAAGGGACACCTTTCAGGGGTGGTTGACCTAATTTTTTTTAGTTTTGTACTATCCACAATGGTTAAGGAGGCAACTGGATTATTTTTGCTTAAAATGTTTCAGACTTGCTTCCACTCAACCTTTGTGGATTATATGACCTGATGACTAACAATTTACACATATATTTTTATACTATTTGACTACAACCAGAATTTAATTAGATGCACATGTTTTGAAACAATACGAATACATGGGAAACAAACTGTTCAATACATTTTTTGTGTGCAAAATTACTATATTAACAGAAAAAAGTAATGTGTATTTGTCTTGAATATAAATATTTCCTGCATAACTTAACAGAATAGATCCAATATGCAACTTTATGATAGAGCAGGTCTCCAACTAGCATTGAAAGATTACAGATGGTACAAAATTGGTACCTGCACTGGCTTCATGTGCACTTAAGATGCGACTTTAAGGTTTTACTACTTACATATAAAATACTAAACGGTCTAGCTCCATCCTATCTTGCTGATTGTATTGTACTATATGTCCCGGCCAGATATCTGCGTTCAAAGAACTGCAGCTTATTAGTGATTCCCAGAGCCCCCAAAAAAAGTCTACAGGCTTTAGAACGTTTTCTTTTCGAGCTCAAGTACTCTGGAATGCCCTCCCGGTAACTGTTAGAGATGCTACCTCATTAGAAGCATTTAAGTCCCATCTTAAAACTCATTTGTATACTCTAGCCTTTAAATAGACCCTTTTTTAGATCAGTTGATCTGCCGTCTCTCTTTTCTGCTCTGCCCCCCTTTCCTGCATGGAGAGGTTATCAGGTGACCACAGATGATGCGTTAGCTGTTCCAAGTCGGAACCCACTGCTTTTTGCATCAGTTGGTGACGTCTCTGCGCTGCTGACTGGTCTCCATTCAAGAGGATCCACTTGTGATTTAGGGCTATGTATATAAACTTTGATTGATTGATCATCACTATGACAACTACTCCCACTAAAAGAGACGTGAGATATTTGTGTTGTTGTGTTGACTGGCAACATTTCAATTGTGCTTTGTTGTTGAAGGAAATCTCCACGCTGTTGTCTTTATGCAATAATGTGTTAATTTGTCATTAAATAAAAGCATCACACACACTGATAGCTCATTAATGAGGAATAAATGACTCGCCACATACCTCTCTTCTCCTTGCGAAGGATGCAAACTGGATGTGTAAAATCCTCAGTGAATGACGACTTGTGCACGACCTCGGACCAACTGCACTGGGTGACAAAACAAACATGCTCACCGTAAATATTGCGCTTGTTGCAACCATAAACAGAAGAACAATTCTACTTTAACTTTTGTACACTTACTTTGGTTGTCTGCTGCACTGACCAGATGCCTGCTCGGTGCATGTTGGTGACTGTAACAAAACTGCCTAGTCAAAACTGGCGTGTGACATCACGATTTACCTTTTTCCTCGACCTTTACAGGGCGCACCAACCCGGAATACAAAACAATAGGCTATGTTGGTCGCATACTTAATAAAAATACAGCACAAAGTGCGTCCCTTCACAGTTCAACACGGAACGTGTACTTTTGTTTCTAAATATGAGACAATTCAATTTTTCAAGGGACAGTTGGCAACCCTATAAGCAAAGCACACCACTACAGCTTTGCAGTATAGGTGTGCTACTTAAACTTAATTGATGTAGTTCATTAGCTTTAGTGTTATCTTAGTCGTGTTTAGGGGGCTTTGAAGACTGGATGCACTGACAGACTCATGGTCAAAAAGGTGGAGTTTTATGGGTGTTTTTTTACTTCACTTTTATCGTTTTCACCATGAATGGCAGGTTATTGTTATAGTCCATATCACCAATCCCTACTGGCCAGGTCAGGCCTGTGGGCCTTGAATTTGACACCTATGGTCTAAATGCCTTACCGTACCATTGCAGTAATAACAGGAAACTCACAATATTGCTTTTTAACCATTTCGATTTCTTCAGTATTTGCTGTGTACAAATGATAAATAAAGTTCAAAACTTATGAATGCACAAAACAAACAAGATAGCTAACGATACTGATTTGGAATTTTCACCAAAATGTCCTTTGGGAACACAGCTTTTGCAAATACGTTCTGAGCAGTGGCGTGCAGTGAGGTTAATGTATGGTGAGGCACGACTGCATCATCACAGTCAGATTTACAAACATATGAACCTGCAGTGCAGGTGTACCTAATGTTGTGTCCCTGCGGTCGTTCACGGCTCCTCCAGCGCGAGCATTGTTGTTTTAGCACTTTTTGGCTTCTTGTTAAGTGACTTTTTTGGGTGGATTCGGTCTTGCACGTGGAGGGTTTGGGTGTGGGCTTTGGTTGGTGTGGCCACGGCGCTCCCGTCGGGCGGTGCATTCTGCGGCGGAGTTGCTTGGCACCAGGAGGCGGGGTTATGAGACGAGCCTCTCACAGTGCTTCTCCGCAGCAGTATTATGATCGCTCAGCACAAGAAATACGTTACACACATACAGTTGTTGACAAAATACACTGTACATTATATACCTCAGCTAACTAAACTATGGAAATGTATAACATAATTCATATAGCAATACGGTCTCACTGCACAGCAGGCCAGCAGTTAGCCGAGTCATTGCGCACAATCCTTGTTGAGGCACAAATCAGTGACGTGCCTCAACTGGCTGCTGATCACCGCACTCTTGTCAGTATTTGAACGGCAAATGTGAAAATAAAAATAAAAATAATCTAAAACTGGTGAAGTTAAATGGAAAATAACTTTAGTATAATCACTGGATACATATAACAATTTAATTATTATTTTTTTCTTTTTTTTTTCTTTCCATGATTGCAGGTGAGGCCGTGCCTCCCCTGCCTCTAGTGACTGCACGCCACTGATTCTGAGTAACGAACAAACGGTTATCAGACCTTAACTTCCGTCTCACGCTCACTGCAAAAAATTCTAGGGATGTCCGATAATATCGGACTGCCGATATTATCGGCCGATAAATGCTTTAAAATGTAATCGGTATCGTCTTCAAAATTATCCGTTTCAAAAAGTAAAATTTAGGACTTATTAAAACACAGCTGTGTACACGGACGTAGGGAGAAGTACAGAGCGCCAATAAACCTTAAAGGCACTGCCTTTGCGTGCCAGCCCAGTCACATAATATCTACGGCTTTTCACACACACAAGTGAATGAAAGGCATACTTGGTCAACAGCCATACAGGTCACACTGACGGCTGTCGTATAAACAACTTTAACACTGTTACAAATATGCGCCACAATGTGAACCCACACCAAACAAGAATGACAAACACATTTCGGGAGAACATCCGCACCGTAACACAACATAAACACAACAGAACAAATACCCAGAACCCCTTGCAGCACTAACTCTTCCGGGACGCTACAATATACACCCCCCGCTACCCCGCCCCATCCCCCCAACCCCCGCCCACCTCAACCAATATCAATAATAAATATGGCAGTGCCATGTTGGCATTTTTTTCCATAACTTGAGTTGATTTATTTTGGAAAACCTTGTTACATTGTTTAATGCATCCAGCGGAGCATCACAACGAAATTAGGCATAATAATGTGTTAATTCTACGACTGCAAATATCGGTATCGGTTGATATCGGAATTACAAGTTAGCGTTTGACTTACAAGCATCCCCTCCATTCGTTGGGGTAGCAAATACCACATTAAACCCTGTAAGATCTGACCAAAACATCTGGTCTTACTCGTTAGCATTAGCATATAGCTAGAGATGGTCATAACTTTGTTTTTGCGACCTTGGGAAGGATGAATGTGGGTTTAAAGGACAGTGCTGAGAAGAACAACTGGATTATACTATTGAATTGAAGAAAAACTATCATCAAAAACATGACCAAGCATGTCGCAAACTTGGAGAAGCAATTTGAGCGTATTACTGCTAGTCTGCACCATACCAAAGCTGAACAGGTGTACGTCAGCCACGGACGTTGAAATAATATTTGAACGACAAACAATTTAACATTGAAATATGGAGAAGCTGCTGATGGTGTGTTTGACGGACAACTCTCCAAGGTAAATGATGTACATTATTATTGCATTACTTCATAAAACTACTGTAGAACATTATATTCTATATATTGTGTTTTTGCTGCACTTGTTACATATACTGTAATATTGTACATGGTAATTGGGATTTGTTATATATTATATCATAATATAATATAATTATATAATATATCAGTTTATATTATATACTGTATGTATAATATGTGAATATTACACGTTATATTTTATATTGCTACTATGGTACATTTTTAGTCTACTTTATACCTTTTGTTTTCGCCCTCTTTTTGTGCCCTTGTGTGCATCATCCTTTCCATCCTTATCCTCTCCATCCTTTGTAACTGAGCTACTGTGTGGAACAATTTTGCGTGAGGATCATTAAAGTTTGTCTAAGTCTAAGGCTAAGTTATTTCTCATACAATATTTCTTATTTAAATTGTTTATTTTTTTTTTTAAGTGTGTTACATGTTAAAATTGTGCTGTTTGGGGTGGGAGGTAAGCACCAATTAAATTGTTTTCAATTAATTTAAATAGGAGACGTTGATTTGAGAAGCAAGTGTCTTGAGTTAAGAGCCTCATCATAGAATCAATAAGCTTGTAAATGGAGGTACTACTGTAATTATAAATGAAATAGAAAAAAATACATGAATTAAAAACCTTTTTTTTTACCAAATCTGCACTAAAATAGCCCTACTTTAGCCAACTTGCGTAAACATATAAAACCATGAATTGTACATCCAAAACTGAGCTGGTCAGTTTTGGACAAGTGGTTGAGAATGTGTTGAAAAGGCATTGTGTTCAATTCCCCTGACTGGCAGACTTCCTCAAAGCTGAGGGATGAGTTTCATCCAGATGCGTGTTAATGACAATAGAGGACTTGCAGAATGCGCCGTATATACACAGCAGCCCTTTCTGGAGCATGATGCTCCTTTACAACAATAGTGCAAATATAGTATGCTGCCGAGCAAACAGACCGAATTGAAAACACGAAATAAGCGGCGGAGGGAGAGGAATACAATGAAAAGAGGGCGTGGGTGGAAAGAGGGGAATCGTGGGAATGCAAGATTGCACCTCCCTGGGGCAATCTAATTATCCTACGGGCCGATGGTTCCTTCTCCTTATGCGTCGGCTGACATTTTCCTGTAACCCCATCCCGAGTAATGCCATGTGATGTGTGTGACTGGCTTCTGCCAGGGCCCTGAGAGGCCTGAGGGGGGCCGGGGCCCGCTTTTTGGCCCGCGGCAACACGGGGGGAGGGGGTGGTTGATTTTTAGCTTTGTCGTCATTTTCTGCTCTCCTTGGCTCTTATCAGGCCTGTGTGACAGGTAACCCAAAACCTTTAGTCTTTTTTTCCCCCCACTGGACACAAAGGCCTGTATCTGTTACTGCTCTCTGATCAAGGAGGCCCGAGGGAACAGAAGTTTGATTCGGAGACAATGGAGTGCTATTCCAAACACAACCCTGCAGCTACGGGGGAGAACTTATTTTGTTTGCTTATGGATACGTAAGCCGAGGCGTTTCAATATGCCCAAACTTAACTTTGCACCGCGGAGCCCCCGAAGCGAGAGCGGAGGCGGGCCGCCGTGGCATACACACAAATAGTTTATGTGTGTAACTGTCGACATGTGACAAGCAGAAAAGGGACAGTGTTGAGAGCGTAGCCTTTTACGACCCAACACACTTTGACAGCTTGGCCATGGCTCGGGGACACGAGCAATGCTGCCGTTTCATCTGACAATTTTACGCAAAACAACGCTCTCTCCCTCTCTCTCTGTCGACGGCTCGGCTTGTTCAGAGGCTGCCTTTGTGTTGTGTTAAAGCAAAGAGACAAAAACATGTCAGCCGGGCTGCGAGATAGAGGTGTCGCACTGTCAATCGGCCAGATGAAAAAGCCAGATGAAAGTGTAAGGAGTATGATGAGAAGCCGCTTTTGAGGCAACACTGCGCTCTGCTGGCAGACATCTTTGTTCCGTTTTGAAAATAAGCCAGCACCATCAGAGAGGACTAATGTAACCTCGCCTCCCCTGAGACGCCGGCGTCTCCGCGCTTGTGCCCTTGAAGCGCTCGTCTTATTTGGACCCGAGGACATCATGTGCCGACAAAATTTAACCATCCCAGGAGGGAAATATCTTTGAAACGTGGCCAGAGGGGGGGCGGCACATTAAAATGACAAAAATGAGATCTTCAAAGTGAAAGCGGGCCGTGAGTTAAAAGCAGAGGAGACACGGATGTCATTAGAAAAGGGTCACACACTGGCATGAAGACGTAGTTAAAGACTATATGCATGGTAGCATTTTCTGTGTGTGTAAGCTGTGTGTGTGTGTGTGTGTTTGCATACAAACAATGCACTCAGTCGACAGCCCGCAGCGGTGTGCATTCTTGCTCGGAGAGTACATGTCCCCGGGCCTCGTTCCTCCGCTGATGACCTCTGGTGAAGCCATTATCTTCTGCATTAATGATGAGCAGAAGCCAGCGATGAGAGAGATGGACTTTGTCCCGAGGCGCGGCAGCAGCGCTGATTATGGGCAACAACAATGCTGGAAAATAAATAAAGAAGAAAAAAAAAAGAAAAAGAACAGGGAGGGCGGAGGGGAAAACAAGACTCCATAGCCACAAGCGAGTTAAAAAAAAAAAAGTCTTTGCAGAAGCACAAAAATAAGCTTACGCGATTGAGAGGCGAGATCAGAAGAAACTTTATTGGTAAAGTCCAGCTTGGGCAAGTTTTGTCGCCGACTCAACTGCCAGAGACTTGTTAATGTATCCTGGCGAACTGAAAACATAGAGAAAATATGCAGTGTTAAAATGTATTTTCAGTAGGAATGAATTATATATTTTTATATTGCATTGCGACACATACAGTACAGGCCAAAAGTTTGGACACACCTTCTCCTCATTCAATGCGTTTTCTTTATTTTCATGATATTTACCGTAATTTCCGGACTATAAGCCGCTACTTTTTCCCCTCGTTCTGGTCCCTGCGGCTTATACAAGGGTGCGGCTTATTTACGGCCTGTTCTTCTCCGACACCGACGAAGAGGATTTCGGTGGTTTTAGTACGCAGGAGGAAGACGATGACACAATGATTAAAGACTGACTTTTCATATACCGGTAGGCTGGTTATTTTCATAACGTACAGGCGAGCACTTTGCATTACTTTGCACCGTTGTATTATTTGTACTCTACACAATGCTGTTCGCCATGTCAAAGATGTGAAAGTTTGATTGAATGATTGAAAGATTTATAGTTAATAAATGGGACGCTTTGCGTTCCCAAACAGTCATCTCTGTCCCGACAATCCCCTCCGTGGTAGCAGGAACCCCTATATACTACGGTAATTACACAGCAAAACCCTGCGGCTTATAGTCGGGTGCGGCTTATATATGGAGCAATCTGTATTTTCCCCTAAATTTAGCTGGTGCGGTTTATAGTCAGGTGCGGCTTATAGTCCGGAAATTACGGTACATTGTAGATTGTCACTGAAGGCATCAAAACCATGAATGAACACATGTGGATTTATGTACTTAACAAAAAAGCTAAAATAACTGAAAACATGTTTTATATTCTAGTTTCTTCAAAATAGCCACCCTTTGCTCTTATTACTACTTTGCACACCCTTGGCATTCTCTCGATGAGCTTCAAGAGGTAGTCACCTGAAATGGTTTTCCAACAGTCTTGAAGGAGTTAGCTCATCGAGAGGGTTAGACATTTAGATTCTTGAAAAGTATTATGTTTTTTTGCATACAGTGTTTGGGTTACTCCTAAACGCAAAAATGCTTTTTAAGTTTATTTTCTTTACAAAAAACAACAATTTAGTTAAAAATCACACTTTAGTTGTGTCTTTGGGTTTTCACTCAGTGCAGTTACCCTAACAACGCATTACCCCCTCTGAAAAATGTGGACGGTCACATGGTCCACAGGAAGTTGCATCATATAAACCCAATTTTTTAAAATGTATATTGAAAATATTTCAACCATGACTGAGGGGCCTTAAAATTTGAGTGCAGTCCTGTTATCATTTTATGTTATTTTAAAAATAATTTTGGTTGTCTCAATTTGGCTATATGGTGTCTATTTGCTTTGTTTTTGTTTGCTGAAAACTTACATCTCTTACTCAAATGAGTAATCTTCGGTTTAGGGAAAAATTAAATAAAGTTGCCTGGGATTGACCGATACACATTTTGTTTAGTTCAATGTGTAATATAAGATTAAAAGTTTTAGATTTATTTTAAAAGCGTTACACCAAGCAAATGGCTTTGTTTTAGTGAGACAGCCCAGATGCCTCCTGAATATTGCGTTATGGAGTATATTCATTTTTGTCCTTAAAATTCTACACACAATACCCCATAATGACAATGTAGAAGGTTTTTGCAAATGTATTAAACATTTTTTTAAAGTACAAAATCACATGTACAAAAGTATTCATAGCATTTGCTCAATACTTTGTTGATGCACCTCTGACAGCAATTACAGCCTCAAATCTTTTTGAACATGATGCCACAAGCATACCCATCTTTGGGCAGTTTGGTCCATTCCTCTTTACAGCGCCTCTCAGGCGCCTACAAGTTGGTTGGGAAGCGTCAGTGCACAGCCATTTTCAGATCTCTCCAGAGATGTTCAATTGGATTCAAGTCTGGGCCACTCAAGGACATTTACAGAATTGTCCTAAAGCCATTCCTTTGATATCTTGGCTGTGTGCTTAAGGTCGTTGTCCTGCTGAAAGATTAACTGTCGCCCAAGTCTGAGTTCAAGAGCTCTCTGGAACAGGTTTTTATCCAGGATGTCTCTGTAGATTGCTGCATTCATCTTTCCCTATATTGTGACGCGTCTCCCAGTTCCTGCAGCTGAAAACCATCCCCACACCATGATGCTGCCACCACCATGCTTAACTGTAGGGATGGTATTGGCCTGGTGATGAGGGGTGGTTGGTTTCCTCCAAACATGACGCCGAAGAGTTCAATCTTTAAGAATTGTGTTTCTCGTGGTCTGAGAGTCTTTCAAGTAGTTTTTTGTTTTTTTTAGCAAACTCCAGGTGAGCTGCCATGTGATTTTTACTTAAGAAAAGCATTCTTCTGGCCACTCTACCATAAAGGTCTGATCGGTGGATTGCTGCAGAGGGTTGTCCTTCTGGAAGGTTCTCCTCTCTCCTCAAAGGACTGTTGTAATTTAGTACAGGTGGACTCCATATTAGCTGTAACAGGATGCACCTGAGCTCACTTTTGAGCTTTCATGGCAAAGGCTGTAAATACTGTAAAAAAATATTTTTTCACATTGTGATTATGGGCTATTGTGTGAATTTATTCCATTTTGGAATAAAGCTTTGACATAAACTGCGGAAAAAGTGAAGCATTGTGAATACTTTCCGGATGTACTGTTTATATGGCATATGGATGAAATGGTTGAGAATAACTCATAAAAACACTGATATGATTGATTTGCCATATCACAAATAGGGAGTATGGATCAGTGCAAATGGCCAACCTTACTGGACAGACAAAGAAGACAAATGGCAAACAAAGTGCAGTTGCTCTCGTCAAGGCAGCCACGGTGCATCCACTCAGGAAATCTTGGCTTGGGGGAGATGACTCTAAATGAAGGACTTTTACCATTCACCATTATGTTTTTGGTGGGAGTTAAGAGAGGGAAGCCCCCCAGGGCCGCCTGAGCAAAGCAGTGCACAACTTCTTTTCAAAGGCGCTCCCAGATTAAAGTCCCTGAAAGTTCCCATTGGGGTCTGAGGCCAGGATCCCATTAAGCAGCCATGCCACACCGCCGGCCACAATTGTGTCGTTGAGAATTCAGAGCAGCAGTTGCTTGATAAGCGAAATTTAAGGTGAAAGGGGGGGGAAATAAGACAGAGGGTGGGGGGAAAGGGACCATTTTGGTTTTTGGGACAAAATACAAATCGAACAAATGTTAATAATTACAATCAACATTATGAGAATTTAGAGTTTTAGATCTCGGCTTGTGTCAAATGCTCTTGTGGTCCGTTTATGGCCCTGTTATGACTGCTACTATATTTCCATCCATTTTCTACCGCTTGTCCCTTTTGGGGTGGCGGGGTGCTACTATATTTACACTTATTTATTCAGGAAATCTGATTTACAGACTATGAATTCAATCATTTACATCGAAAGTCCCAACTCCCAAGATATAAAAACAGGAACATAAGGACAATATGGCAATATCATTGAAAAAACACAGACCCCAAAAAAAGATACAATTAGTCGACACGACAGGGAACTTTTAAGAAATAGTTTTAGATGTTTTTTTAAAAAAAAGACAGGAAGTGGGATATTTATTGGGAGACTGAGAAATTACTTGTTTGGACTGATAGAAGTGCTTGTCCAAAGGTTGTTTTTCTGTAGGGGATGTCAAGGTCCCATTTGGGGTTTTCTTTGGTGCAAAAACCTCTGCCAGGCCTCAGTTTGATTGATGTACATACAGTACAGGCCAAAAGTTTGGACACACCTTCTCATTCAATGTGTTTTCTTTATTTTCATGACTATTTACATTGTAGATTGTCACTGAAGGCATAACAACTATGAATGAACCCATGTGGAGTTATGTACTCAACAAAAAAGGTGAAATAACTGAAAACATGTTTTATGGAAAACATCCTGCTTAGTGTCGGTGCCCAAGAAGCCTATCCCATCGGGCTTGAATGACTTCAGACCAGTTGCCCTGACGTCTCATGTCATGAAGGTCCTCGAGAGACTTGTGCTGGATCAGCTGAGACCCCTGGTGGCTGCTTCCCTGGATCCTCTACAGTTTGCATATCAGTCCCATGTAGGAGTGGAAGATGCTGTTATCAACCTGCTGCATCGTGTTCACTCTCACCTGGATGGTGGGAAGGGCACTGTGAGGATCATGTTCTTTGATTTCTCCAGTGCCTTTAACACCATTCAGTCAATTCTGATGAGTGACAAGTTGCTCAGGATGGGTGTCAGTTCATCCATTGTCTCTTGGATCACTGATTACTTGTCTGACAGGCCCCAGTTTGTGCAACTGGGGAGCTCCCTGTTAGATACTGTGGTCAGTGGTGTAGGTGCCCCACAGGGGACAGTCCTGTATCCTTTCCTGTTCACCCTGTACACCTCAGACTTCCAGTATAGTTCCAGGTCCTTCCACCTGCAGAAATACTCTGATGACTCTGCTGTATCAGAGAGGGACAGGAATTGGACTGCAGGACACTGATCGCTGACTTTGTGGAGTGGTCTCAGGCGAACCATCTGCTCCTTAATGTGGACAAGATCAAGGAGCTGGTCATCGACTTCAAGAAGAGAATGACCCCGGTGGAGCCCATCAAGATCCAGGGCCGGGAGGTGGCAGTAGTGGGGCAGTACAAGTACCTGGAAGTCTACTTGAACAACAGACTGGACTGGAAGGACAACAGCAAAGCTGTTTACAAGAAGGGCATGAGCAGACTCTTTTTCCTGAGGGAGCTTAGGTCCTTTAATGTGTGCAGCAAGCTGTTGGAGATCTTTTATCAGTCTGTTGTGGCCAGTGCCCTGTACTTTGCAGTGGTTTGTTGGGGGAGCAGCACCAGCAAAAGGGACTTAAACCGGATTGACAAACTGATCCGGAAAGCCGGCCAAACTATTGGCACGCAGTTGGAGGCGTTTGTGTCAGTGAGGGACAGGAGGATACTGGACAAACTGCTGGCCATCATGGACAAACCTGCCCACCCACTCCACCAGACAATTGAGGGACAGCACAGTTCATACTCCAACAGGCTCCTTCAGCTTCGTTCCCACAGTGTTCGATTCAAGAACTCCTTCATTCCACACTCCTTCATTCCGCACTCCATCCAGCTGTATAATCACTCACCATACAGCAATAGATGATATCTGTCTATTACCTGACACCTTCTATGTTAGCTTCTTCTTTTTGTTTATAATGTCTATTTTCTGCTGGATCCACTCTCTATTTGGTGACAAAAGCATTTTTCCTCATACATAAATTGTATAAGCTTGAAGCTTTAGTTTGTAAGACAAGACAATTGTCTCCTACGGGATCTTTAGTTTTTATAGATACAGCTAGTATATAGTAATGTGATAGGCGCTAGCTTTGATTCATATAATGAATGTCAAAAAGACTATATAAACAAGTCATCTTTTATTGAGAAGTGTTCCCATTACAATTTTTAACTGTTTTCAACATGTGATATCTGTCCCCAGATTAACTGTTTTTTGATGCACGATAGAAAAGTGTCCTGGTAGCATATAGTCTAAACATTAGAAGCCTAACTTCAGACCTGCATGGATGTGAATATTTACACACTTAAACAGCTGCAGGTATAGGACGACTGGTGCGATACATAAAGACAGGTCTCAAATTAGGATTCACTTTTTCATTAGTCAAATATATGATGAGTTTGAACCCCCCGCCCCCTTTTGCCTGAAAAGCTTCTTCCAAGTGCAATTAAAAAAAAAAACCTTAGACTATTTCAAGTAGACTTCTTCTGCTTCTTCTTTTCTGCCTCTTCCTCTTTTTCTTTTTCGATCTCAGCCACTAGGGTCTCAATCTCCTTGGATTCAAGGATCTGATGACAGCCAAAGACACTCATTAAAAACACATACAAAACTACTAAAACATAGAAGTTAAGAAAAATTGTATGATGATCACCTTGAGTGGCTGATTTCGTCTGATGACAGCAAGTTCAATGTTTTTTCCCCCTGACTGGACCACCTATAGAAGAAGTATATCATGTGACAAACTGTAATTTATCAAGATGCCTCTGGTGGAACCGGGGTGGCTTTTCTAAATTTTAAATAACACAAATGTTTACATGAACTAAAGTATTTAATAAAAGGTGTATTTTCCAGTTAACGTACACTTATATTGGAAGATTTTGGAGTGTTTCTGTGAAAATAGCTGTCATGTGATGGACCCACTAATGTTTTAAAAGGTACTTTGTTCTAGCTCACTCCAAATGTTTGGGGTTTTTTTTAGCTGTCGAGCGATTAAAAAAATCAATTCAATTAATTTCTTTATCAAACTCTGACCTAAAAATGCTGAGAAAAACACTTTATTTTGGGTATTTTTATTTAAATTAAATGCATTAATATGAACATAGATACACGCTATTGTGGTGCCGCACGGCGGAACTGTTGTTTCTCTTGATCAAGCACCAAAAGAGGGCGTAACAACTCGCAGGTGATGGTAATGTTAAAAGATTAAAAATATGATTAACGTGACTAAAACACATAACACTAACTATGACTGTAATTAATTAATCGCAAATTACACGGTAATTTGACACCACTAGTTTTTCTACACCAAACTCATCCAAACATGCCTTCATGGAACTTGCTTTGTGAAAGGTGGTCTTCACTTAAACATTCATACAAATTTGTGCCTATGGAATTGTCCGAAATCTCTTGCTACGATGACGAATTATGATGAAGGAGCACCCCTTGGTTGATGAACTGTATCTTTATAGTGTACAATATTGCCTGGTAAAGACCACAATAAACCCACCTCAAGCAAAGCCTTGATTGCCAACTTGATTGCCTCATTATCTCCAGCGATGGCTTCATCTGTGTAGTTCTTCTCCAGAAACTCCCTTACGGTTTTGGCACTACGGCCAATTGCGTTTGCCTGTGAGACAAGGGGGAAATAGTACAATAATGTAATAGTTGTTAGGCACGCAGGACACCTGCGTTAAAACTTTGGGATACAAAAAGTCCCTCACCTTCCAGGCATGGTAGGTTCCTGACGGGTCGGTCTGATACAGCCTGGGAGTGCCATCATCGTCGAAGCCCACAATCAAAGCAGAGATACCAAATGGCCTGCGACCGTTGCTTTGAGTGTAGCGCTAAAATACAAATCAACGCAAGCATTTATCAGCATCATCATTTGTGAAACACGGAGAAAATTGCAGATAAGAAAACAAATCAAGTCTTATATGTTGAAACACTCAAAGTAAATTGTCGAAACAATAACTTTTATACAGAGTGACTATGTGACTGGCAGGTACCTACCTCGCTCTAGGACCGGACAATTATGGCTTAAATAATAATCCTGATTATTTTGATTGATATTGAAATCATGATTAATAACACGATTATTCATTAACTTGAAATCAAGTATTTATTCTATTACCAAAACTCAACTTTAAATATAATCTAAAAGAACAAAGGATATAAATTAGTACGGAATACACCACCACGAGTAAAATAGCAATAGTACCAACAATAAATTGAAATTAAAAAAGCAATATGAAAAAAACATAAAATTCAGTTTTTCACATTTTAATTTTTTTAAATTGCGTTTTTTACTTTTTACACTTATTTCACCACCATAGTGTGTGCTTTTTGTGCCATTAATAACATTTAATAAAATCCTCATATTTCTTGGTGCAATACATTTTTGGAGAATTTTGACCAGTATTTATAGTCAAAGCATAATAATTTTGTAAAAGTGCTTTAACTACATTAAGCTTGAGCAAGGTACTTTTTGAAACCTTTTTATTTTTGGATGTTGTGCACAGCGCTGTATAGTGAAGGGGAGAAGTGTGCTTCTGTTCTGAGATTGAGGAGTAAGGAGAGCGTGAGCCTCTAAAGTTGTGACTGCTGTCCTGTTTGTACATTGATCTTACATCCGTGATGTCGTTCACAACAACATGAGCAGATAAGATGTGTTGTGGGTGTGTGGATTGTTCTTGTTAGCTTTGGCTACGTAGTTTAATCGCTTTTCAAGTGGCCGTCTCCACATTGTTTAGTTCAGGACGGGGTGGTTGAGTGTTTCAGCAAAGAATATTTTCTTAAACAACCGTTACTTTTCTTCAATGACAAAATTTCACTCACATGTATGTGAATTTCCGTGGTATTCTGCTTTTAAGAGCGGATTCCGTTTTATTGGCCAATTGTGTGACTCTGCCTGCGGTTACCTTAAGTTTAGTGATTATTGATGAGTCATACTAGCGCTGTGTTAAACCATGGTGGGATCCCAAACTCTTTTAGTTGACACTTTTTTCTACAGATTTGCTCCTCATCTGTTAAATTGTCACAACCTCAGACATTTGCATGCATGTTGCACGGCCTATTAATCCATTTTTTTTCTCTCGATTACAATATTTTTATGATAGTGGGAAGACATAATCAAAATCAAAATTATTTTACCAGCTCTACCTCACTCATCACCCAAGTTACTGATGGTAAAAAGTATTGCAGTGAGCATGAAACATCCCACATGTTCACATGCTATTGTATAATTTTTGTTTGGTTCCACTGCATTAACAATAACAACAGTTTAGTATTATGTAAATAGTAACATTAAAAGCACCTGTTTCAGAGTGGCGATGTAGCGTGTGATGTATTCAACAGTGACAGGATCCTCCACAGTTAACCTGTGGCTCTGACACTCAACCCGTGCTCTGTTTATCACAATGCGAGCGTCCGCTGTCAGCCCTGAAAGATGAATATCAAAGAATTAACAACGTAGCACACATCACAAGGACAACAAACGTTTTTTGTTTTTTTTTAAATACATAAATGTTCTTACCTGCAAATGCCATACAGACGTGCTCGTCCAGGGCACATATCTTGCGGACGGTTCTCTCCTCCTGCAACTTTGCTACAGATTTCTTCTCCACTCCGAGGACTACAATGTCTTTACCCCTGATTCCTACCTGTACACAAAAATCAAAACAATCACATTACAATGCATCAGTCCACTTAATAGCTTGAACGTTGTTTATATTAATTAAAAATCACTCAACTGTCAGTGACATGATTTTAAAGTACTGCACACATGTCCTATACATTTGTATTTAAAGATCTCTGTGAGTAACATTTACTTATAAATACAATGACGAGGTAGCAAATATTGCATACATTTCTTTGGTCATTTGAATCCAACTTTTCAATCTGTAGTCTAAAAATATTATTACTATATTGTATAATTTTATTTCGAACAGTATCACTTGGAAACTAACAGCAGTGGGAGCATGACACAGCGACAAGAAGCTAGCTAAAACCGCTTTGTAAATACACTACAATATTGTTCAAGTTAAACACATGCAGATTGTAAACATCAATAGTAAGTGTTGTAATACCATGGATATTCGCTATGGAGCCTAATATAAACAATAATCTCCATAACAGTGGAGGCAAGGGGTTGATAGCTAAATGCTAACTAGCACCTTCGGTTTCAATTTGAGAACTCACCGCAGTGGAGCCTTTCTTTACAGCTTCTTGTGCGTACTCTACTTGGAAAAGATGACCATCCGGAGAGAAGACGGTGATAGCTCTATCGTATCTGGCCGCCATTGCCTCGCAAAGCACGTACAATGACACAAAAAAAAGACACTTCAGCCAAATGATTCAGCTCGTTTAGCCGCACAATCGAACGATGCCGCTTGTGAAGCACAGCGCATGCGCAAGAACTTTGAACCCGGATGTTATCATCGCCATTGTTTCAAACTAGTTATTTTAAAAACTTTTACTAGTGTGTGCATTTACTATTACATATTTTAGCTGACTTCACATATTTTTATGGTGAATCCATTTCGATAACTTTATCGTAGAATTTGAGTGGTTGACGGGAAAATGTACAAAATTAAACTGAACTAAAAACTAAAATATGATAAATATATTTGTTATGTATTTAATATTGCCTAATATCACAGGTAAAACAAATACAACCAATATACATATTTAAGTTTCATCATTTATCCTGCAGTCCATTTCCGTTGGCTTTTGGACTGTTTAATTACATGCACAATAGGGGAAACGGGAAAATACGAATACATACATATTAAATTTGCGAATAAAAGACCACATGTTTTTGAAATTTAGTAAATTAAAATTTAAGTACATAAAGAAAATGAATGTGTTTGCATGTAATATAAAAAAACAGTTTGATAAATGTTTGTACATTACTTCTTTCTCCCCCCTAAACCGGACGACTCCATCACAACATAGCATCCTATTCTGAACGGTTCACATCGGAGTTGCTCTGATTTGCTAAGTGTGCCGGCGACTTTTAGCATTTTATGATCTTGTACGTTTAATTACCCTCCAAATATCACCATGTCGGTGGCGTTTGCACCACACAGACAGCGCGGAAAGGGCGATATAACCCCCGCCGGGATACAGAAGGTAATTAATGCTCTTAAAGGTGTCGCAGAATGGAGGCTGCTAGCCGCTAGTGCTAACTATGTAACGTCCACAAGTCGGAGTGTGTGGGGATTGGGAACAATGACGCGGAGTCTGAGCGCGGCCAATATGAACTGTAACGCAGGCATATTATACATCTGTACAACGTTGGTTCTGATGTTTTTGAACCGAGCTCCCACTGATGTTTTTGTTCGCTTGTTTTAGCGAGCTAGCTAGATGCTTCTTTTGTTAGCCGCAAACGCACACAGCACATTTCCCTAAACACCCCCCACCCCCCCCCCCAAAAAAAATCAAATTTTACTGATATAACTTATTATCCTCTGCCGTTTGCCTGCAGTTACTTGATGAGAATAACCATCTGATCCAAAGTATAATGGACTTCCAGAGCAAGGGCAAAACGACAGAGTGTTCACAGTAAGTCCTCCATTGTTATTGTCATTGACGGTGCATTCATGGACCTTTTATTGATAACCCTTTGCTCTTCCTCAGGTATCAACAGATCCTACACAGAAACCTAGTGTACCTGGCAACAATAGCAGACTCTAATCAAAACATGCAGTCTCTCCTCCCAGCTGTAAGTGTCCACACAAGTTTTGATTTCATTTCTGTATAGTTTGTTGCATGGGCATGGTAGCGTTGTGGTTAAGGCTATGTCTACACTAAGCCGGATAACCCCTTAAACGAATAATTATTTAGCCTAAGCCCCGTTTCAGCCACACTAAACCAAGGTAACCCTAATGTTTTACACGGGTAAGTTCTTGAATCTTAGGTTCTTAACTTTGAAAGGACTCATTGCTCGTTTACAAACTGAGTTCGGAGAGGAAGTGATGTCAGAAAGACCGCGGCCCACACAGGAAGTGACATCAAAACGAACGCGCCACAGCCAGCTTCATAACAACCGGAACTAACCACAGGAAAGCTGGAGGCGAGTCATCCAGACATGCCTGTGTTTCTCATTCTTCTACATGTACAGGCGCTTGTGGAAATCACACATGAATACCTTAAGAGAAGAAAACGCGCGATTGCAGCTATATCGGATACCACACATCTCAGACGGCAAGAGAACTTTCGAATGTCCAGGTCAGCTGGGATTCTACTTACCGAAAAACTTTGTCCATTTATCGAAGGAGAGACAACGAAAATGTGGGCTCCCGTGGATGTGATTAAAAAAAAGGTAGCGTGTTATTGTCCGCCATGTATGTTGTGGACTCAACGTCTAGGTCCAGAGTATATAAAGTCACCAAAAACGAATGGACGAAGGTAAAGGCCAAAGAGTGAGGAGTGTCCTGACCAGATATCTAGATCCCTAGTTTGATTGTTGTAAAATGTTCTTTATCACATTGTTTACATGTCCAATAAAGATTTGATTAATTTATGATGGCTCAGGTGTGATTCACTACAATAGGGCCCCACTGCACACTGGATTCCAGTTAATTGAAATACCACAACACTGGATATTGTTCAGATAAGTTACATTTAATTTAAGAACTTGCACACAAAGCAACACTGGAGGTGACTATGACGTGCGCATTTTTCATGCATGCATACTAGGTCACGTTGCGTCAGCGAACAGGGGGGAGGCAGTCTTAAACGATCATTGTGTGTGTGTGGACAAGGATAACGTTAGGTGGGATTTACCCTGGATAACCTTAGCCTTGGCGTAAACGGGCCTAAAATATCATTGGAACATCGCTGCATGTTTTCCTCGTGCTTGCATTTGTTTTCTTTTGGTAACTTTTTCCCAAAGTCCCCCAAAACACATTAGCTAGGCTAGTTTGGATATGTGTAAATGTGAGTGTGTTGGCCTATACAGTGCATCCGGAACGTATTCAAAGCGCTTCACTTTTTCCACATTTTGTTATGTTACAGCCTTGTTCCAAAATGAAAGAAAGTTATTTTTGTCCTCAAAATTCTACGGACAATACCTCAAAGTGAAAAGTAAAAAAAAAAAAAGGTATGTACATGTATTAAAAATGAAAAACTTAAAAAGTATTCACCGCCTTTGTTCAATACTTTGTTAATGCACTTGGCAACAATTACAGCCTCAAGACTTTCTGAATACAATGCCACAACCTTGGCACACCTATCTTTGGGCAGATTGGATGGAAAGTGTTGGTTTTCACCCAGGATGTCTCTGTACATCGCTACATTCATCTTCCTCTCTATCCTGACTGGTCTCCCAGTTCCTGCTGCATAAAAACATCCCCACAGCATGATGCTGCCACCACCATGCTTCACTGTAGGGATGGTATTGGCCTGGGAATTAGCGCTGCCTGGTTTCTTCCAAACATGACGCTTGGCGTTCATGCCCAAGAGTTTAATCTTTGTTTCATCAGACTAGATAATTTAGTTTCTCATAGTCTGAGAGTCTTTTGGGTGTATTTTGGCAAACCTTTTACGAAGAAATGGCTTTCTGTCTTGTCACTATACCATGCAGGCCTGATTGGTGGATTGCTGCAGAGATGGTTGTCCTTCTAGAAGGTTCTCCTCTCTCCACAGATGGTGTAGCTCTGACAGAGTGACAATCGGGTTCTTGGTCACCTGCCTGACTAGACTAGGATGAATGCAGCAATGTACAGAGACATCTAAGATAAACAACGCTTCCTATCCAACCTGATGTAGCTTTACAGGTGCTGCAAAGAGGAATGGGGGAAAAAACGCCCAAAAGATAGGTGTGCTAAGCTTGTGACATCGTATTCAAAAATATTTGAGGCTGTAATTGCTGCCAAACGTGCATCAACAAAGTATTGAGCAAAAGCTGTGAATACTTAAGTACGTACATGTGTTTTCTTTTCTTTTTTTATTTTAAATACATTTGCAAAATTAAAAAAAGTCATTATAAGGTACTATGTGTATAAATTTGATGACAAAAAAATCATATATTCCATTTTGAAATAAGGATGTAATGTGGAAAAAGTGAAGAGCTGTGATTACTTTCCGGATGCACTGTATGTACATGTGATTGCCTGGCGACCAGTCCGGGGTGTACTTCACCTCTCACCCAAGGTCAACTGGGATAGACTCCAGCTCACATACGACTCTAATGAGGACAAGACACGAGACAAAGGACGGATGGTGTTTAATTTATTTCTGTTGTGCATCCGCAGCCACCGACTCAAAACATGCCCATGGGCCCCGGTGGAATGAACCAAAGTGGGCCCCCAACACAGCCTAGTCACGGTCACAGCATGCCCTCTGAAGGTATGGTTAACTGCGGCCCCCCGGCCGCGCACATGCAGAACCAGATGAACGGACAGATGCCTGGTAAGTGGCCCTCCCTTATTTTGCTCCTCTTTTTTTTCTTCACCCCATATTGGTCCCTCGCTCTGGGGTTGCCTAGCAACAGCACAGACCTGCAAGAAAGGGCGCTCTACTGGAGGATGATGTCACCTGTTTGTCTTAGATCTTAACGCTTTTTTAGTTTCCATTATCAACATTACTACTGAAATTTACTATTATTTTGTTCTGTAATGTCATTGTGTAACGAGAGCAAATTTAACGAGAATATTTCTCCACACAAAAATGACTATTTTGAATGTGACGTTAATTTTGATGAATTGTTTTAGTGAGCACTGTCACCATAGTAAAATGAGGCAATTAATAACGTTCATGGAGGGAGGAAAACAAAAACAAAATTACGCAAAATCTTACTTTTTAAGTTTTAAGTTGTTTTGTCTAGTTGACATTGAACAAAAAAATGCTCAATTATCAATTATATTTTTCCTCAAAATAGATTAGTATAATATAATCAAAACTGTCATTTAGTGTACATTAATTAAAAAATAAATATAAAACTACAACCTCTATCTAAATTATTATTATTTAAAAAAATGTTGATCTTAAAAAATTATATTGCAGTTTAAAAGTAAAACTTTGGAGTGTGAAAAGACCTCACTAGACAAGATGATACACGATATTGGGTTCACAAGACAAGATTTTAACATATTTTAAGCAGGGTGATAGACTTCAGACAATTCCAAGGGCCCCTGACTGGAAGAGTTTTTTTCCCTTGGGGCCCAGAATTCTGACAGTGTCCTTGTTTTAAAAAAAACTACTATGACAAAATATATGAATGGACAATGAGACTTTTTTTTTTTTATTTGGCTGGGTCTAGGGATGGGTGACATGGCCTACAATCTATATTGTGCTGTATACTGCAGCCTCCTACAATAACAATATATATCACAATATATTATTTGATATTGAACTGATAATATAATTATTTAAAACAGGTTACAAAGGCTCCTAATTTGACTGCTGACATATGTGGTAACATATTGTGTAGAGGTGGGAATCTTTGGGCACCTCACGATTTGATCATGATTACGATTCAGGAGCTTCGATTCGTTTAAAAATCGATTATTGGTGCATCTTTAATGTATGTACATTGATGCAGTTTTACTTTTTTTTGTTTCACTGAATAAGCGTTTTTCTTTTGCAACTTTTTAAAACAGTGCATTTGTTTTAAGAAACAGTTAAATTAATTCCCATCACGTTTATCAAATTAATGGAAATTTGTAAAAAACTGGAACATAAGTGTCCTATAATAAAGGTGCCTGTCAGCCAAATTTTAGAATTGTCTGCATGACTTAATTTACAGTAAATGCAATGATTATTTACTAATCGATTTTATAATCATCCATGTCTGAATTGCGATGCATCTAAAAATCGATTATTTCTCCTACTTCTAATATTGTGTCATTTCTACTTGTACTATTTTGTCAAACTGTTACTTATCTACTTGCTAATTTACTGTTGATCTGGTTACTTTCTGTCGTAACATGTTTTTTTTATCAGGTTCTGTTAAAATGTACAAAGCACTTCTTATTCTTTTGTTGAATGGCAATAAGCTACTTCATATTCATTTTGGGCGGTACTACAAATTTGGGTATCGATCTAATACCAAGTAATTGCAGGTGCAGTATTGGTCCTACCGATACCTGAAATTTTCAAAATCATTGAATGATTACATTTTTGATCACAATTATAATCAGACAAAAACTTTAAATGGTGGTGTAACAATATCAATTACCGTATTTTCCGCACTATAAGGCACACCTAAAAACCTCCAATTTTCTCAAAAGCTGACAGTGCGCCTTGTAATCCGGTGCGCCTTATATATGGACCAATATTGAGCCACAACAGGTCTCGCAACTACGGGATGCATAACGTACCCCAGCCTCTACTGTAGCGTCTATTCTATGTGCCTTATAATGCGGTGCGCCTTATATATGAACCATCCATCCATCCATCTTCTTCCGCTTATCCGAGGTCAGGTCGTGGGGGCAGCAGCCTAAGCAGGGAAGCCCAGACTTCCCTCTCCACAGCCACTTCGTCCAGCTCCTCCCTGGGGATCCCGAGGCGTTCCCAGGCCAGCCGGGAGACATAGTCTTCCCAACGTGTCCTGGGTCTTCCCCGTGGCCTCCTACCGGTCGGACGTGCCCTAAACACCTCCCTAGGGAGGCGTTCGGGTGGCATCCCGACCAGATGCCCGAACCACCTCATCTGGCTCCTCTCGATGTGGAGAAGCAGCGGCTTTACTTTGAGCTCCCCCCGGATGGCAGAGCTCCTCACCCTATCTCTAAGGGAGAGCCCCGCCACCCGGCGGAGGAAACTCATTTCGGCCGCTTGTACCCGTGATCTTGTCCTTTCGGTCATAACCCAAAGTTCATGACCATAGGTGAGGATGGGAACGTAGATCGACCGGTAAATTGAGAGCTTTGCCTTCCGGCTCAGCTCCTTCTTCACCACAACGGATCGATACAGCGTCCGCATTACTGAAGACGCCGCACCGATCCGCCTGTCGATCTCACAATCCACTCTTCCTTCACTCGTGAACAAGACTCCGAGGTACTTGAACTCCTCCACTTGGGGCAGGGTATCCTCCGCAACCCGGAGATGGCACTCCACCCTTTACGGGCGAGAACCATGGACTTGGACTTGGAGGTGCTGATTCTCATCCCAGTCGCTTCACACTCAGCTGCGAACCAATCCAGTGAGAGCTGCAGATCCTGGCCAGATGAAGCCATCAGGACCACATCATCTGCAAAAAGCAGAGACCTAATCCTGCAGCCACCAAACCAGATCCCCTCAACGCCAATTATATATGAACAAAGTTTTAAAATAGGCCATTCATTGAAGGTGCGCCTTATAATCCGGTGCGCCTTATAGTGCGGAAAATACGGTAAATATTTAAATTATTTCCTACGATTGGCTCTGATTTAAATATTTTGCATTTTGCCCTTAAAGCTTTCTTGTGTCCAGTTTGTAAACAGTAACATAAATGACAAAATATTTTTTGATGGTAAAAATATTGACCTAAGCACTGTTGTATTAACCATGTTCTGATACTATACTTGTTATTGTTACTGTCGATATTTGTATCGATCCGCCCACATTTGTTTACATTCAAGAGCTCCAGCTTGTGTTCCACAGTTATTTATATACCCCCTGTGGTATGTAGTATAGCATATTTAGCTATTCCTCGTCCTCCAGTGACAATACTAGTAAAAAACATAGTTTATTTGCTGCCATGGAGGCAAGGATTTGTAGCTTAGAAGTAGCTTAGCACTTTTTAGGGACTGTAGCTGCTAACAAGAATGCTACAGTGCATTAAGGACGCATTTGTTAGCTTGTTGCTGTCAAATTTGCATAATCACATTATAATGATAGTTTTAAAAGCTCTGTTGTTGGCCAAGTTTATGCGTTTATATCGTCTATATTGCACAACCCTTGCTGGGTCACAAAACAATGCAGGTGCACTTTGAAGTATTTTATACATATGAGTTTATATCTATTGAAATTGTTTCCACACAAAAAAAACTAAAATGAAAAATTGAAACAACAAAAAAAAGTAAGCATGATAATTTTGTCGTGGGGTCGTTTGTATCTGATATCGCATATGTAAAGTTTATTAATGATTCGGCTATTTCGTTTTATCTCTGGGCTGCTCGCAGTGGTGCCTTGCTGCTGGGGGAAACGATCCAGTGTGTTTAAGTGCATTTCTGTCGAGTCTTAGTGTCGATGATTGACAATTTAGCCTGCTCAGACATGTCCCATTTTAATCTTATCGCACCCATTGTTTAAAATATAATCATGAATGAGGCGCTTCAATGAATAACGTATTTTGAAGGTGGTGAACAGATTTTTTTTTATGCTCTAACTGTAAAATATTTGGTTTATGATTCCCACTTCACGGAAATTAATTTTATGCGATCATGTCTGGAACCAATTAACAACGATAAACAAGGGATTACTGTACATGCATATGTTTTTTAAGGGCACTGACAACTGAGCTTTAGGAATAATCAAGCCAGGATGAACACCATAAAGTCTTTGCATGTAGATTGAGGAATGTTTGCTTTTCGACATACTCGTTAGAGGACATTTACCAGATGCACTATGTAGGGCTGATCGATGATTGTGATTAATTTCAGTTCGATCACGGTGATCAGCTGTTGGCATATATTACCACGATCATAGATGGCGGAAATGTCTGTTAGAAGTTACTGCAGTAGTAAACAGTATAGAAGCAATGATGCTCGGTAAAATTCTGCACTGAACAATCTGCCTTTACTGACCGTAGTACTGTGTGTGTCTGTGAATGTTTGTGTACGATTTTGTGTATTTAAATGAATGTTTGTGTACGTGTGTGCGCACCCGCCCTATCCTCCGTCGCAAAAGTCAGGCTCGTCATGACGTAACTAATGTTCAATCAGCGTTTTGCCTCTACCCCTTACACAGCTGGAAGTGCAGCCTCGAAGAATAAAATAAGGAAATATGACTAACACTAGCAAAGAAGTCGAAACAACATTGAGAAGGAGCAGCGACTTCAGTGACAGACTTTATTCTCACTGAGTGCTGCTGCTCACTCTTAATCCTGCCCTGAATGCGGACTTGCAGGCAGGCACAGAATGTCTTTGTGTATGCTATTCGTCCCGACTGGAAGATTAAACACACCTACTAATTTAATCGGAAAAAAATACATTCATATATGTAAATATTTTTCAATGAAACATTTTTTTTTAATGTGTTTGCTCTGATCCAACACCTCACATATAACATGTACTAAAAAACTCTGCAGACACTTTTTGTTTAATCTTTTATGAATTTGTGGATAAAAAAAAAAAAATAAAAAGTACAGTACTTAAAATTCAAACGGCACTTTAGTGTGTTTTCATTAAACACGTATAAGCTGCAGTATTTGGGTTTAAAAAAAACTCCACAATCTGTCTGGGTCACTGCTTGCCGTTGGCCTGGTGAGAAGCACTGATGTATACACGTAATCAAAAATACAAATAATAATTTACAATTTAAAAGTAATGTTTAGTAAATGTTGACTTGAAATAAAAGTCTTATAGTATTCAGTACACCACTGCTACTTTGTTTACTGCAGAATAGAGATTGTGATGACAAGTAAAATACCAAAATAACTTTGAGAAGAAAAAAAGTTGTTCTCTTTACCCCCATAAAATGTACCAAAAAAGAAACAAGACCATGGCCTTAACTAAGGTACGGACTATAGCGTGGGTTTTTCTTGTACCGTTACACCGCTAGTATATACAATCATACTGTAGATATGAACAAAATGACCAATGAAAACATTCATAGACACGGCCATTGTCAGCTGTTAGCATATTTTACCTCACTTAAACGTGTTGGGAATGTGTTACTGCAGTAGTAAACAGTAGGGATGCAATGGTAGTCAGTATAATCTTGCACTGGGAAATCTGTATTTACTGAAAAATAAAAAGTTGTGATAATAATTGAGAACAGATGATATGAAAACAAATTATTTTTTATCCCATATCGCCCAGCTGTAACACTGTGTACATTTTGTATGATGTACAGTATATTCTGCTGCTGCACTGGACTTTTATGGAAAAAATCTCTAACTTGTATGAAATATTTATGCCATTTTTCAAAGGCGGTCATGAATAATCTGTGTTGTCATTTTTGTATTTGTGCCAGGCCCTAATCACATGCCCATGCAAGGTCCTGGTCCAGGCCCTAACCAGCCCCCAAACATGCCCAGTGGCTCTATAAACATGCCTCCGAGCAGTCATGGCTCGATGGGCGGTTACAACCACGCTGTCCCTTCATCCCAGGGCATTCCAGCGCAGAGCCAAATGAACATGACGCAGGGCCAGCCCATGGGAAGCTACGGGCCACGGCCCAACATGAACATGCAGCCCAATCAAGGTACAGGCTTTCATTTGTACTCTACTGCTGTGATCTTTGATGTACTCAAGGTTTCTGTCTGATTTGATGTTGGTGCGCTTCAGGCCCCATGATGCACCAGCAGCCTCCCTCCCAGCAGTACAACATGCCTCCCGGCGCTGGCGGCCAGCACTACCAAGGGCAGCAGAACCCAATGGGCATGATGGGCCAGGTCAACCAGGGAAATCATGTCATGGGTCAGAGGCCTATGCCTCCATACAGACCGCCTCAGCAAGGTGACCAATCCTTGTCTGTGTGCGTTTGTCAAGTGTGAAAGTTGTGACTCTTCTTCCTCACTCCCTTAACCCACTTTTCCTGCATGTCTTACTCTTATTTTCCCCTCCATCTCCACACGGGTTGCTCGCAAACATCTTGCTGAAGCAGGATGCAATAAGTAAACAAAGAACAGTGTAGAAGCCAAATCCCACCTCATCCTTATCCTCACACATCCAACAACACCTTGAATCTACTTGTGTGTATGTTGTTTGTGTATATGTGTATGTAGGACCCCCACAGCAGTACCCAGGGCAGGAAGACTACTATGGGGACCAGTACAGTCACGCAGCACAGGGCGCCTCAGAAGGTAGGAGATCAGCCCAGGAGTTGTGTTAACACACAACATGATGCAAAGAGACTGATAAATCCCCCGTCATACACACTTCAGTTCCTTCATTATTTTCTGGGTACTTAGGAATAGAGGATATTAAAGCTTTTATGTTCATTCCTCAAATATCTGTGGTCTTAATCAGATGGTAATATAGTTCCCTGCAACGCTCGCTTGTACACAACATGAATACAGACTCAACCCCTTTACTTTCTTTATTCAATTAACATTTGCTTTGCTTGTTTCCCCACTCTGCTAACAACATTCCTTTTCCATGACTTTTCAAACATGAACAATTTCTTCCAGTAAAAGGAACACTTTCTTACTAACATGAACTTGGTATTTATATAATAGGGATGGGCATTCAGGTAAATATTCTTGATCGATTAATCAAAGGGTGAGTAGTTTACATGAGTTTTGTTATAGAGTGGTTTGTATAACAAAATGTTACTTCAAACATTGCATAATGTAAAATAATGTTGACATGATACTCCACAATTACTTTTTCTGAAAGTTTTTACCATTCATTGCATTTGATCTGCGTAAAAACTCTGCTCACATTGTATGATGTTGCCCTTCTTAAGGTAACACCCAATATGGCCAACAGCAAGAGGCCTATCAGCAAGGTCCTCCACAGCAACAGGGCTACCCTCCTCAGCAGCAGTACCCGGGTCAGCAGGGCTACCCACCACAGCAGCAGGGCTACGGTGAGTTTGCAGTTGTATACATACTGACATTTCTGAAAGTTCCTCGTGGTCTAAAACAGTGGTCCCCGACTGGTCCGTGACGTATTTGTTGCCGCACAGAAATAATACATTTACAAATGACCATTTTTTCTCCAACTTACTTTCATCGTGGGCCACATCGCAGATACCAAAGCTCTTGGAGGGCCGCTTCATGATAATATTACACAGCTTCCTTTTTTAAATTTTTTTTATCGTTGTTTACCAACAAACTAATGGAAAACCTGCTTTGGAATCAAAAGTCAAAGTGACAACTTAATTTCAGCTAGTGTACAATTTTCATAAGACAAAGGGTTTGAATGACACAAAGGCAAGAAATACAGTAGGAACGGGATTCAGGAGGCACTATTTGGTTTACCTGACACATGAAACGTGACAAATTGGAGGAGTGCACTATCCACTTTAGCCGCCATTCCAATTTTGACCACAGCGTCAGTTGCTATGTAGAATGGAGCTTTCCCTCATTTACAGCAGACTGCATAGCAAAATGATTAACGCCTCCTCTTCCTCTCATGCGAGATCCACCCAGAAATGGGGCCATATAAATCCCTTTCCTACTGTAGCTCGTTGCATCAAATAATATTGAGTTAAGAGCTGCATTTGCATGCCTTCATGCTTTTTTTCTGTCAAAATGTAGATACATTAATCAATAAAGATAAAATAAAGTTGATGCACATTCTTTCCAGGCAATCGCGGGCCACAGAGAATAATGGTTTGGGCCAGATGTGGCTCCTGGGCCTTAAATTTGACACATGTGCACTAGACACACCAATAATAGATGTACGATATGATACAACTCCTGATACGAAGTCTGTATTTGCTTTGTGTTATATCTTTGTTACATTGGGCAATGCACATTAATACACATATAACAGGGGTGCTCACACTTTTTCTGCAGGCGAGCTACTTTTCAATTGATCAAGTCGCGGGGATCTACCTCATTCATATATATAATTTATATTTACTTATTTATGAAATATATTTTTTTGTTAACAAGTTAAAGGTGTTTAATGTTAATGCAAGAATGTTTAATACACATAGTTAATATTGTTAATAAATTAAAGGTGTTTAAAGATAATGCAAGCATGTTTAACACATAGTTAATATTGTTAACAAGTTAAAGGTGTTTAATGATAATACAAGCATGTTTAACACATATAGTTAATATTGTTAATAAGTTAAAGGTGTTTAAAGATAATACAAGCATGTTTAACATATATAGTTAATGTTAACAAGTTAAATGTGTTTAAAGATAATGCAAGCATGTTTAACACATATAGTTAATATTGTTAATAAGTTAAAGGTGTTTAAACATAATACAAGCATGTTTAACATATATAGTTAATGTTAACAAGTTAAAGGTGTTTAAAGATAATACAAGCATGTTTAACACATATAGTTAATATTGTTAACAAGTTAAAGGTGTTTAAAGATAATGCAAGCATGTTTAACATATATAGTTAACATTGTTAACAAGTTAAAGGTGTTTAAAGATAATACAAGCATGTTTAACACATATAGTTAATATTGTTAACAAGATAAAGGTGTTTAAAGATAATGCAAGCATGTTTAACACATATATATTCCTTTCTTTCATGAAGACAAGAATATAAGTTGGTGTATTACCTGATTCTGATGACTTGAATTGATAGGAATCAGACAGTGGTGCTGATAACGTCCGCATTTTCAAATAGAGGAGAAAAAAAGTCCTCCTTTCTGTCCAATACCACATGAAAGTGGTTGGTTTTTGGCATCTTATTTGTCCAGCTTCCGTACTCCTTTGTATACACTTTACAAGAAATACATTGGCGGCAAACTCTGTAGCTTGCTAGCTTGTGCACGTCAGCTTTCTGAGACTCTTATTTTGTTAGCGCAGGCAGGATGAAGCAGCGCTTTTATTGTGCAACTGTGCAGTCGGTCTTTGGAGTTTTGACGACAGGTACGGCGCCAGAGTCTGTTGAAATAAAAAGTGTTTCTCGCCTTCCTGTCGGTAATTTTTTCTTAATAATGAGCTGGCAGCAGCCAGCGTCATCTCAGAAGACCCTCGGGTGCCGTGAATGTCAATCAAGTGACGAAAGTGACGTCATAGTGAAGATTTATGATCGCTCATTTTTAGGACTATTTTTTTAATACCTGGCTGGCGATCGACTGACACACCCTCCGTGATCGACCGGTAGCTCGCGATCGACGTAATGAGCACCCCTGACATATAAGATGTTAATGTGCCAGATTGTAGTCAAAGACTAATTCCCATGCAGTTGATGGTATATACAACAAGGTCCTTATAAAGTTAACTTAGACAACAACAACATCACACATAAACAGTACAAAAACATACACAGACTGTGATATAATATTAAAAATAAAATAAAATGGAGACCCATATAAAACATTAGGTTGCTCTATGACCTCAGCGCAGGGCAGATCAAGAATAAAGTCACAAAAGTAGTTAAAGTCAGATGGAGAACTGCTATATGCAGTGAAGTGAATTATATTTATTGAGCCCTTTTTTCTAGAGACTCATGGCGCTATACATAGTGAAACTCATTCTTTACCTATTTAAGCTACATTTAGGCCAGTGTGGGTGCTACTGGGAGCAGGTAGGTAAAGTGTCTTACCCAAGGACACAACAGCAGTGACTAGAAGGGCAGAAGCGGGGATCAAACCTGGAACCTTCAAATTGCTGACACGGCCTTTCTAAAAACCGAGTACTCAAGTGCAAGTGTGCTAAATTGTTGCATATAATAAGTGTGCTGAAGGAATAAAATGCACATCTCCCGTGGCCTAGTAGGTTAAAAGTGCTAGTATTATTGCACAAAGCCCTATTGACAGTTAGCATTAACAGATGTTTACGCATGGAACATGGCACCAAAAAAACATACATAAGTGATACCAAAGTACATGTCAAACTACTTCCTTAACGTAAATGATCGCCATAACCACAACACCAGGGGGAGCTCCACTAACCATGTTAAACCCAGATTCCGATCTAACAAAGGTCTTAACTCATTCTCTTTCTATGCCAAATCAATGTGGAATGCGCTCCCAACAGGTATAAAAGAAAGGGCATCTCTATCCCCCTTCAAAACCGCAATAAAAGTACACTTCCAGGCAACTTCAACCCTAAACTAACACCCTCCCCGGATTGTTAATAATCAAATGTAAATAATCAAATGTAAATACTTTTTCTTATGCCTTCTGATCTCTCTCTCTCTCTCTCTCTCTCTCTCTCTCTCTCTCTCTCTCTCTCTCTCTGTCTCTCTGTCTCTCTCTCTGTCTCTCTCTCTCTCTGTCCACTACTTGCTGTACATATCCTACCAAGTCAGACTATACACTGTTTCAATATCCATTTCTCAGTTCTCAATTGTTGATGACTGATGATAACAACCAAACCTAAACCCCCCTCCACACCCCGGATTCTAAATAATTCAATGTATATACCCTGATAATTATCTTGTGTGATGACTGTATTATGATGATAGTATATATCTGATAGTATATATCTGTATCATGAATCAATTTAAGTGGACCCCGACTTAAACAAGTTGAAAAACGTATTCGGTGTTACCATTTAGTGGTCAATTTTACGGAATATGTACTTCACTGTGCAACCTACTAATAAAAGTGTCAATCAATCAAACCTATGAATGAAATATTGCACAAAATATGAATACATAACTGTTACAATAGAAATAGAAATTAAGAGAAATGAAAAGCCATAGAAATCCATTGGCGATAATGGCAAGTAGATCTAATTTTATTATATATCTATGCTCTTGTCCTCGACGATGATGTATCGTGTATGATGCGTCAGATACGTTAGACAAAAAATAAGCCCACATGTTAATGACAATAAGTAAAAAACAAAAGTCTATGGAGAGCTTTTTTACAACAGCCAGGGCTCCCACTACTTCGGTGTTAAGGTGAGTTGTAATTTTTTATGCACTCACTTATACTGTATATATCTGCCACGCGTAGAAGGGTGGTCTGTGAAAATAATGTCTACATTAAACCGGTCTCTGGTGCAAAAAATGTTGGGGGCCTCTGGTCTAAATATGTATTGGATATTATTTAGTGTGTAGTGAATTAAGTGAATTCTCACCAAATATAGGTCCTTTTTAACATAAGTAAGGATTTAAATGCATTCAGAAAGTCATAAGAAGAACATGACTGTCTTGATCACATGGTTATTTATTAACAAGTATATTGCACAACACAGCAGCGACAAAACCAATGTTGTAATAGTGTTAATAGAGCTGATGAGTTCATTATAAACACCAGTATGGCAAGTGTAACACACATGAGTTTCATACCACAGCTGAGTAGCACAACCAACATTTTAACGCAATGCAAAGGTAGATAAAGCTGCTAGATGCTGGCCAATCATGATACTTCAAATACAGCCACTGCCATCTTGTGGATTAGATTTGAAAACTTCATCAGAAGTTTGCCTACAGCCACAGCTATTTATGCCAATACTTCCTGACCTGCCTCTAATTAGATACACGGGCAGTTATTTGCGTTAGTTATAGAAGTATTAATTGGCGCATATACACTTTCTTAGTTACATTTATTTACGTCACGCCACGACAGTCACTGCGGGGTTTAGCAGAAAGTTAATATGAAGACAAGTTTGGAAGATGGGCTTATAGAATGAGCCACACTTTTAATGAGGTGGAGCTAGAATTTTAAAGAGAGAGAGAGGTTGCTTTTTGTTCAACAAAAGTAGCAAGTCTTTCGCTCCCTCATCCCACTCTCCTCTGTAAGTTTACATCCCTCAACCTGAGTCTGGGCCAAAGCTCATGTTAGTAATGAGCTTGCATCGAGGCAAAACACACACACACACACCTCAGGCTCATCTTTTGCAAGCCCCCACAAGGTTATGCGCAACAGCATTAAGACAAGCGTCTAATGATCCTGCGTGGGCTTCGTTTGACTTGAGCCCCAGTAAGGCTTTACTCAGTCCTACACAGCTTCGGATAGTTATGCTCGACTTGGGATGATAAGTTTAGTTTTTTTTTTTAACTTGCATCCTCCTTTTTTCTGAAGCCTGCTTTTCTAGGAAAGACCAACACAACCTCCATGATGTCTGCCTTTATAAAGGAACTAATGTGGGGGCTCAATCTGAATCACTCATATCAAATGAGTCCGACTTAGGGTATCTATCGACCTTTGTTTGTCATCTATTAACTTTTCTTGGTAGCCAGTCAGGGGTGCTTTATCGTTGGCTGGGTCTGAAAATGAACTACATCTCTCAGAATCCTCTGCGCAACGAGGGGCCGATTAGGTGGGGGGTGTGGAACGCTGTAAGCAAGAAGTGCAGTGTGTTCGTAGTACAAAACCCGAAACCAGTGAAGTTGGTTTTATCATACAGTGGTTAACCTCTTTTTGCACTTGAACTTGTAAAGCACAAAACATGAAGTTGTCTGGCATCGGCGAATCTCCTTCTCTCTACAACCATCAAAGTAGTTTTCTTATACAAAACCCAAAACCAGTGAAGTTGGCATGTTGTGTAAATGGTAAATAAAAACAGAATACAATGATTTGGAAATCCTTTTCAACTTATATTCAATTGAATAGACTGCAAAGACAAGATACGGTATTTAATGTTCAAACTAAGAAACTTAATTTTTTTAATGCAAGTAATCATTAACTTAGAATTTAATGACAGCAATACATTGCAAAAAAGTTGGCACAGGGGCATTTTTGCCACTGTGTTACATGGCTTTTTCTTTTAACAACACTCAGTAAACGTTTGGGAACTGAGGAGACCAATTTTTTAAGCTTTTCAGGTGGAATTCTTTCCCATTCTTGTTAGATGTACAGCTTAACTTGTTCAACAGTCCGGGGTCTCCATTATAGTATTTTAGGCTTCATATTGCGCCACACATTTTCAATGGGAGACAGGTCTAGACTACAGGCAGTCTAGTACCCGCACTCTTTTACTACGAAGCCACGCTGTTGTAACACGTGCAGAATGTGGCTTGGCATTGTCTTGCTGAAATAAGCAGTGGCGTCCATTAAAAAGACGTTGCTTGGATGGCAACATATTTTGCTCCAATATCTGTATGTACCTTTCAGCATTAATGGTGCCTTCACAGATGTGTAAGATAATTTATCCAGTCTATTTTTGGAGTTCTGTGTAAAATAATATCAAATTTGGCTTTTTTTTGTTTGTTTTTTTGTGTTGTCCCAATGCAAACAAAATAAATAAATATGTGAATACCAAAGCATTTGTAATTTCAACAATTTTATGGGAGAAGTGGTGCATTATCTGACAGAAATGCAGTGGTGCCAATATTTTTGGCCATGACTGTATTGTGATGTAGTCTTCGCGCATTTGTGGACCAATCGTGTCTTCCGGTACCGATCAAGTAGTGACAGTGACAACCAAAACTAAGATTTATTTCTTACTCTTTCAAAACTATTTGTCTACAGCAGTCGTATTCAACTGGCGGCCAAAGCTTTTCATTCGGCCCGACGAACATTGCCCAAAAATGCTTGATAAAACCATTGAAACGAGGCTGGCTCATGTATGCAGTACTCCCGCCACCCCACAGGGGGCAACAGCGAGGCATATGTGTCACAATGAAGCAGCAGTGGGGTGAGGAGACGACTACTCATTCAACCCTGACACAAATCAAAATAAATTGTGAAAATCTGACCTTTAACAACGACTGGACAACAAAATATGAATGTTCTGTACGCGGCCTCCCTCCCACTAAGGTCTGATATCACACAATTCGACTGGAGAATTGATATTCGAATCATCCATCCATCCATCCATTTTCTACTGCTTGTCCCTTTTAGGGTCGCGGGGGGTGCTGGAGCCTATCTCAGCTGCATTCGCGAATCTTTGACTATTTGTACAACCCAAGTATACAGTACACCAGGGGTTCTTAACTTTTTTTTACCTTGGGGCCCAACTTTTCCATTCACTCTAATATTAACACTGAATTAGTAACCTTACGTTTTATTTTAATTGTATTCAATAATTATATCTGACCTACTTACAGTTTACAACCTTTTTAAATGATATGATTTTTTTATTTTTATAAATACAAATAAATAAATAAATGATATGAAACCATGTGTTAATCACAAAGATCATTATCAAAGTTAAGGTCAGGCTGATTACAAAAAAATACTAATAAAAAAAACGTAAAAAAAGGAATTTCAATTATTTAATTTACATATAATTATGCAGTGCTAAAATAAATAAATAAACTATCAAAAAAATGTAAGTGCAAATGAAAATACAGCTTCACCACTTTTGTCATAATTTTTGCGCTTAAGTAACTTCTTTACGACTTTAGCTCCAGACTTCTTCTGTTCGTTTGAAATTGTCATTACTGCCATAATGGTGTAAAAGTGTAATACAACTGAGTAACGCTGCGACCCGTACGGACCACAGCTCAGAAACAGATTTTTTTGGGGCCCTGGCCCTATGGTTAAGAAACACTGCTGTACACTATACATTATTTTAACAGAGACATGAATCTGTGTCATAGGTCCCTCCCAGAATGCCCCAGGACAGTACCCTAATTACCCCCAGGGGCAGGGCCAGCAGTACGGTGGCTATCGCCCCCCTCAGCCAGGACCCCCTCAGGGCCAACAGCAGCGCCCTTACGGCTATGACCAGGTGAGTATGGGCCCAGCATTGAGCAGCTAGAAAAAAATGTACAGAACGTACACAGTGGCCGTAGTTTTGATTTGTAGCAGTGATTTTGTATTTTTTGCACGCTATCATCATATTTGGGCTTGAGTTGTTTCCCCTAAAACATTGTATGTTGTTATTGCCATTCATGTTTAATCTCGGTTTTGTATCCTGACTAATATGGCATGCCCCCCCCCTCCCTTGAGGGAAATATTAAGGGCTTTTAAAGACGGGTTCTTCCTTAGATTTGATGCTGTTGTGTTTTTGAAGGAAGATCATTTCTTTTTGCCCTGTAACATCATGTGGTCTCCTGCTTGGAGACCAGAGCTACACGTTGATATCTTTATTATCTTTGAATATTCAGGGGCACATGAGGAAATAAAGGCCCGGGGATTTGAACCCCCTGACTAGCTCTATAAGAAGCAAAGGTAAATGGTTGCTGTGAAGACCTCAACGTCCAATCTTAGATGTTTGAGCACCTAGACCTTTAATTTGCATTCATGTTTTTCCCCTCTCTCTCTCTTTTTCTTTCCCTCATCTTCTATCCTTCTTTGATTTGTAAAGTTAGCACTGTTTTTTTTTAACATTTGTTGGTCACCAGGGGTCGGATTTTGAAGCAAATGAGGTCGAGAAACACAGCATGCTTAGCTAAAGCATAAAACATACATTCTACTTAAAGGTGCAGTTTGCAGGGGGCTACACGTTTCAAAGAATATAAAAATGATATAAAAACACCAGCAACAGCGAGTGTACAGTGCATCCGGAAAGTATCCACAGCACTTATGTTACAACCGTATCAAATTTTCTACAGCCAATACCCCATAAATTATTATATTTAAACAGAATTACACATCCATCCCATCCATTTTCTACCGCTTGTCCCTTATGTTTAATTAAACATGAAAAAGTGAAAAATCACATGGACATACGTATTCACAGCTTTTGTTCAATATCAATCAATCAATCAAACATTATTTATATAGCTCTAAATCAAGAGTGTCTCAAAGGGCTGCACATCCTTGGCTCAGATCCCAATACTTTGTTGACACACCTTTGGCAACAATTAAAGCCTGAAGTCTTTTTGAATACGATGCCACAAGCTTGGCACACATATCTTTGGGCAGTTTCGCCCATTCCTCTTTGCAGCACCTCTCAAGATCCATGGATGGGATGCGTTGGTTTTCATCTAGGATGTCTCGGTTCATTGCTGCATTCTTGTCAGGGAGCTGACCAAGAACCTGATGGTCACTCTGTCAGAACTAAAGCATTCCTCTCTGGAGAGAGGAGAACCTTCCAGAAGGACAACCATCTCTGCAGCAAGCCACCAATCAGGCCTGTATGGTAGAGTGGCCAGACGGAAAGCCATTTCTTCGTACAAAGTTTGCCAAAATGCACCTGAAAGACTCTGACCATGAGAAACACAATTCTCTTGTCTGATGAGACAAAGCTTGAACTCTTTTGGCGTCATGTTCAGAGGAAACCAGGCACCGCTCATCACCAGGCCAATAACATCCCTACAGTGAAGCATGGTAGCGGCAGCATTATGCTGCGGGGATGTTTTTCAGCAGCAGTGACTGGGAGACTCGTCAGGATAGAGAGGAAGATGAATGCAGCGATGTATAGAGACATCCTGGATGAAATCTAACACTTTCCATCCAACTTGATGGAGCTTGAGAGGTGCTGCTCAGAGGAACGGGCGAAACCGCCCAAAGATAGGTGTGCTTAAGCTTGTGGCATCGTATTCAAAAAGACTTGAGGATGGATTCCTTTAACCGTGACTCCTTCCACTCGCCATGTGTTGGTTTTTGATCAGAGGGAGAAGAAATTTGTCGGACACTCAAATCCATATTCAGTCAGTTACATTTATTTGCATCAACACAAAGACATATTCTTCCAGAGGCTCTCTGGGTTGTTGTCAACACAGTCACCACGCCTGCATGTCGGATCGTGTGAGAGACAAGAACCCCAATCGTCAAAATCTCTTAGCACTTTTGGCAAATTGGGGGAGTTTCACAAGGTTCACTGCCCTATTCAGGGTCTTAATGTTGCCAGTATCTGTTAACCTTATCTGAGTCTTTTTATTGGTATTTTGAAGTTTCTTTTAAGCAAACTGTTTATCCATCAACATGGTTCCCATGACAATCCGTCTATTGCTTGTCTCCAAAAAGTCCTGCCCTTGTTCACACCTTTTTAGCTCGTCTAATTGTTTTACGAAGGTAGTCCCAGCCCGTCTTCAGGTTTAGTCTATATTTCTGCAAAGTATCAACAGGTTTCAACGGAGATTCACTTCACATATAATAATAATAATAAGCATAATACCTTTATACTAACCTATTATGCATAAATATTCAATAAACATCAATATTTAAGCAACATTGACATACATTCTAAGCTAACCTTTGATTATGAATATTTCATTAGGAATCCCAAAAAGTCTGTTAAAATGCTGCCAAAGGTGCATCAACAAAGTATTGAGCAAAGGCTGTGATTTCTTATGTACATATGTTTTTTTTAGTTTATATTTTACTGAATTTGCAAACAACACAAAAAATAAAATAAAAATTCACATTGTCATTATGGGGTATTGTTTGAACATAGAGGACAAAAATAAATGTATTCCATTTTGGAATAATGCTGTAACATACCATGTGAAAAAAGTGTATCGCTGTGAATGCTACACGGATGCAATGTATGTTACTAGTAGTAATAAAGAACAGATTTACAAATAAATGTCTTTATTTGTCGCGATTAAATTTAAACTATAAAAAACTGCCATTCGGCTCAAATAAAGTGACTGGCGTTTGTGTGTGTACATACACGAATGAATTGAAAACTAAATTACTACATATACACTACAGGCCAAAAGTTTGGACAAACCTAATTTCAACGTGTTTTCTTTATTTTCATGACTGATTGACACGAAAGGAATCAAATCTATGACACTTGTGAAGTGAAAACCATTTCAGGTGACTATCTTTTGAAGCTCATCGAAAGAATGCCAAGAGTGTGCAAAGCAGTAATCAGAGCAAAGGGTGGCTATTTTTTAAGAAACTAGAATATAAAACATGTTTTCAGTTATTTCACCTTTTTGTCTTAAGTACATAACTCCACATGTGTTCATTCATAGTTTTGATGCCTTCAGTGACAATCTACAATGTAAATAGTCATGAAAATAAAGAAAACGCATTGAAATGAGGTGTGTCCAAACTTTTGGCCTGTACTGTGTATATAAAAATGTGTTTGTTTTTTTAAACGGATGATATGTTATATTGCTGTTGGAGTCAAATCATACCTACACTTTTCCATACACTGCTTTTTGTAACATAACATTATCCTTTAGCTGTGTACCTGCATGGTATTTACATTGATGAACCAGTAAGAGGCTCTGCTATAATGCCCTCTGGGCAGCCACCGATCCGCTGCAAACGGCACCTTTTTAACCCATGATAGGGTTGACACATTGATTTATTAATTTAAATACACGATTCGACCCCTGTTTAGAATTACTAGAATCCTTGCCCTGAATCTACCTCACATCCTTTTAGTCAACAATGAAAGAGTAAAGCAGAAAACCTCCAGTAGTGTTAGTGCTCACCACTTATGAGAATCTGCTGCCATCTGCTGGTCAATACAAGCAAACGTAGCCATTCGCAATGGCGTGCAGTATGATCATAGAATACACAGATGTATTTGTTTTTAGTAGCTGACTTTTGAATTTGTACCTTTTTGTGTTTAAACTGTCAAGTAACACAAGTCCTGTCACCCTCCCTCACAGGGCCAGTATGGAAATTACCAGCAATGAGAAACAGTCATCTCTTGTATGAGAGTCACAGCAGCACAAAAAAAATCCATTCTTCTCCCCCGTCGAGGCTTTGGGCTCTAACCCTAAACATTTCCACTGACTCAAAAACATCACAATCCATGCCCCGCCCCTTCTGGTCCAGTATGTCTAATAGCGGCCTTAAAAGATGGAGCTGCCTTATCCTCCAATAGCATTCATTAAGTGTACAAACAAAATTTAGGATCTTCTGGAGACGATTCATGTGGTTCTGTTGTGGTGCATTGTTTCTCTACGCTTCAGCTCCTTATTAATAAGTAGCAATAATGCCAGCAGTGGGGAAATGTGTGTTTTATGGAGAAGATTTGGGAGTTTAGATAAGACACAACTTCCTGCTCAGCCATGGTACACACGTCTTGATGTATGTGATGCTGTAAAAATATATTTTATTCTTTTTAGGCCAACATGACTTTGTATAAGACAGTGGAAACTAATACTAAGATGTTTAAGTGTCAATGATGTTTATATATTTTTTTTGTTTGTGATGAACTGAACGTGACAAAAGGCAAACCTGCCACTACAACATGTTTTATATCGTATAATAAAAACAAGCAATGCTTATTTAATGTGCCAAGGTAAAGGGTGATAAAAGCTAAAATCACACTATTTGAGATAAATGTGGCCAAAACTTACACGATATGTAGCAGACATCGGAACAAACTAAAAGCGGCTGAGTTGTGTACACCATCAGAGTATTATAGGCCACACTGGGGCAGAAAATATGATGCGAGAATGAAGTTGTAACATTGCGAGATTTTTTTTTAATTCGTAATATGATAAGAATGAAGCTGTTAATCTTCGAGAGGGAAAAATAGTTGTAAGCCAATGAGAATAAAGTTGTCATATTAACGCGATCATGGCAAGATTTTAACACTTGCAATGACACATTAAAGGCCGTTTTTTTGTAAATCTATTGCACATTTTTTCGTAACTTTCCTTAAAGCCGAAATATTTTTTCTTGAACAAAAAATACTTTTCTAAAAGGACTTTTTCGAGAGTAAAACCTAACTGAACTTTTTCTCTTGAATGTTGACTTTATTCAATGTTATTCTCATAGTAAGATCCTCAAATGCTCGTGGTTATTTCAGGAATAGTGGTCGTTAGCATGGAGATCAAAGGTTTGAATCTTCATTGGGGCATTTGTCTTTGTTCATAAGTTTGCATGTTCTGAAAAACATGCATGTTCATTGAATTGTCCATAAATAATAATAGACCATAATAAATTGTCTACGTGTGGCCTGTCATTAGCTGGCAATCAGTTCAAGGTGTGTCCCGCTTCTAGTCGGAAGTCAGCTGGGATAGGCTCCAGCTAATGAGAACAAGCAATGTAGAAAATGGATGTTTCAACTTTATTCTCATAGGACTTTAAAATTACGTTTTCCCCCTTGTATTATTATCACTTTATTCCCTTCAATGTAATTAACTCATACTATACTTGAATTATGATTCTTCTATAGTAATACCACTCATGTAAAAAAACATGATTTTCATAAAATTCTTCAGAAATCATTTTATTTTAATAATCTGACAATATTATTTTAATTTGACTTTTGTCAGGTTTGTAATCATTTCTCCACAAGTTCACACATATTACCTCGAAAAATGACCACTTCATTCTCGCGATAGTTTATTTTTACATCCTTTTATTAGGTGTGGCCTCGATACTTCATCATTGTGTGTCTTTGCCGCGAATCAAACTTCAAATCAATAGTTCAGACGACGACAAATTTTTATTGTTAATGCTGGCATCTTTTGCGCCGTTGGCGTCAATCAACGTGAAAGCTCTCGTCTTTTTAAGTAATGTTGTGTACGTGAATAATAAAGGCTGTCACATATGTAACATAAAAATGTGGGGGGAAAATAAGGAAGTCATTATCACATTTAGGACCTGTTGTGCAGTTTTCTATCACTGTCTTTGTTTTTGTGATGCATTCTTTATTGCTCCCTCTTCCCAATATGTACAGCAGCAAGGAGGAACTAATGCTCCTCTTATTGTTTATACGGCTGCTGTTCATATTTGTTCGCATTCCCATTCACATGTGTGTCATGGTAATGGTCAACTGTACATTCTGATAATAAATTGGAAGAATCTTTAATATACTCCTGGCCTCTCATTACTAGCATTTGACCTTTCTCCGGCGTGTGGTCCAACCCGAATCATTCCTCTTGTCCAGACAAGACATGCGCTGTAGGTGCCGTCACGGCCTTGACAGTTTGATCTAATTGTTTAGTCTCCATCTCCGAGCTGCTCGCCTCCTTCCAACCGCTAATGACCCGGCCCCGCTCGGCTGCGTGCCTGCCGTGTCCAGATGCACTCGGAGAGCTACGGAGCGCATTTACACCCAAAATTACCTTCCTGCTCCCTTCAGAGAGGGAGAGGGACTACCTGTCACACTGGGGGGAGCGTTACAGATGGTACGCCAGATGTGTGGCCGGAGCTCGTGATGAGGGGCCACAGTCTTTCAAGGAGCCACTTTTTTTTAACATATATAATATGTTGATGTTTCCTACTCTGGTGTAGTAGCACCTCCAGGTCACCCCACCACCGTCCTGCTGCTCCACAGCTGGCCGCCCCACCCTTCCCAGCTGCCACTGGGGCTCCCCCCAGCCTCGTGGCTTGGCAGAGCCACTATGGCGGTTGTGGTGGTGGTGGGCGGCTCCCCAAACCAACCACCCCCTACAGCACCAGCTTAGCCTGGCAGCTGCTGCCCTCAGCTGTGCCTTCACAGACGGCACCGGGGTCGAACAAAGTCACTCCTCCTGCGACTGTCTGAGGCCTTCTGGGGAGGGTGGGTGTTCACTTTTTCCACATTTTATGTTACAACCTTATTCCAGAATGGAATTAATTAATTTTTGCCCTCAAAATTCTATAGACAATACCCCATAATGACAATGATAAGTTTATTTTTTTTAAATTTTGCAAATGTATTAAAAATAAAAAAAATCACATGTACAAAACCCAAAACCAGTTGGCACGTTGTGTAAATTATAAATAAAACAAAATACAATGATTTGCAAAAAGCTGGCACAAGTAGCAAGAAAGACTGAGAAAGTTGAGGAATGTTCATCAAACACTTATTTGGAACATCCCAGAGGTGAACAGGTGGATGCCATGATTGGGTATAAAAGCAGCTTCCATGAAATGCTCAGTCATTCACAACAAGGATGGAGCGAGGGTCAACACTTTTTGAACAAATGCATGAGCAAATTGTCCAACAGTTTAAGAACAACATTTCTCAACCAGCTATTGCAAGAAATTTAGGGATTTCACCATCTACGATCCGTAATATCATCAGAAGGTTCAGAGAATCTGGAGAAATCACTGCACAATGCCGTGACCTTCAATCCCTCAGGTGGTGCTGCATCAAAAACTGACATCAGTATGTAAAGGATATCACCACATGGGCTCAGGAACACTTCAGAAAACCACTGTCAGTAACTACATTTGGTCGCTACATCTGTAAGTGCAAGTTAAAACTCGACTATGTAAAGCGAAAGCCATTTATCAACAACACCCAGAAACTCCGCCGGCTTCGCTGGGCCCGAGCTCCTCTAAGATGAACTGATGCAAAGTGGAAAAGTGTTCTGTGGTCTGACGAGTCCACATTTCAAATTGTTTTGGAAACTGTGGACATCGTGTTCTCCGGACCAAAGAAGAAAAGAACCATCCGGATTGTTATAGGCGCAAAGTTCAAAAGCCAGCATTTGTGATGGTATGGGGGTGTATTAGCGCCCAAGGCATGGGTAACTTACACATCTGTGAAGGCACCATTAATGCTGAAAGGTACATACAGGGTTTGGAGCAACATATGTTGCCATCCAAGCAACGTCTTTTTCATGGACTCCCCTGCTTATTTCACCAAGACAATGCCAAGCCACATTCTGTACATGTTACAACAGCGTGGCTTCGTGAGTAAAAGAGTGCGGGTACTAGACTGGCCTGCCTGTAGTCCAGACCTGTCAATATGTGCAATATGAAGCCTATAATACCACAACGAAGACCCCGGACTGTTGAACAACTTAAGCTGTACATCAAGCAAGAATGGGAAAGAATTCCACCTGAGAAGCTTCAAAAATTGGTCTTCTCAGTTCCCAAACGTTTACTGAGTGTTGTTAAAAGGAAAGGCCATGTAACACAGTGGTAAAAATGCCCCTGTGCCAACTTTTTTGCAATGTGTTGCTGCCATTAAATTCTAAGTTAATGATTATTTGCAAAAAAAAAATAGGTTTCTCAATTCGAACATTAAATATCTTGTCTTTGCAGTCTATTCAATTTTATTTTTTCTATTTATTCTATTTTTATTTACGAATTACACAACGTGCCAACTTCACTGGTTTTGGGTTTTGTACATTACATTGATTTGGTTTTAGCATCTTTACTGTAGAAAATGTATCAAAGTGTCCCCCCCACATGCTTTCAGTTTTTCAATACGCGGCCCTCGGTGGAAAAGGTTTGGACGCCCCTGATTTTGGGTTTGGTGACACCTGCACAAACATGCTGCAGGGATGATTATCTTGTTCAATATTTTTGATCATTATAATTCTGCACACCTTTTCATGGTGGATGCCACTGAGGGGGTGAAATGACACTATGATCATAGCTGGCAGGCAAGACGTGATCTTTCTCCACTCTGTCCCCCCCCACACCACCCCAACCTAGCCTCGCTCGCTGTGTGACAGAAAGCCTACTGGGAGGTATAAGAGGTAGTTATGGTGGGGCAATGCAGCAGCCTCCGCAGTTTAATTGGAGATGTGTCACACTAAATAAATGGTGCAAAAACAAGCGCTGACTAGAGGCTTGAGGGAGTGGCCCTGGGGATGGCTGCTTGTTTTATTGGGCAGGAGTGTTGCACCGCTGTGGGGTGAAACGGGGCTAAGAAGCCCTCCAACCAACAAACCACCAGCATTTATTCTTCTGCACATAAAAGGCATCATTTTATTGCACCGTTATGGAGCTTCTTCGTGTTGACTGTAAACGTGGCGCCCTCTTAGGTTGTGCTCAAAGTGCTTTAGAACACAGGTGTCAAGCTCAAGGCCTGGGGGCCACTTCCTTTTATATGGCCCGCCACATCATTTAATCTGACCTGCGATATCATTTCATTTAGTCCGCCAAATCATTTTATGTGACCCGCCACATCATTTTGGGTGGCTCTGCCACATCATTTTGACTTGGCCGACACATCATTTTGACTAAGCACCACATAATTTTATGTGGCTTGCCAGAACGTTTTATCTGGCCCGCCAGATCAATTTCTCTGGACCGCCACGTCATTTTATTTAGGCCTGCTATGTCAATTTGTTTGGCTTGCCACATCATTTTACCTGGACCTGCCCCATTATTTTAAGTGGTGCCACATCATTTAATGTCACCAGCCACATCATTTTATGTTGCCTGCCACATCATTTTATATAACCAGCCGTATCATTTTATGTAACCAGCCACATAATTTTATCTGGCCCGCAACAAAATTTTCTTTGGACCGATAAATCATTTTATCTGGCCCTACTAGGTCAATTTATTTGGGCTGCCACTTTTTTTATTTGGCCCGCCAAATCATTTTATTAGGCTCGCCATATCATTGTATTTGGCCCTGTCACCTCATTTTATTTGGCCCGCCACATCACTTTATTTGGCTGGCCGCATCATTTTATTTGGCCCGCCGCTTCATTTTATTTGGCCCGCCATATCATTTTATCTGGCAAGCCGCATCATTTTATTTGGGCCACTTATCGTTTTTTATGTGCCCCGCCACGTAATTTTATCTGGCGTGCCAAATCCTTTTATTTGGCCCACCACGTAATTTTATGTGGCTCACAAAAAGCAGGAAATATGCGCCAATAACACAATTTCTAGGTGAATGTATTGATTCAATTTTGACATTTCTTTTTCTTTTTTATACTGCATGCATTTGCATATCTTCTAAAGTTTAATATTATTTGATCATGCAACAAGATACTCCTCACATTTTTTCTGGTCAGTTAGATTGAATATCTTTTTCTACCGTAATTTAATAATGATAAAACAGAATTGCCTATGCAAATTGTTTAACGGGGCTATTATATGTTTATATTCGTATATATATATATATATATATATATATATATATATATATATATATATATATATATATATATATATATATATATATATATATATGTATATATATATATATATATGTATATATATATATATGTATATATATATATACGTATATATATATATATATATATATATATGTATATATATATATATGTATATATATATATATATATATATATATATATATATATATGTATATATATATATATATGTATATATATATATATATATGTATATGTATATATATATATATATATATATATATATATATATATATATATATATATATATATATATATATATATATATATATATATATATATATATATATATATATATATATATATATCAGTTAATAGTGGCCCTCTGAGGGCAGCCTTAATTGAAAGTGGCCCTCAATAAAAATAAAAATAAATTGTAAAATTTACATACGGACAAAAAGTAATAATTTTACTTTAAAAGATGGAAAGAAAGAGTTAAAAAGTAATACAATGAAAGTAGAGAAATAAAAATGAGGAATAATAACACTCTTGTAATTCTATTGCACACACATGGAACTATTTGCACTATAAATGGGTGACAGTAGCACTCTTTCCTGCACTGTGGATAAAAGTGGTTTGACACAAAATTTGTATCATGTATCCCTGTATTAGGGTGTCAATTTTTTTTTATTTTCAAAAAAATTGTGACTCTTATTTGTAATGATTATTAATTGATAAAAAAAATCTAAAATTGTTTTTTTGTTTTGTTTTTTAATCTGTCCTGTCCAGCCACTCAGGCAAATCATATTGTTGACGTAAGTAAGTTAATGTTATTTATAAAGCGCTTTTCACAGATAAAATCACAAAGCGCTGTACAAAACATAGGTGAAGTAGAACAACAATTCATGCGAAACAACAGGGGCAAACATAAAAAGGATACAAAGTGGATTAAAAAATGATAGTTAAAAGGTGCATTAACTAAAAGCTTTACTAAAAAGAGAAGTTTTCAAATGTTTCTTAAAAGTGTCAACACAGTCAAGATCACGGAGGGACTGGTGCAAGTTGTTCCAGAGTCTGGGAGCTATAGCCTGGAATGCCAGGTCTCCACGGGTTTTAAAATGAGTTTTTGGGATCTTTAGAAGACCCTGGCCTGAAGAACGGAGGCTGGGCCCTGAAGAGTGGGGGCTTAACAAGTCCGTGATGTACTGAGGGGCCCCACCATGCAACGTACAGAAAGTCAGGACTAAAATCTTAAACTCAATGCGGAATTTGACTGGAAGCCAATGAAGACTGGATCAAATGGTGGTGATATGGGCTGTTCTGGGTGCACCGGTCAAAAGTCTGGCAGCTGTATTTTGTACAGTCTGAAGTCTCTTTAGCGTTGACTTGTTGAAAAGAGTGGAGAGAATTGCAATAGTCAATACGAGATTAAATGAACGTGTGACTGATCATTCCGAGATCCAATTTTGACAGCAAATTTCTCACTTTAGAAATATTTCTGAGGAGATCAAAACAGTTTTTGGTCAGTTGACGGCAGTGACCCTCCAACCTCAAGGTTCCTGAGGCTGCTTTTACAGATGCACCCAGAGCACCAAGGGAGTTCTTGATCAGGGGGATCTTTTTATCGGGAGCAATTATCAGAGTTTTCGTTTTTGTTAAAATTTATCTGGAGGAAATTTGAGGACAACCAGTTTTTGATACAGGATACACATTCCAAGAAGAACTCAGATAAAAAGTGAAACTCTGAATCATTGAAGGGGCATAACAGTTGAATATTCTCTGCATAGAAATGATAACAAACATTTTTGACAGTACAGATGCCCATATGTGCTGTAGGGATTTATTCTCCAAAAGAGAAATGTGTGATACTTCTCTTGTTGCCTTATTTGTATTTGACTATATTAAAAGTGTGGGTAGAATTTTATTCAACAAAACAGTTTTCTTTTAAGTACCGTATTTTCTGGACCATAGGGCGCACCGGATTATAATGCGCACTGCCAATGAATGGTCTATTTTTTATCTGTTTTCATATATAAGGCGCATTTTTTTATTATTTTTTTTTTTTTCTAAATGTAAAACACTTCCTTGTGGTCTACATAACATGTAATGGTGGTTCTTTGGTCAAAATGTCGCATAGATTATGTTTTACAGATCATTTTCAAGTCTCTTTAGGATTGCGTTATTTTGTGGGCGGTCTTATTTACGTGGCTCACGTCTTCTCCCCGTCATCTTTGTTGTAGCGATGTAGCATGCAAGGACGGGAGTGTAAGAAGTGTCAAAAGATGGAGCTAACTGTTTTAATGACATTCAGAATTTACTTCAATCAACAACAGAGCAGCATCTTCTCATCCGGAAACAACAACACCGGAAATGTGTCTCGTGAAAAACCGTCCGAATGGAACTCTATAAGCTTAAGTTCCTTGGGTGAATAATGTAAAACTGGTATGTTTTCGCGCCTTCATGGCGAGTTTACTGACAGATATAAGTAAGAACTTTACACTACTTATATTAGAAATGGCAACAGTGGAGGATGAATGTCCAATAACAAGAAGATAGAGAAAAAGAAGAAGCTTATCGACTACGGTGTAGGCACTGACTACAAAGGGGGACATGTGCAATTTTTCAGGATTCATGCAGATCCCAAATACAGATCAGCAGGTCCTAGAAGGTAAGAAAAGTTACTTTTGCATAATATTGTGAAACAAAACGCCAGATAATATGTCTTACCTTATACACACACCATAATAATACTCGTATGTTGAAGCACATCAAACGGTGCAGCCTAAACTTATCTCTTATGTTTGACTGCCATCTACTGGTCACACTTATCATTACACCATGTACCCAATGAAATTGCTTCAAGGTGGGTAAGCTCAACCAAACTTATTCATTACATTAGGCGCACTGTCGAGTTTTGAGGGGAAAAAAAATATTTTAAGTGCGCCTTGTATGTGACGATCTGTCAGTTCATTTCTGTTTGTGCTTATTTGTTTTGAATTTACTTCCTATCAGTGCTCTTATTTTGTTTCCATTTCCTGCTTGTCCCGCTGAGCGCTGTTTGTGTTCCCTCACCTGCTGTTAATTGGCAGCTGGTCCACACCTGCTGCCAATCAGCATGTTCCTATTTATGCCTATCTCGCGCGCTCCTCAGTGCTCGAGGATTGATTTATGTTTGAACTGTTACATGCAAGACTGCTTTCTCTCTGTTTATCCTATTAAAATTCTCTTACCTGATCCTCGTCCTCCTGGTTCCTGCATCTTGGGGTCACAACAACTGCAGCCATGCGAGATTGTGACATTATAGTCCGGAAAATACGGTAATATAGCAATTTGTCACAGCTGTTTATCTATTTTATGGATGATTGTAGTTAATCAGAGAACTGGCTCCAAATGTTATTAAAAAGTATTGATATTCAATCGAGAACCGATTCTAAACGGAATCGTAAACCCTAAGAATCGAATCGAATTGTGCGGTGCCTAAAGATTCACAGCCCTATTCAGTGAGTATCATGGATGATACTGATATGTCACTTTATTGCTGAAGGAGCAATACATTTGTTTCAATTTGATATTTAAAATCCCCTTAAAGTGCGCACCAAGTTTTGTGGCGATTCAGCTAAACACCCCAAAGTTACAGCAGGTGTTTCGTATCGCGCGTTGAGCTGTGCGAGAACTTTCCGTAGTGTCTTTGTCATAAAAAATAATAGCGCTTGTAACACAGCAGGGGTGCATGTTTTGACTAATTGTCACCTTTTTGTGTGCGGCGGATCAGGAGTAGAAGCGTTAGCCTACACTAAAAAATACATACAGTCAAGTGTGTGTGTGTGTGTGTGTGTGTGTGTGTGTGTGTGTGTGTGTGTGTGTGTGTGTGTGTGTGTGTGTGTGTGTGTGTGTGTGTGTGTGTGTGTGTGTGTGTGTGTGTGTGTGTGTGTGTGTGTGTGTGTGTGTGTGTGTGTGTGTGTGTGTGTGAACCCTAAGATAGGAGCGATGGCGGCACACGTTTTTGATTTACCGCTACAGTGTGCCGCAGTAATTGGATGTGACACCATTTTCTGTGCTCTCCCCGGGGGATATAACACAATCTGACTATTATGGCCCCAGTCATGAATATGTCACCGCAGCTGCAAACAAAGGCCTGTGATTTGGGATAAGACTCTCCTCCTCTTCTAGCTTGTCGCTGACTGCGCTGATAGAATGGCCGCCAGCGTAAGTGGCCTGTCTGTGTAAGGAATTGGCAAATATTTACACAGAACAGAATGATTAATTGTCATGGTTGTGTCAATGCTGTGAAACGAGCACGAGCGCTCATTCTTTTTCCTCATACTCTATTACAATCGTTTTATGGGGGGATGTTCCAAATGCGGCACATGTCACTCAATGTGAGGCCACTCTGCAAGAAATGATAACCTTCTGTAAAAAACCCTGTAATTATGCTTTTTTTTTTTTTTTTTTAGCTATATCCGCAATGAAGTTGAAATGTCAATTGGAAAGGGGTAATAATTGTCTATGTCAGGCCTGGGCACTTATTTGGACCCGAGGGCCAAATTTAGAGAAAAAAAATGTGCCTGGGGGCCGGTATATCTGTTTTTAGACACACTAATACAAAACCTCACAATAATGTCTGATTGAATGCTAAAAATGTTATGACAGACTGCCTTAAAAAACGGAATACAATTTTAATTTTTTTTACTGAATGAGACACCCAGAATGTACATGAAAATAAAGAATGGGGGATTTACAATATTAACTATGAACGATAAAACACTGAATATTGACAACATATTTTACAATTAAGCAAAAGGCAACAAAAATGCAACAAAAACAGCGAAATATGAGTGTGAAGGGTAAAAAAACAAAACACCTACAATCTGATCTATCACTAAGTTTAGAACTTTGTTGTAAAAATCTCCTTCCGCGTCTGTCCCTGACACCCACTTTTTCAGGCTCGCCCTGGAAACACTCTGTGGAAACGCTCCCCACCCACACTGCTTGGTGCCTCGTCTGAGCTGCTGTGACTTAGATTACCATAGTAACTAATTAGATTACCATAGTAACTACTATATCATGCTAAAGCGCATATTCCAACCATTGATATACTTTGAATCGTTCAAGACTTACGGTCATTTGAAAATATCACTGCACATCATAATAATAGCTGCAGTTTCCATTTTAAAGATCTAAAAAAAATATTTGGGACGGGCCTTAATTTGCCCAGATCTGATATATGTAATACTGTAAAAATTATTTAGAGTGCATGAGAAAGGGGGAAGAAAAACGTTGCTCTCTTTGACCGCATTGTGGTTTATTAACAAGTATATTCTACAACACAGCAGCAACAGAACTTATGTTGTAATTGCGGTAAGCAGCAGACCACTCCTACAACCAACATTTATAACATTGATTTTTCTCAATTATTTGCAACACAGAGGGCCTGATTTACTAAAAGCTTGCGTGTACTAAAACACGTGCAAACTAGGGTTGTCTTGATACCAATATTTCGGTACCGGTACCAAAATGTGTTTCAATACTTTTCTAAATAAAGGAGACCACAAAAAATTGCATTATTGGCTTTTTTTTAACAAAAAATCTTATAGTACATTAAACATATGTTTATTATTGCAATCAAAGAACAATTGTGTCCTTAAATAAAATAGTGAACATACTAGACAACTTCTCTTTTAGTAGTAAGTAAGCAAATACATTCTCCTAATTAGTCTGCTGACGTATGCAGTAACATATTGTGTCATTTATCATTCTATTATTTTGTCAAAATTATAAAGGACAAGCTGTAAAAATTGATTATTAATCCACTTGTTCATTTACTGTTAATATCTGCTTACTTTTTGTTTCAACATGTTCTATCTACACTTCTGTTCAAATGTAATAATCACTTATTCTTCTGTTGTTTGATACTTTACATTAGTTTTGGATGATACCACAAATTTAGGTATCGATCCGATACCAAGTAGTTACAGGATCATACATTGGTCATAATTTAAGTTCTCACGTGTCCAGGGAGTATATGAATATGAATTTTAAAAAAAAGAAAAGAAAAAAGATTTAGCGACAATAACAATTATAGATGTAATCATAGTAGTATCGACTAGATATGCTCCTTTACTTGGTATCATTACAGTGGATGTCAGGTGTAGATCCACCCATGGCGTTTGTTTACATTGTGACGCCGGTGAGCTATTGTATCCTCCTACAGTGTGTAGTGAAGCATGTTTAGCTATTCCTCGTCCTGCAGGGATGATACTTGTAAGAAACTCACCCTTATTTGTCGCCATGGAGGCGAGGATTAATGATTTAGAAGTAGCTAAAACACTGCAGACTGCGGATGGATATTAGCCGCTAACTAGCTAGCCATGTTTTAAAGTGGGCGTTTCAGTGTTATAGCTTCACCTTTACCGTCAGTTTTTAGGCCAAAATGCGTCCGTTCTCCCTTTTCTGTCTACACACTGTGTCTGCTTGTAAGCAGGGCCGGCCCGTGGCATAGGCCGTATAGGCAAATGCTAAGGGCGCCGTCCATCAGGGGGCGCCACGCCAGTGCCACAAATGTTGGAGAAAAAAAAAAAAAAGTTGGGACTATTATTTCTAAATACAAAAAATATTCCCACGTTAATTAAAATGCAAAGTAAAGCCTATTTAATAGAAATATTATTTGTCACAACATTACGCCCCCCCCCCCCCCCCCGCACGGTGTGCCCCCTCCCTTCCCGTATCATGACTCTTTTTGGACGTTACCACATCAAAAAAATCAACACAAAATGTCAAAACAGCCAAAACTGTCAGGTGCCCAGGGAAGAGAAAAGAAGAGAAGGAGAAACGAGAAAAAGACAGAGGTAGCAGGTAGGTAACGTTAGCCTACATGAAATTATTTGTCTGTTACAGAATGTGATAGTAGCCTGGCTTTTTAGCATTAAGCTAATGTTACATGATTCGGCAATTGCTAATCAATAAATAGATAGTTCTGTTTTAACGTCGGGTTAATATTGTGGAGGGGGCTAAATTGTTTTGGAAAATAATAATGTAACGTTAGGTAATTACAGTACTCCCACCTTACATTCCTCAGGGACATTTGTATTAGATCTTTTAAGCAGGTGTTTTTTGTTTACATTGTTATTGCCTTCTGGTTAGCTAATGTTTGCCCTGCAGGTAATAGTCACTTTTCCACCCCTTTATATATTAGGTATAGTTGTAAGCCTAGTTGTTAAAGTGCACATCATTAATGTTAATTAAGCAATATCACATGAGAGGGAATGCTGTTTTTTAATTTGAGCACTGCTGTGATTCGGTTAAAGATAATCATAACATAACATTCTCATATAATATGTTAATTTGCTTTCTTTAAGTAAAAAAAAAAGATCCAAGACAAAGCTATTCGGTTTCTTGTGAGTATTATTAATTATTATTAAAGTACCAATGATTGTCACACACACACTAGATGTGGCGAAATTTGTCCTCTGCATTTGTCCCATCCCCGTGGGGAGCAGTGGGGAGCAGCGGCGCCGCGCCAGGGAATCATTTTGGTGATTTAACCCCCAACTCCAACCCTTTGTTGCTGAGTGCCAAGCATATACACTTCACTGCCGATGTGGGGGGGCGCCACCTAAAATCTTGCTTAGGGCTCCAGATTGGTTAGGGCCAGGCCTGCTTGTAAGTACTCCGTGATTGTGCGCTGCCGAACATGCTCCTCTACTCGTAAAACCAGCAATGTCACGACTTGACGACGACGCGCTGTTGTGCCTGTAAAAAAAAAAATTGGGCGAATCGGTACTTTTCATACTCTGTATAGTACCATTTTTGATTCATTAGTCCCGCGATACTATACTAGTACCGGTATACCGTACAACCCTAGTGCAAACTCGATAGCACACGCAACGCTGATCTACTAAGCCTGTGCAAAGTGGATTGCGTCTGTTAAGTGAGCAGAATAAGGCGTACACGTTGTTTTGCGTCTCTTGGCTTTGTTATTTTATCAAAATATATGCAAAACACCAGCAATACTGGGAGGAGAAGAAGCAAATTTATTATACAACCGACGCAATGTGATTAATCAACACTCATCACCTAGTGTTTTATTTAGCGCGTATGAAAGTACATGCAAACTGACACAGTTACGCACGCGGCTGCAGAATTGGTGCTCGCACTACAACGACAGACGAGTAAAGAGAAATTGTGTGCGTGTCAACATATTTGCATGGTCTGTCTGAAATTTTAAAAAATATATTTTAGAAATATCATCCAGTCAGCAACATACTTTTATAATTTTTATAGCTGCATGCTCGGTGAGTTAAGGGGCTGATTAAAACAAATTCAATGGATGTGTTTTGGTGTCTGCTGGCGTTTTAATTTTTGGTGAATGTTTTTTAATATAGAGGTTATATTTTAAAAAAAACTCTTTGAAGTATGCATTTTTTTCAAGTGCAGCCTCTCTCGTGAGGGCATCTGCGGAGCACAAAAAAACGTGTTTCATTGTAGATACACCGGACTGCTTCTGAAATGCCCCTAAAAAGTGGTACATGTCTGCTGCTTGTTAAATTGCAAAATACCACAGGTAGGAGATGCAGTATAACATGAATGGGCAATAAATGAGTGTCTCCATGGTGAAAGCTATGGATCAAAATCCTCATATAAACACTGCTGCCTGCACCTCTTTTGAATTGCACATGCGGTGTTAGTAGATCCTACGCAACATGCCCAAGCTATTTTATAGATTGCACACGCTGTTTAGCACGTGGTGTTTGGATCTTATCAGACCAATTAGAAAAAACAGGACCGTCCTAAACTGGTGTCGTCAGTACGCATGTTTACAGTTGTTAACAAAGTTCAGGTAGCTGTGTACATTTTTTAAACGGTATTATTAAAGAGCGACTAACTTGAGTTGACGCTTGCATGACAATTTCAGACTATCCATCCATCCATCCATTTTCTACCGCTTATTCCCTTCGGGTCGCGGGGGGGCGCTGGAGCCTATCTCAGCTACGATCGGGACTAATAAAAAGTAAAAAAAAAAGTGCACATCAGCTGCATTACATCAGTGTCGGTCATCATTACAATTAAGACACAAAAGTAACACCGGCTAACCTTTTTTTTTTTTACACATGAATTATGGTCATACCTAAAAACCCTGCTTTTTTGCCCCAGGAAATTTCAGCATTTTGTCAATCGTTCCCAGTGAAATTCTCATTACTGTATTTTTTCCCGTATTTTAACTTGCATGAAATTTTTTTTTTTTAAAACTAATCCGGTGTTGCCATAGCAGCATAGTTTACAATCTGCTAGGCATCAAATCCTGCCGCCCATAAAGTCTGCCTTTCAAAATAAGATATTACCACGGCTTGGCTGAAAATGGACCTTATTTTCAAATGCAAATGTTGAAAAAGACCCAGAAAGGTTTGTCTCGATTTCAATGATTTCCAATGGCTAACAAAAAAGAGCTCATACATTCCAGAGATTGGTACAATAATACGGTGCATTCGAAAAGTATTCACAGCACAAATTATGTTTTTGTCCTCAAAATTCTACACACAATACCTTGTAATGACAATGTGACTTTTTCTTAAAATACATTTTGACAAATGTATATAAAAAAACAACAACTGAGAAATGACATAAGTATTCACAGCCTTTGCTATGAAGCTCAAAAGTGACTCTGGGGCTTCAACTGGTCATCTTTGAGATGTTCCTACAGCTTAAAAGGAGTCTGCCTGTGGTAAATTCTGTTGGTTGAAAAAACCACACACCTGTCTGTATACTGTATTGTATATGATTCAATCAGATTAATCACACTTTTGAATTTGGATTAATCATGACTAATCACAGGTCATTTTTTTATTGCACTGATGAATCACACTTAATTTCATTTATAACGATGATGACAATTCTACGTATGTTATACTCGCTCGCTAAATCTAAATTAACTAATAAAAATACCCCAATATTCAGACGCAAAGGTAATTTTACTGTCAGGATTTCATGCAGTTTCCTTAAAATCACGTCATTCATTTACTAAAAACTGTTATCTAAAGACCCATCCATGTGTGTTTTGGAGTGAAATTAGTCACAGAGCACACCAGTGGGAGTCTCCTCACTCCGCTTATTTTGGACACTGAATTTATGTAACTGATTAATTTTTTTTTACATCAAATTATGCTGACAATTTTAGTTAATACAAATGTGTGAGCAAAATGTATGGAGGTTATTTTGTGTTATTTTGACACTGAATTTTGTAAACTGAATTGTTTTACATCAAATTATGCTGACAATTTGATTGAATAAAAAAAAAGTTTGTCGGCAAAATTCAGTTCATTAAATTTCAGTTGCATGTCGGAGGGAACCTATGCACTCGACACACAAGACCCTAAGCCCGAGGATCGAACCCAGGACCTTCTTATTGTGAGGCACCAGCACTAAACCCTGTTCCACCGTGCTGTCCTTTAAGGTTCAGTGTACAAAAATTCAGTGCAGAAAATTCAAAATGAAAGACCCACTTCTGGTCAATTAAGACTGAAGCACCTCATTGGCTGATTCGGAGACAGGATTGATGGTTTCAGTCTTAATTTACTGGAAGCGGGTCTTGAGTTTTGAAGCAACTGAATTTTATTATTATTAATATTATATATATCAGTATATTTTATATACTGATATATATAGTATGTAAATATTACATATGTTATAGTTTATATTGCTACTATGGTACATTGTACAAACTACTTAATACCTGCATTATCCTTTCCATCCTTACCCTTTCCATCCTTTGTAACTGAGCTACTGTGTGGAACAATTTCCCTTGCGGATCAATAAAGTTTGTTTAAGTCTAAGTCTAAGAATTGGTATACAGTTTTTTTTTTGTACTGAATTAATATGTACTGATTTTTTTAAACTAATTTTTTACACACTGAACAAAAATAATTTTTAAACACATAAATGTTGCTAATACATTTTTTTCCAATGAAATTGTCAGCATAATTAAATTATTTTACATAAATAAATTCAGTGTAAAAAACAACAACAAGCTTTCGTAATAAAGACACATTAATCTGCATATATATACATGGTTATTGCAGTATTTGTTTGTGATGAATCCCACAAGTTACATTGTTTTTTTTTGGCAAAAGAATGATAATTGTGATATTGAGTTGAGTTGAGTTTGAGTTTATTTGGAACATGCATGCATACAACATGATACATCACAATTTACAATTCCTCTATTCAACATGTTCGAAAAGGAGTAGGAAGAAGCAGAGTTTATTTAATCCTACCCCTTTTCCAATATACTCTGTAAGTAATAACAATAACAATAAATAAATAAATAATAATTAGTGAAGTAAGTTATATTTTATATGGTGAGATAAGTAAGATTATCCTGAAAATGAATGGATGGATGAGATAAATTCAGAATGTTTATCATGTTTCTTCTTTGTACTTTGTAAACACTTTTAACTTTGAAGAGTTTCTTGAAGTGGATCATATTAGTACATTGTTTGATTCCTTTCTTAATCCATTCCATAATTTAATTCCACATATTGTACAGTGCATCCGGAGAGTATTTATTTATGTATATAATATTTGTTTACTTTCTGTGGTATATTATTTATTTGTTCACTGTTCTGTTACAGAGAACAAGGACATAGGATAACATTGCTGTGGTATTAAAAGGGGTAGGATTAAATAAACTCAGCTTCTTCTGACCCCTTTTCGGACGTGCTGTAATGAAACAACTGGAAATATGTGATGCATTACATTGTATCGTATGCATGTTCCAAATAAAAATGCAAAGTTGTGGTGTCATGCTGCTCCCAGCCCCTAGAGGGCAGACTTGCACAGCAGCTCCAGTCGGTCTCACTATCACAACATACATGATGATATTTAGGAGTAAATGTCCACAAATGCCAGAATTTCAACTTGTTCCGCGTGCATCCTTTGTTTAAATCCTTTCATTTATGGAGGGTTTAGTCATCAAATCAAATTGTTGGCAGGTAGACGCTTATATCCGTATTCCCACAGCCCGCATAATTGTTGTAATTTGCTTCCCCTTCGGGTAATCTGTAAACATGGCTGTTTTGATGTTTCTGGCATCCTCTGTTGGAGGAGCTCTCCCCCCCCCCCCCATCCCAGCCCAGGGTGACGCAAATAGATCCTTCCCCGCAAGATGCACGTAGTTGCACACGGCTACGATCAATACGGCCCGGCCGCCAGTGGACCAGTAGCGGTATTAAAAGTGCCCTGTGAGCTGCTTCTCACCATGCTGGTGTTTTAGGGAAATAAAGCTATTGATCTGGTCTAGAAGCCTTAATCTGAGCCCGCCAATTACAAGGCGCCCAGTCGGTCACGTGACCGCAAATGTTCCCCAAAAAGCGCCCCCCTTGTCCTAGTGAGAGATAAAGATGGCGGCGCGGCCCGCTGTGTAGTGTGATGAGGACGGCCCTACTTGACGCCCGTGTCCGAGTGGAGTAGGCGTCTGGATGCCCGGGGCTTCCATTAGAGGCCCAGGAAGGTGGCATGGGTCGATGTGGGCAGCTTCGGTCGGGGGTACTCCATCTCACATCTGTGTGGTTCCTTCCCCCTGATGTGGGGAGAGACAGACATGGCACAGCAAACTTCAGCCACAAAAAAAAAAAAGAAAGCTGGTGATCCAGCAGAGCGTCAAAATACACTTTATACCCTGCATCATGTCAACAAAACACCAACCAGACGATCGCGTCGTCAGTATTGCTGCATGACATGTTCATATCTAACTTACAATTGTACCGTGCATCCGGTACTTTTCCCACATTTTGTTGTCTTAAAGGCCTACTGAAACCCACTACTACAGAGCACGCAGTCTGATAGTTTATATATCAATGATGAAATCTTAACATTGAAACACATGCCAATACGGCCGGGTTAACTTATAAAGTGCAATTTTAAAATTCCCGCCACACTTCCGGTTGAAAATCTCCTTTGGATATGATTTATGCGCGTGACGTCATAAAATGCACGGAATTGTTTGGGCCCTATTGGTCACAATACACAAAGCTCTGTTTTCTTCGACAAAATTCCACAGTATTCTGGACATCTGTGTTGGTGAATCTTTTGCAATTTGTTTAATGAACAATGGAGGCTGCAAAGAAGAACGTTGTAGGTGGGATCGATCGGTGTCTTAGCGGCTAAGTACAATACTTACAGCAACACAACAAGGACTACTTACCCTGATAGAAGACGCCTAGCTGATGCTTGCCGCCAAACCCACGGATGAAGTCCTTCGTCGCGCCGTTGATCGCTGGAACGCAGGTGAGCACGGCTGTTGATGGGAAGATGAGGGCTGGCTGGCGTAGGTGGAGCGCTAATGTTTTATCATAGTTCTGTGAGTTCCGGCTGCTAAGTTGCTAAATTAGCCTTAGCGTCGTTAGCAACAGCATTGTTAAGCCTTACCAGGCTGAGAATTTTTAACCGTGTAGTTACATGTACATGGTTTAATAGTATTTTTGCTCTTCTGTCTATCCTTCCAGTCAGGGGTTTATTTATTTTGTTTCTATCTTCATTTGAGAACGATGCTAGCACGTTAGCTCAGTAGCTAAGTGTGTCACCGATGTATTGTCTTGGAGATAAAAGTCACTTTAAATGTCCATTTTGCGTGCTCGACTCTCATTTTCAAGAGGATATAGTATCCGAGGTGGTTTAAAATACAAATCTGTGATCTACAATAGAAAAAGGAGAGAGTGTGGAATCCAATGAGCCAGCTTGTACCTAAGTTACGGTCAGAGCGAAAAAAGATACGTCCATCACTGCCTCTCAAGTCCTTCACTGTAACGTTCCTCATCTACGAATCTTTCATCCTCGCTCAAATTAATGGGGTAATCGTCACTTTCTCGGTCCGAATCTCTCTCGCTCCATTGTAAACAATGGGGAATTGTTGACAATACTAGCTCCTGTGACGTCACGATACTTCCGGTACAGGCAAGGCTTTTTTTATCAGCGAGCAAAAGTTGCGAACTTTATCGTCGATTTTCTCTACTAAATCCTTTCAGCAAAAATATGGCAATATCGCGAAATGATCAAGTATGACACATAGAATGGATCTGCTATTCCCGTTTAAATAAAAAAAAAAATCATTTCAGTAGGCCTTTAAAGCCGTATTCCACAATGAAATTAATTCATTTTTGTCCTCAAAATTCTACACACAATACCCCATAATGACACTGTGAAAAGAAAATTCTAGACATTTTTTGCAAATGTATTCAAACTAGGGTTGTCCCGATACCAATATTTTGGCACCAGTACCAAAATGTACCTCAATACTTTTATAAATAAAGGGGGCCACATAAAAAGGCGTTATTGTTTTTATTTTAACAAAAAATCTTACGCTACATTAAACATGTTTCTTATTGCAATTTTGTCCTTAAATAAAATAGTGAACATATGAGACAACTTTTCTTTAACAAAGGTTCCTAATTAGTCTGCTGACATATGCAGTAACATATTGTGTCATTTCTTATTCTATTATTTTGTCAAAATTATGAAGGACAAGTGGTAGAAAAATTATTAATCTACTTGTTCATTTACTGTTAATATCTGGTTATTTTCTCTTTTAACATGTTCTCTCTACACTTCTGTTCAAATGTAATAATCACTTATTCTTCTGTTGTTTGGATGCTCTACATTAGTTTTGGATGATACCACAAATTTACGTATCGATCCGATACCAAATAGTGATAGGATCATACATTGGTCAAAATGTAAGTCCTTATGTGTCCAGGGACGTATTTCCTGAGGTTATAGACATAATATAAATAAAAAAAGAAACGATAAAAGATTTTGTGATCATAAAAAATATAGATGCAATCATAGTAGTATCAACTAGATACGCTCCTGTACTTGGTATCATTACAGTGGATGTCAGGTGTAGGTCCACCCATGGCATTTGTTTACATTGTGACGCCGGTGAGCTATTGTATCCTCCTACGGTGTGTAGTGAAGCATGTTTAGCTATTCCTCGTCCTGCAGGGATGATACTTGTAAGAAACGTACTTTATTTGTCGCCATGGAGGCGAGGATTAGTGATTTAGAAGTAGCTAAAACATTGCAGACTGCGAATGGACGTTAGCCGCTAGCTATCTCGCCATGTCTTAAAGCACCTCTTCCTGAGGGCGTTTCAGGGTTATAACTTCACCTTTATCGTTAGTTTTTAAGCCAAAATGCGTCCGTTCTCCCTTTTCTGTCTACACACTGTGTCTGCTTGTAAGTACTATGTGATAGTGCGCTGCCGAACATGCTCCTCTGCTCGTAAACCAGCAATGTCATGACGTGACGACGACATGCTGTCATGCCCGTAAAAAAAAAAAGAGGGCGGGGACAGGTACTTTTTAGAGGCGGTATAGTACCGAATATGATTCATGAATATCACGGTACTATATTAGTACCGGTATACCGTACAACCCTAATTCAAACAAAAAAAATCACATGTTAATTTTCACAACTTTTGCTCAATACTTTGTTGATCCATCTTTGGCAGCAGTTACAGCCTTAAAGGCCTACTGAAACCCACTACTACTGACCACGCAGTCTTAAAGTTTATATATCAATGAGGAAATCTTAACATTGCAACACATGCCAATACGACCGGGTTAATTTATAAAGTGCAATTTTAAATTTCCCGGCAAACTTTCGGCTGAAAACGTTTCGACATGATGACGTTTGCGCGTGACGTCAACGGTCGAAACGGAAGTATTCGGAGCCCATTGAATCCAATACAAAAAAGCTCTGTTTTCATTTCAAAATTCCACAGTATTCTGGACATCTGTGTTGGTGAATCTTTTGCAATTTGTTTAATGAACAATGAAGACTGCAAAGAAGAAAGTTGTAGGTGGGATCGGTGTATTAGCGGCTGGCTGCAGCAACACAACCAGGAGGACAGAGATGGAAAGCAGACGCGTTAGCCGGCGACCTCACCTTGACTTCCTCCGTCTCGCAGACCGCATCTGTGATCGGGTGAAGTCCTTCGTCGCACTGTCGATCGCTGGAACGCAGGTGAGCATGGGTGTTGATGAGCAGATGAGGGCTGGCTGGGGTAGGTGGATAGCTAATGTTTTTAGCATAGCTCTGTGAGGTCCGGTTGCTAAGTTAGCTTCAATGGCGTCGTTAGCAACAGCATTGTTAACCTTCGCCAGGCTGGAAAGCATTAACCGTGTATTTACATGTCCATGGTTTAATAGTATTGTTGATCTTCTGTCTATCCTTCCAGTCAGGGATTTATTTATTTTGTTTCTATATGCAGTTAAGCACGATGCTATCACGTTAGCTCCGTTAGCTCCGTAGCTAAAGTGTTTCATCGATGTATTGTCGTGGAGATAAAAGTCACTGTGAATGTCCATTTCGCGTTCTCGACTCTCATTTTCAAGAGGATATAGTATCCGAGGTGGTTTAAAATACAAATCCGTGATCCACAATAGAAAAAGGAGAGAATGTGGAATCCAATTAGCCAGCTTGTACCTAAGTTACGGTCAGAGCGAAAAAAGATATGTCTTGCACTGCATTCTAGTCCTTCACTCTAACGTTCCTCATCCACGAATCTTTCATCCTCGCTCAAATTAATGGGGTAATCGTCGCTTTCTCGGTCCGAATCGCTCTAGCTGCATTGAAAACAATAGGAAAATGTGAGGAGCCTTTCAACTGACTACGTCACCCTACTTCCGGTAGGGGCAAGGCTTTTTTTTATCAGATACCAAAAGTTGCGATCTTTATCGTCGTTGTTCTCTACTAAATCCTTTCAGCAAAAATATGGCAATATCGCGAAATGATCAAGTATGACACATAGAATGGATCTGCTATCCCCGTTTAAATTAAAAAAAATCATTTCAGTAGGCCTTTAAGTCTTTTTGAATACGATGCCACAAGCTCGACACTAGAATTGTAAGGTATACCGGAATTAAAAACAATACTATACTACTTTTTTTTAATCCACATGCTGCCGTGCGGTGGTGACGTACAGAGCCTAAGTGCGTGCTGAGTGTGTCAGTGCACACACACAGCGTCGAGAGAGAATACAAGAAAAACAGCGTGGCGAGGAAGAATGGTAAAAAAAAACGACAATTCTACTGGTTTATAAAGAGGGTGCGTAAAGCGCAATATGAAGGTATTTGGGCTTCAAAACTAACAAAAAAAATGACACTTTAAATATAAAAGCTGCTTTAAAACACGCCTCGCCAAAGGAGGCATGATTAAAGTATTACCACCTTTGCTTCAAACTTAGCTCAACAATTAATTGACTGGCAGTCAAATTGACAGGTAATGTAGTTAAGTATAGCTCCTCTGTTGTGCACATATAGATACGTAGACGTGCACATAGCCGCTTGGCTTAATGCCAATTATTGGTGCAGTCAAAACTGCCCACGTAGCGTCCACTGATGCAAGTGAAATGACTGAATTTTGGAACAAAGTTAAAACAATCTGTGTTTTAACTTTAATAATGTGTGTTTTACCTGCTACATGTCTTAGCTGTGTACTTTTAGCCATAGTATTATGTTTAGTATTTATTAATAATTATATTTCTCTTAAAGTACAGAAGGGTGGCAACCATAAATCATAAATAAAGCATAATGTCAATAAAGCTTTCTATTCTATATTAGCCTAGTCTTAGATTATGGCAGACTGTATGTAATATATAACATTGTAAATTGTTCTTTGTGTTCAATGAGGAAAGCTCAATGTGTTCAGCACCTTTCAATTTTAATTGTACCTTCTAAAATTGTTCTTTGAGTGCAATAGGAAACATGTTTAGCGTATTGGAAGATTTCATGTTAAAATTAAACCAATATGAAATTTTTTTGTGGTCCCTTTCATATCGAAAAGTATCTAAATATATTTTGGTACTGGTACCGGTACCAAAATGGGCAGTTTCACCCACTCCTCTGTGCAGCACCTCTCAAGCTCCATCAGGTTGGATGGAAGCATTGGTTTTCATCCATCTTTACATTGCTGCATTTGTTGCTGCATGTTTTTAATCTTCATTATTTACTTCAGGTTATTACAGTATGTCTTTATATACATATATTTTTTTTAAATTAATTTTGGCCAAAGGGGGCACATTTCAATTTCTTACAAACACTTGTTATTGCATATGTTGGCCAGAGGGGGAGCACTTCAAATGATTTTTTTTAAATTTTTTTATAATGTCCTGCCCAGCTTCTCAGGCAAATCATATAGCAGATGTAGATGCCCATATCGGCTGTTCAGATTTACTTTACAAAAGAGAAGTGTAGGATACTTCTCTTGTTGCCTTATTTGTATTTTGACTTTATTAAATGTATTTATATTATCATTTGGTGCAGCCGGGCCGGAGCAGGAGGGGATAGAAAGAGAGAAAAAGGAAGACAGAGGGGGGAATTGTGGGGACAAGAGGGGGATTAGACAGAGAGACAAAAACAACAACAGCAAACACAACAACAACAACAACAACAACGGAGCAACATCAGCAAATATGACATGTACAAATATGATGGTAAAAGTAATAGCAAATAAGCAGTTAGCGAAAATAAAAAATAATACAGAAATGACAATGAGCATATTACACTAAAAATGGAGCAATATGAATACCAATAGAAATAGTGCTATTGATAATAAACAATACCAATACTTTACCTTTATTATCAACAATACAATTGTTCAAATGCAACAATACATATACGTAATGATAACTTGAGATACGAAAGAATGCAGAAAAATGGAGGGGAAGAAAGAGAAGCAACCTACATTAACCTTGTAGATTGTTATAGTAACAATAGGTTAAGCTTTGTCAGTGTGCCATGTGTTATACCCAGTTTACCCTAGGGCAACAACGTTAATATATGTTTGATGAAACGTGATTATGTGCATGAGTGTATGTGTGCATATGTACTTGTATATGTACAGTATGTGTATATCTGTGTTTGTACAGTAAATGTATATGTACAGTATGTGTATATGTGTGCTTGTACAGTGAATGTATATGTACAGTATGTGTATATGTGTGTTTGTACAGTGAATGTATATGTATAGAATGTGTATGTGTGTGTTTGTACAGTGAATGTATATGTACAGTATGTGTATACAGTATGTGCGTTTGTACAGTGAATGTATATGTACAGTATATGTATGTGTGTGTTTGTACAGTGAATGTATATGTACAGTATATGTATGTGTGTGTTTGTACAGTGAATGTATATGTCTTACTTGTCAACCTTGAGACCTCCAATATCGGGAGGTGGGGTGGGGGGGGGCGTGTTTGGGGCGGGGGCGTGGCTAAGGGCGTGGTTAAGAGGAGAGTATATTTACAGCTTGAATTCACCAAATCAAGTATTTCATATATATATAATATATATATATATATATGTATGAAATACTTGACTTTCAGTGACTTCTAGCTATATATATATTTTTTTATTTTTTATTTTATTATACATATAAATAAAAGACATACTTGAATTTCAGTGTTCTGCAGGCTATCCAGTAGGTGGCAGTATCGTCCTGTTTAAGAGTGTCACAACATTGCTGTTTACGGCAGACGAACTGCTTTACGGTAGACTAAACGTGACTGCTGTTGTTGTGTGTTGTTACCGCGCTGGGAGGACGTTAATGAAACTGCCTAACAATAAACCCACATAAGAAACCAAGAACTCTCTCTCCTTGTTGTGCACTCTACTCTCTAAAAGCCGTAGATGTTATGACGTCATTGGGCAGGCAAGCTGCTGGGAAAGCGGACGTGAGAACGGCTATCCCCACTCAGGTCCGCATTGAGCTGGAGGGGGCGTGGCCTCCAGCTTCGGCTGAATACCGGGAGTTTGTCGGGAGAAAATCTCTGCCGGGAGGTTGTCGGGAGAGGCGCTGAATAGCGGGATTCTCCCGCTAAAAACGGGAGGGTTGGCAAGTATGGTATACGTACAGTATGTGCACTTCAAATTTTTACACACACTTGTTATTTCATATGTTGACCAGAGGGGGAGCACTTTTAAAACCGACACACAGTCAATTTGAAAAATCCCTCCTTTTTGGGACCACCCTAATTTTGATAGATTTCACGACCAGGGGTGCAAATGAGATCTCTATGTTTTGTGTTTTGTAATGTGTTTACGGACAAATGAGTCACGGACCACAGATGGCCCCTGTGCCGCACTTTGGGACGCGGCTTGTCTTACGTCAGCACCAGAAGTCGTAAAATCAGCTGTTCACCTGGCGGGATGAATAGGGAAGTCCTTCTTTAGCTACCGTCTTGTTTTATCATATATTGCTGCCTTTTGTATGCACATTAAATCAACAAAAAAATCCTGACTTTGGAGCAATGTTCACGGACTCTAGTATTTGGCTCTCTATTAGATGCAATGGTTTTCCGTATTGGGACCATGATTTCGGCCCTAACTTGTTCACCGGTCCTCATATTGAAGGTACTTTTCCTTGTTGATGTCTCAAGAAGGAATAGAAATACAAGAACACACACACACACACACACACACACACACACACACACACACACCGGCCCACTGTGTGACTCCACCCTGCCAGCAGGGAACCGTGCAAGTTCTCTGGCCCACTTCTCCGTGTCCTTGAGAGTTGTGCCTCCAGGCCGACACTGGTGGGGTCCTGCCGTGCACAATGTGTTCCTCTCACTCCCGCTGTAAACTGCACTGCCCCCGCGTGGCTCTGGAGGGCCGCCAAGCTCAGAGGGGCTGTCCAGCGAGCGGGGGAGGGAGCGGGGACGTCTCACTTCCTTTCCAAAAGACGCTCGCGTAGTTTTTCAGTCATTTTTTTGTCATTTGTGTATGTTTCGAACAAACCTTTTTTCCAGTATTCCGTCCTTGAATTGTACACTCGGGGAATTTTCTCCCCCTTGCCGGGGAATTGTGGGGATGAGAAAGGCTATTCCCTGACTAGCCCATGGCGAGAGGTACCCGGATTAGCATGTCGCCTGCTCTTTGGCAACACACCTCCAGGCCACCAACGCTATCGCTTATGCGTGCTGTTTGTATTTGTACTTGATAGTGTGTGCTGTTATAATTGGAACCAGCTCAGGAACCTCGTTTGCTTTTGATCCGCTGCCAAGCCCTCTCTGCGAGCGCTACTGGGCCACAGCTCTCACCTCAACGCTCCCAGCGGACTGTAGGAAAGTGCTGCGCTTATGTTCGGGAGAGAAAAAGTAAAAAAAAAATTAAAAAAAACCTCCAGACAGCATCTCAGTCAAGGTTGAAGTGTGCGGTGGGAGCTGCAGGAACAAAAAAAAAAAGATGGAGGGGTGATATTTGAGTCACATGAGGTGAAGGACCTGTGTGATGCAAGGATGTGTGCACATTTGCATTTTTAGAACGACAGTATAGGGCATGGGTGTCAAACGTAAAGCCCGTGAGCCAGATCAGGCCTATAAACAGGTTTTATCTGGCCCGCGGGTTGACTTTGCTAAGTACAAAAATGAGCCGACATTTTTTTAATGAAAGAAACTGCTGTTCTAAATGTGTCCACTAGATGTCACAATAGCAATTCTGTGTATCTTTGTAGATTATGCTACATATGCATGCACCTGGGGATAGGTTGATTGGCAACACTAAATGGTCCATAGTGTGTGAATGTGAGTGTGAATTTTGTCTGTCTATCTGTGTTGGCCCTGCGATGAGGTGGCGACTTGTCCAGGGTGTACCCCGCCTTCCGCCTGATTGTAGCTGAGATAGGCTCCAGCGCCCCCCGCGACCCCGAAAGGAATAAGCGGTAGAAAATGGATGGATGGATGGATGGATATGTAAAAAAAAAAAAACACTTGATGTTAGTGCACCAGTCGAGAAAAATGAGAAAACTACATAAATAAAATCCTGTAATTTGATTTTGGTATTATTTTTTTATCTTCATAAATTGAAAATGAACACCAATGAGTTGACTGATGAACATTATCACATAATTTAGTCAGAAAGTATACATAACAACAAATAAAGATATACTATTAACTGCAACATGTAAGTGTAAAAACAACATGGTGATTTGTACATTTTCAGAATGTGCTTGTTCCATTTTTAAACAAAACAATCTGAAGTTGTCTTTATTTTTTAGTTATCGTGCCGTGATTTTACCAGTGCGGCCCACTTGGGAGTAGATTTTTCTCCGTGTGGCCCCCGATCTAAAATTAGTTCGACACCCCTGGTATAGGGACTAAGGTTGTCCCAATACCAATATTTTGGTACCGGTACCAAAATGTATTTTGATACTTGGGACCACTTGGCATTATTGGTTTTATTTTTACCAAAAAATCTTAGGGTAGATGTTAATTAGTCTGCTGACATATGCAGTAACATATTGTGTCATTCATCATTCTATTATTTTGTCAACATTATAAAGGACAAGCTGTAAAAATTGATTATTAATCCACTTGTTCATTTACTGTTAATATCTGCTTATTTTCGGTTCAACATGTTCTATCCACACTTCTGTTAAAATGTAATAATCACTTATTCTTCAGTTGTTTGGATGCTTTACATTAGTTTTGGATGATACCACAAATTTAGATATCGATCCAATACCAAGTAGTTACAGGATCATACATTGGTCATTCTTGAGTTTATAAACATAATATGAATTTTAATAAAGGAAAAAATATATAAATGTAATCATAGTAGTATCGACTAGATACGCTATTGTAGTTGGTATCATTACAGTGGATGTCAGGTGTAGCTCCACCCATGGCATTTGTTTACATTCATGCGCACTGGCTTTTGTTAGCGGTGACGCCGGTGAGCTATTGTATCCTCCTACGGTGTGTAGTGAAGCATGTTTAGCTATTCCTCGTCCTGCAGGGATGATACTTGTAAGTAACTTACTTTATTTGTCGCCATGGAGGCGAGGATTAGTGATTTAGAAGTAGCTAAAACACTGCAGACTGCGGCTGGACTTTAGCTGCTAACTAGCTAGCCATGTCTTAAAGCACCTCTTCCTGAGGGCGTTTCAGTGTTATAACTTCACCTTTATCGTTAGTTTGTATGCCAAAATGCGTCCGTTCTCCCTTTTCTGTCTACACACTGTGTCTGCTTGTAAGTACTCTGTGATTGTGCACTGCCGAACATGCTCCTCTGCTCGTAAATCAGCAATGTCATGACATGACGTCATGCCCAGGAACCGGTACTTTTCAAACAGAGTATAGTACTGTTTTTTAATCATTAGGACCGCGATACTTTACTAGTACCGGTATACCTTACAACCCTAGTAGATATTATTCATTTTTTTCCCCTCATTCTTGCAGGGGTTTTTAAGCTTTTTGACCTCGGGGCCCGGACTCACTCAAATATCAACGAATATTCTTATAATCTTACTCTTGATTTTAATCGTTTAATCCAACCCATTTACAGTTTACAACCATGTGTTGTTGATGATAATGATAGGAAAGCACGTGTGAATCGCAAAGATGATTATTTATTTAACGTAAACCTTAAGCTTAGGTCAGGTTGATTAGGAAAATCAGTGTTAACCAAATATAAAGGACTCATAAATAATTGGGAAAAAATAAGTTTAGTTCAAATTATCTTGAGCAAAAATAAATACAATTAATAATGAATATGTTTCTGCCAATAATTAAAGTGCAAAAGAAAATACAGTCATAATTTTTGCACTTAAGAAATGTCTGCATGACTTTAGCTCCAGACTTCTTCTGTTTGTGTGATATTGTCATTGCTGCCACTAGTGGTGGAAAAGCGTATTACAACTGAATACCGATGTGGCACATATGGAGGAGCACAGCTAATAAATAAATGATAAATGGGTTATACTTGTAAAGCGCTTTTCTACCTTCAAGGTACTCAAAGCGCTTTGACAGTATTTCCACATTCACCCATTCACACACACATTCACACACTGATGGAGGGAGCTGCCATGCAAGGCGCTACCAGCACCCATCAGGAGCAAGGGTGAAGTGTCTTGCCCAAGGACACAACGGACGTGACTACGATGGTAGAAGGTGGGGATTGAACCCCAGTAACCAGCAACCCTCCGATTGCTGGCCCGGCCACTCTACCAACTTCGCCACGCCGTCCCCAGCTGAGAAACAGATATTTTTTTGTTGGCGCAACATAGGGTCACAGCCCTATGGTTAAGAAACACTCCCCTCGAGAATGTTTTCCTGGGATATTGTCCGTGTGACTTATGGCTAAAAATGCCACTGCTCATATTGCGACGGGTTTAGATAACTGCGGCAGTTTACGTCATTTAAAAAAATGAAAGAAAGAATACAAATGAAAACAAATATTTAGTAAAATATTTCAGTAAAGGAGTGAAAAAAAAAATCTAATTTTATAGAAATTATTTATAATTAGTTTCATAACTTGTACAATTCAATTGTATATGTATGGCTGGAGAGTGCTATCATAGTTCATTTAATAATAATAATAATAATAATAAATGGAAACCATTGCAATTCATTTCCCTAAGTGTTTAAAAAACAACACTTTTTTGTTGTTTGTGAAGTATAGTCCATATTTTTGCAAAAAAATTAAAAATAAACAATTTGTTAGGAAACATTTCCCTTATTTAAAAAAAATGAAATAAAATATGTGAGTTTAAATTATTTCATTGATTAGAAAGGGACAAGCGGTAGACAATGGATGGACTTTGACCAAATTCCCTTTTAAAAAAAAATAAAATAAAGTGATACCTTGGGATAGGAGTTGTCTCTCAGCTATATGCTTTAGGTTGTGAGCTAAAATTTGGGTTACAAAAAACCCCAGCACATGTTGGCAAATCAAATTCCAAGATAAACCCCATACAACTCAACCGGCACATCGTCTCATTTGCTAGTATTAGTTTAGAGCCAGAGATCGACATACTTTGTTTTTACAAACATGAGAAAGAAAAAAGTGAGTGTGGAGGACAGTGCTGAGAAGAAGAAATGGTCTATATTCGTTGAATTAAAGAAAGAAATCATCAAAAACATGACAGAGGGTGTCGCTGACTTGGTAAAGCTGTTCGAGCATATCACTGCTAGCCTGCACCATACTGAAGCAGAATGAGTTGATAACCCTGGCCAAGGATGTTAAAATAATTTCTAAATGGTAGACATTTATCCATGAAAATAGGAAAAAGCTGCTGATAGTGTTTGACGTAGAATCAGCTCGAAGGAGATACTGTAGAAGTCCACTTTCTAAAATCAAATGTTGTACATTATTATTGCATTACTTCATAAAATGACTGTAGTATTATTCAACCAATGAAAATAAATAACAAACATTTTTGAAAAGCTATGAAAATAAATTGGAATCAACAATATTTTTGAAGACTAGAAAAAAATCATTCAACATATTAGATGACTAAAGAAAATATCTATTTACATATTCATATTTTATTACCTATATATTTAAGCAATTAAAATGACCAATTTCAACCATAATTTTCAACATACAATAAAATAAAAACTGGAAATGACAATTTTTAGATACCGTATTTCCTTGAATTGGCGCCGGGAATATAGTATTCGCCTGCCTAGAATTACAGCCGGGTCAAAATCGTTTCGCAAAATAATTAGCGCATGCTTGGCACTTCCGCCGGGTCAAATATGAGTCATTAAATGACTCCCGCCTCCTGGTGGTAGAGGGCGCTAGTGATCCTTCTTGCGACTACCAGTACTGCAGGAGACAGGCACTGCAGAAGAAGACAACAAGCAGCAAGCATGCAGCAATTGTTTGCTTGCACTTTTACCATGGAGGATTACATATCTAAAATAAAACCGTTTTCTAAACTGGACTTTCAATCGAAGCAGGAGGTAATAATTAAAGGAATATCTCCAAAGACTTTTAAAATTGAAGAAAGATGAGAAAGACTGCCTTTGATCAGAAGCAGCTGCACATGGACCCATTTACAAGTAAAGGTAAGATCATAATAACGTTTTTTTTTATTAAATGTGCTTTTCATGATAAGGTATGCGCCGGAGTGAGAAGAGGTTTTAAAATAATTAGAGCATGCTTGCTCATTCCGCATGGTTTTGGTAACCGCAGGAGTGAGGAGAGGTTTTAAATTAATTAGCGCCCCTGCGGCTATTCAAGGAAATACGGTAACTACCTCGAAATAAAGATAACAAATAATTAAACATGTTAGAGGACTAAAGAAAATATCTATTTACGTATTTTTTAAATTTGATTTCCTATTTATTCAACCAATTAAAAATAATTTGAACAGCACTTTTTAAAAAAATAATAAAATAAAAACTGGAATTGACAAATGCATACCTACCTTGGAGTTTAGATTTAAAAAATAATCCAACATTTTAGATAACTAGTGACAATATCTACTTACATATTCTTATTATTTTACATTATTTAGTTAACCAACTAAATTAACCAATTCAAACTATATATATTTGTATTTGTAGTATGTTCTATTTTTTTTCAAAAATGTAATTTCTGAGAAAATATTGCTCATATTCCACAAGAAAACAAAAATAAATTAATAAATTAACTTGAAAACTTTCTCCACTATAAAATTAAATAGGTGATTTCATGAATTGAATTGCTTTGGGCAAGCACGGTGGCGCAGGGGTTAGGGCTGGTGCCTCATAATATGAAGGTCCTGGGTCCATGGTCTTTCTCTGTGGAGTTTACATGCTCTCCCTGTGAACAGGTTGATTGGCCATAGAATGGGAAAAAAATGAAATACAAATGTACTTTGTTTCCTCGCCACTGCAATCTCAGTGAAATCTGGATTTTAAAGTACATTGAGATTTGACCAATCATTTAAGTGTTCATGTTAAAATGGCTTAAGTTTTACAGTTGTAAAGTAATTATAAGTGTGTGTGAAAGATGAATGAATTATAAAAAAGGAAATGTTAAATACGTATAATATTATTAAATATCACAAAATACATAGTGTAACACTGTATTTGCTTCCAAAATATTGCTCATATTCTCAATGAAATTAGTTGAAATTAAACAAAGGCCTTTCATGCCTTGTCTGTATATGAGATCATTATGCTCGATGGTCATTAGCATTAGCACCATAATTAGCATCTTTATCCTTGTTTCTTGACCATAAAGCCGTCTTGTTGCGTCTTAATCACCAAGGGCCGAGAGATCCACAGGAGAATAGCCCTGATGATCTCCTTCCAGGAGGGCATTACCACCAGTTAAGTACAAACACCTGCTAAAATATTGCCAATTAGCACGTAATTAGCTGCTAATGTATTTCTAATCCAGAACGGGAAGTAGATTTGTCTTTCTCTCTCGCTCTCTTTTTTTTTTTGCGTAGACACCCTTTTTTAATGTTCTCTGTTGTTATTGATTTCCTCAGGTATTTGCATCCCAAGAACATTGACTAAGTGCCCTAGTTTATCATATGCAAATGTCTTATTAATTACACATGCATTATGCCCCTTTCCCACAGACATCAAAAGACCTGCGAGTCTTCGGATGGTCCCCCTTCAGGTTACAAATGGCTGCGTGTGCACTTTCCAGCATTTTTCGGGCAGAATAAACGACATCCTCGATTAAAAATGTACACAGGAACCGTGCTCCTCCCGCCTCATGATAATTTGAGGAACACCTTTGGTGGTCTAAGCTTGTTTAGTCACTGCAAATGGCAACCTTTTCAGCCTGGACTAGATAGCAGTGCTGGACAGCAGAGGGCCGAAGGTTTAAAGACACGATCTGTAAAAATAATTCAAGTAATGGCTTTAAATCATGTTGATGCCACACAGGCTTGTGACAAGGCCAATAGCATCTATGTTATTGCCATGGCACCCTTGGATCACTTTGGTTTTATATCGGTGGACCACTCTCAGGACGCCTGCCCTTAACGTTAGTGTGCTATCAATTCATTATACACTTTCTTGAGTGTGTGCCATTGTATTTATTTTTATTATACAAAATGTGTAAATTGTAAATAAAAACAGAATACAATGATTTGCAAATCCTTTTCAACCTATATTCAATTGAATTGACTGCAAAGACAAGATACTTAACGTTCAAACTGGAAAACTTTTGTTATTTTTTGCAAATATTAGCTCATTTGGAATTTGATGCCTGCAACGTGTTTCAAAAGAGCTGGCACAAGTGGCAAAAAAGACTGAGAAAGTTGAGGAATGCCCATCAAACACTTATTTGGAACATTCCACAGGTGAACAGGCTCATTGGGAACAGGTGGGTGCCATGATTGGGTATAAAAGCAGCTTCCATGAAATGCTCAGTCATGCACCAACACGGATGGGGCGAGGGTAACCACTTTGTGAACAAATGCGTGAGCAAATTGTCCAACAGTTTAAGAACAACATTTCTTAACGAGCTATTGCAAGGAATTTAGGGATTTCACCATCTACGGTCCGTAATATGACCGGGCTAGCATGCTAAGCATTACACTAGGAGCTAACATCATCACACTAAGCATTCTTTGCACTACCATGCCAGATTTGTTAAACAAGATCATAGACTGTATTGGTCAATATAGTTTACATACGAAATGTCCATTTCCATTTATTACAAGTAATAAGAAAACGTAAATGCCTTACTTACCTATCAAGGGGGAAATTAGCAAGTTTGGCGTCAGATGAAAAAATCTTCTCCGCCTCCAGTCGTCTCCATCTTTCAAAGGCATCCCCGATACAAATCCTCGTTTTGTTCCTGGCTTTGTCACGAATAAGTTGAGAATCGTAACGAGGCTTTTAGATCTACTAAGGTCTGACATGTTTAGTAACTTTACCAGTGGTAGTAGCTCAATGAAGATAGCGATGCATAACTGGCACACTCACGGACTTTCTAATTGGTCAAACGGTAGAGGGCGGGACATCGAAATGAAAACAATAACAATATTTCGGGGCTGTAAATCTAATTTTGAAATGAGCATATCCCGGCTGAACTACTGTTATCAGTTATAGAGGTATTGGAAAAGAACATGATTTATTAATGCCTTTTGACATATCAGGGCCATTTAATGATGACTTGACATGCAATTATTACATATGGCTCCTTTAAGTTATCCAGCTGCTAAAAAAATTATAAAATTATATTGCTTAATAGACGTGATGTTTATTATTTTTCACTTCTGACAGTCCAAATATGTTGACATATACACAGACAGACGTTACGCTCTCTTAATCATACTGTATGTCTTTGCGGACCTTTCTCACAGCCCTTTGTGCGTAACTGAGACAGTTTGCACGCACATTTCAAAAGTGATAAAAAAAAGAATGACAAAACAGCTGGCGCAGAATAGTTTTCGTCTTGATGAATCACATTGCGAGTGCTTAGTAATTAAATTTGCATCTTCTTCTCCCAGTATTGTGGGTGTTCAAATAATCAGCATATATTCGACATATTCATTTTGCTCAAATAGGAGACGCAATCCTCTGCGCACGAGTTTAGTAGATCGGCTGTTCGCGCGTCTTTTAATACACGCAAACTGTGAACAGATCAGGCCCAAAGTCGTAGGTCACCAACATTGCCACTGCAAGTACCAATGCACATTTTTTGTTGACACATGCTATTTGACCTTTGTCAACTTGCATAAAGGCTCCAATTAACACCTCTATCCAATTAACCACACAGTCTAGTACTGTCGCCGGGTGAGTGATCGACAAAAGAAAATCACTAATTAGCAGTCCGTTAAAGACCATTTGCATTAACATCAATAGCTATGTATATAGGCAACGTCCCGATGTATTTAGAAAAACAAAAAAAACATTTTTAAGATGCTTTGTCTAATTTATAATACTGTATTTTTCGGACTATAAGGCGCACTTAAAATCATTTCATTTAGTTAGGAAGGTGATAGCTAAGGGGCTAATTCATTTATAGGACTAAGGCCCCTTCTACACTAAGCTTATCCAGGGTAAATCCCACCTAACCTTATCCTTGTCCACACACACACAATGGTCATTTAAGACGCCCCCTCCCTCCGTCCGCCGCCGCAACGCGACCTAGTACGCATGCGTGGAAAAAGCGCACGTCATAGTCACCTCCAGTGTTGCTTTGTGTGCAAGTTCTTAAATAAATGTAACTTATCTGAACAATATCCAGTGTTGTGGTATTTCAATTAACTGGAATCCAGTGTGCTGTGGGGCCCTATTGTAGTGAATCACACCTGAGCCATCATAAATTAATCAAATCTTTAATGGACACGTGAAAGTAAACAATGTGATAAAGAACATTTTACATCAATCAATCTAAGGATCTAGATATCTGGTCAGGACACTTGCCTTCATCTTCATTGTCCATTCGTTTTTGGTGACTTTATATACTCTGGACCTAGACGTTGAGTCCGCAACATACATGGCGGACAATAACTGATACAGTCTGCTTTGCCAGTCCAAAAGCAATCCATTAAGTCTTTTATTGGGCGCCAAACAATCATCCATACCACACCCACTTCAAGTTTTGGACACTGGAATGGAGTTATGTAACAAAAAAATGGGCCGACAATCCAGCAAGCGGTGCAGCTTCAAAGTCGTACTAAAACATTTTGACGGATTTTTGAGCGCCGTGTGTATTGTTCTTTATTCTCAATGGAACATTTAAAAGTCTTGGTGTTGTTTACTGGCGTCATATTGCAGTCTACACGTATACTTTATGTGTGACTGCCATCTACAGGTCACATTCATCATTACACCATGTACCAAATAAAATTGCTTTGAGGTCGGTAAGCACAACCAGAATTATTCCGTACATTAGGTGCACCGGGTTATAAGGCGCAGGGCAGCACGGTGGAACAGGGGTTAGTGCATGTGCCTCACAATACGAAGGTCCTTAGTAGGCCTGAGTTCAATCCCGGGCTCGGGATCTTTCTGTGTGGAGTTTGCATGTTCTCCTCGTGACTGCGTGGGTTCCCTCCGGGTACTCCGGCTTCCTCCCACCTCCAAAAAACAAGCACCAGGGGATAGGTTGATTGGCAACACTAAATTGGCCCTAGTGTGTGAATGTGAGTGTGAATGTTGTCTGTCTATCTGTGTTGGCCCTGCGATGACTTGTCCAGGGTGTACCCCGCCTTCCGCCCGATTGTAGCTGAGATAGGCTCCAGCACCCCCCCGCCACCCCAAAAGGGACAAGCGGTAGAAAATGTATGGATGGATGGGTTATAAGGCGCACTGTCGAGTTTTGAGAAAATGAAAGGATTTTAAGTGCGCCTTATAGTCTGAAAAATACGGTATGCAAAACCAACTTTTCTTACCTTCTGGTACCTGCTGATGTATATTTGGGATCTGTATAAGTCCTGAAAGTTTGCCCATGTAGTCCGTGCCGACACCATAGTCAATAAGCTTCTTCTTTTTCTCTTCTTGTTGTGAGACATTTATCCTCCGCTGTTGCCATTTTTTATATAAAGTAGCGTAAAGTTTTAACTTATATCTGTCAGTAAACTCGCTATGGAAGCGCTGAAAACTACCGGTGTAGTGAGTTTACGTAATGTAATTCACCCACGGAACTTTAGTTATTAGAGAGTTCAGGTCGGACGTTTTTTCATGGGACACATTTCCGGTGGATGAGGAGATGCTGCTCTGTTATTGACTTAAGTCAAGTCTGAAGCGACTGTCAGAAAGCGACTTGAAGATGGTCTGTAAAACATAATCTATGCAACATTTTGACCAAAGAACCACCATCACATGTTATGTAGACCACAGGGAAGTGTTTTAAGTGTAGGAAAAAATCATAATATGACTCCTTTAATGCGCCTTATAGTCCGGTGCGCCTTTTGTATGAAAATAGACCCGCTCATCGGCAGTGCGCCTTATAATCCGTAGCGCCCTATGGTCCGAAAAATACGGTACTGTGCTCTGTCATGGTCACCTGCTCCTCCAGTCCACTTCATCCTTCCATATGTGCTTCATTGCGTCTCCGTCTTCCTCCAGGTCATCCACTGATAGAATGAGTCCTGTTATCGCTTGCTTGGGATTCAAATGTCAAACTTCAGCAGTAAATTCTACCAAATGCGTCGAATGAATCAGTTCCATGCACATTCTTGGTAGATGCATGACAGTGTTTTGCTCCCGACTGTTAAGCCAGAGTGTCACATCCTTCTGTTGTGCATGTTTGCTGTGCTCATGCGTCCCTGGTGGCTTAGCCCCCCGTTAATGGCCCCCATACAGTGTGATTTATACACCTTATAATGGCCGCCATTGATTAGCAATTGAGCTGTAATTGGATGCTAGCCTTCAAAATGTAGGCTCGAAGAGATAAAAACAAAATAAAAAAAAACAGAACTTCCTGCATATATACTAGTTTTGTCGATTTTACGTCCAGTGAGTTAGCATGGAGCATGCTGCTGTGTTTGTGATCACTGTTAGCATCTTTCAGTCAGCCTGCGAGTGTAATTAGCACAACACTGGCTTTGATGATAAAAAATGGTAATGGGGTGTTTCTCCCTTCCCCCGCCTACCTGATTTTTAACCGCCGTTTATTGATATAATTAAAATAAGATGCTCATTAGTGGAGTCCCTTGTATATGGTATATCATTTTAAAATATACACTCATTTAAGCTTACCTGCTCTTTTTTTCTGGAGTAATTGAATACCATTAAAAATTGAATTCAATTATTGGGGCACTGTTGCAACCTATTGGACAGAAGTTACTAAAAAGAGGAAATACTGCATATTAGATATTCCAGGTTTTTTCGTTAAAATATTTTCCACCCTGACATTTCCATTCATTATTATTTTTGAATATCATTTATCATATATAATTTCCCCGGGAGGGACAAGCAGTAGAAAATGGATGGATGGGTGTTATTTTTTATATCCATGCGTATGTTATGAATTACAAATATTTAGTATGATTAATTATATGAATTAAATGATAAAAAAATGTTACCAAGAGGTTGCGTATTTGCCGGCATCTTCAAGTTATGCAATCACCAGGGTTTGTTTCAGACCTACTTCCTGTTCCTGTCTACGGCGCTAAGCCTCCTGGGTAATGTCGTATATAAACATTTAGCAATGTTCAGGATAAGACAGTTAAGAACAGTTTGTATTATTTGCAATGGGGATCCAGCAGAGAGGCAGCATTTACATCAGAGAGATGTTGAGTGGACTGGACTCTCACTATTATGTTAGATCCACTATGGACTGGACTCTCACTATTATGTTAGATCCACTATGGACTGGACTCTCACTATTATGTTAGATCCACTATGGACTGGACTCTCACTATTATGGACTGGACTCTCACTATTATGTTAGATCCACTATGGACTGGACTCTCACTATTATGTTAGATCCACTATGGACTGGACTTTCACAATATTATGCTAGACTCACTCGGCGTCCATTGCATCCGGTCTCCCCTAGAGGAGAGGGGGGGGACAGCAACAGCAGAGGGTGAATGTCCCATAACAAGAAAATAGTGAAAAAGAAGAAACTTACTGAATTTTCTGGACTTATGCAGATCTCAAATACACATCAGCAGGTACCAGAAGGTAAGAAAAGTTGGTTTTGCATAATATTGTGAAACAAAACGCCATATAACACGTCTTACCTTATACACACACCATAGCAATACTTGTACCTCTGACTACAGTAGCCGTAATGGACCGACAATCCATCAAGCGGTGCGGTTTCAAAGTCATACTAAAACATTTTGACAGATTTTTGAGCGCCGTGTGTAATGTTCTTTATTTTCAATGGAACATTTTAATGTTTTGTTTTTGTTTACTGGCATCATATTGCAGTCTACACGTATCTGTTATGTGGATCCACTAGGGACTGTACTTAGAAGGGGGGTTACCCACATATGCGGTCTTCTCCAAGGTTTCTCATAGTCATTCTCCTTGACATCCCACTGGGTTGTGAGTTTTTCCTTGCCCTTATGTGGGATCTGAACCGAGGATGTCGTTGTGGCTTGTGCAGCCCTTTGAGACACTTGTGATTTAGGGCTATATAAATAAACATTGATTGATTGACATTGAGGTGTGATGATAATCTCTCGTCTCTCATTTACCAACAGAAGTTACCGCTATGGGTGGTTTTCAGCAGTTCACGAATGCTCTAAACATAGGGGAGTAAGTGTGTTGGAGCATAAATAAAAGTTTATGATCAACAAAAACTTTTCAAGCATAAAACATACACAGAGAATGTCTGCAACTTGTGAAGGACAGAGCAAACAGCGGACAATAACTGCACTCTCTAGTGGTATCTTAGTTATTTTATGTTATTTTTATTGTTTGTGCTAATAGTAGTAGTAGTAATCTGCTAAAATACTCTTTCTTTGATATGAGATAGGCTCCAGCACCCCCCGCGACCCCGAAAGGGATAAGCGGTAGAAAATGGATGGATGGATTTTTTTCTCATCATTTTATCTACTTCAATTGTTTTAAAATATAATATTTTATTTTAACATATAATAAAATACAAAGTACAGGCCAAAAGTTTGCACACACCTTCTCATTCAATGCGTTTTCTTTACTTTCATGACTATTTACATTGTAGATTGTCATGAAGGCATCAAAACTATGAATGTACTAAGGCTGGGCAATAAATAGAGTTTGTAAGATATATCGATGTATTTTTAAACAAGATATGAATTAAGAAAATATTGTAATATCGATATACATTTTTTCACGTTAAAATGACCAAACGCCGCTTATTTATTGAGTTCCTTGTTTTCCCCCTCTTCCCACTCCTTCTCAACACTCCATGGGCTATTAAAGGCCTACTGAAATTAAATGTTCTTATTTAAACGGGGATAGCAGATCCATTCTATGTGTCATACTTGATCATTTCGCGCTATTGCCATATTTTTGCTGAAAGGATTTAGTAGAGAACATCGACGATAAAGTTCGCAACTTTTGGTCGCTGATAAAAAAAGCCTTGCCCCTACCGGAAGTAGCGTGACGTCGCAGGTTGAAGGGCTCCTCATATTTCCCCATTGTTTACACCAGCAGCGAGAGAGATTCGGACCGAGAAAGCGACAATTACCCCATTAATTTGAGCGAGGATGAAAGATTCGTGGATGAGGTACGTGAGAGTGAAGGATTACAGTGCAGTGCAGGACGTATCTTTTTTCGCTCTGACCGTAACTTAGGTACAAGGGCTCATTGGATTCCACACTTTCTCCTTTTTCTATTGTGGATCACGGATTTGTATTTTAAACCACCTCGGATACTATATCCTCTTGAAAATGAGAGTCGAGAACGCGAAATGGACATTCACAGTGACTTTTATCTCCACGACAATACATCGGCGAAGCACTTTAGCTACGGAGCTAACGTGATAGCATCGTGCTTAACTGCATATGGAAACAGACGAAATAAGCCCCTGACTGGAAGGATAGACAGAAGATCAACAATACTACCAAACTCTGGACCTGTAACCCCACGGTTAATGCTGTACAGCCTGGCAACCCAAGCAATGCTGTTGCTAACGACGCCATTGAAGCTAACTTAGCTACGGGACCTCGACAGAGCTATGCTAAAAACATTAGCTCTCCACCTACGCCAGCTCTCATCTGCTCATCAACACCCGTGCTCACCTGCGTTCCAGCGATCGACGGCGCGACGAAGGACTTCACCCGATCATCGATGCGGTCGGCGGCTAGCGTCGGATAGCGCGTCTGCTATCCAAGTCAAAGTCCTCCTGGTTGTGTTGCTGCAGCCAACCGCTAATACACCGATCCCACCTACAGCTTTCTTCTTTGCAGTCTTCATTGTTCATTAAACAAATTGCAAAAGATTCACCAACACAGATGTCCAGATAACTGTGGAATTTTGCGATGAAAACAGAGCTGTTTGTATTGGGATACAATGGTGTACCAGTACTTCTGCTTCAACCATTGACATCCCGCGCAAACGTCATCAAACCTAGACGTTTTCAGCCAGAAGTTTCCCGGGAAATTTAAAATTGCACTTTATAAGTTAACCCGGCCGTATTGGCATGTGTTGCAATGTTAAGATATATAAACTATCAGACTGCGTGGTCGATAGTAGTGGGTTTCAGTAGGCCTTTAAACCCCTCCACTTCCTCCTCCCAAGACGTGCTTGTCGTCTCCCCCCCACTGCACTGACCCACAACAACAACACACAAGTAAATATGGAGCCTGTATGTGCCACCAGCAGTGTGCCAGTGACCAACTAGTAAGTAAAATGCAAACTTCTGCATACCTGCGAAACAACTGCGAGTTTCCTGTAATGAGTACGGGTTTTGATAATCAATTCCGGTTTATGACTGCAGTGGTAGAAAATATGGTTTTCAAATAAAAAATAATTAACTTAAAAATCGAAGCTACGTAGCTTTCCCAGTAGCTTGGCAGTAGCTTCGCTACTTTTTAAACAAGCAGCGATTTCCGTAGCTTAACTATTTTCAGACCCATGTAGCTAAGCTACATGCTACAAAAGAAGAGAGAGGGAGAAGAGAAAGACAGAAGTGGACTAGTGCAACTCCACAGGCAGGGGACAAAATATTATTATTATTATTATTGGCGGTCACTCAAACGAGTATGACGATCCTCCTGGTAGGGGTGTATCCCTTTATAAAGGATGCCTGTGGGTGACTTTGTTTTACGTGGGAAGACTGGTGCACAGACAGTCACCACACGATTCTTGACAGAATCAGGTCAGGGTCCAGTGGCATGGAGTCCAAGACGTTTGGGGACCCTTTTCTGCTGCAGCCTTCTTCCGCCATCGCAGCCGTTGTGGTAGTTCTTAAATCTACCGTCTTCCGCCTGCTCCGCCGTTGAGGTCTTCACCATATCCCTGGCTAGGGGGCAGTCAGGTACTAAGCCTTTGCCAAGGGCCACCTGGGGTAACAGTAGTAAAGGGGTTAACCTCCTAGTGCCCCAAGACCCCATAGAGGAGCCTCCACTGCCGGATGCACTTTAACGTCATGCCCAGGACACGGACAAAATATACGGGAAAGATCAATGATTGGTTGGTTTACGTATACGAAATGCCATGATTGGTTGGTTTAAAATGATGAGTCACGATTGGTTAAGAGTAGGGCAAAACTTTAGGGACAGGCCAATCAGAGGCAAGATAGGAACCAGGAACCAGGAAGGCAAATCCAAACATACATCCCAAATGACGAAGAGAGAGTCGGAGAAGAGAAGAGAGAATATTCAAGCGAAATGTACGCCGAAGTGAGGAGGATCATAGCCACATAATTAAGTAAAGTCACTTACTTTGCGCTGACCACTTCTAGTAGGACCACAGAACCGTACATGTGTGACAGTCCATTACATCGTCGACTGGGAATTAAAAAGTGCCTGCCTGCAAACTAATGATTTATCTGAGTTTGATACATTTTGTATTATTTGCACAGCTATGTTATTTATTTTATGTAGAAATAATATGTTTCTATTTTATGTATGTTATGTAATTCTGTGCTACTTAAACAGCTTATTTTCTGTGCTGTTAATACCCATTTTGACTAACTGGGTTAAAAGAAGTGCCACTGATTGTTTACAGTACAGTTTTCGTTCACTTCAATTTCACTGAATATCACTCAAAAATGAATATATTTATATGTATATTTTCACCGGAAAATAGATTGAGATATATATCGAATATCGAGATTAAGCAAAAATATATCACAATATACTTATTTGTCCATATCGCCCAGCCCTAGAAAGAACACATGTGGAGTTATGTACTTGACAAAAAAAGGTGAAATAACTGAAAACATGTTTTATATTGTAGTTTCTTCAAAATAACCACCCTTTGCGCTGATTACTGCTTTGCACACTCTAGGCATTCTCTCGATGAGCTTCAAGCACACCTACGAAGTGAAAACCATTTCAGGTGACTGTTAAACAAATTGTGTTATTATAGTACTATTAGTGAATAATTTATTGTATGTGTGCCAGGGTTAAAACTTTTTTACCTGTCTTTTAAAAAGTATTAATATATTTTGACTTTGACTAAAATTTAAACTGAAGTACCACAGCCAGGAAGTATTCGGGTTAGAATTGTGTTCTTCTATTTGTAAATATGTTAATTATATGGTAAAATGTATGTATTCTGCAGAATCTTTTTTTTAAGCTCTAATACTCTCCCCACTTAAAGGCCTACTGAAACCCACTACTACCGACCACGCAGTCTGATAGTTTATATATCAATGATGAAATCTTAACATTGCAACACATGCCAATACGGCCGGGTTAGATTAGTAAAGTGCAATTTTAAATTTCCCGCAAAATATTCTGCTGAAAACGTCTCTGTATGATGACGTTTGCGCGTGACGTCACGGATTGTGCGGAAATATTGGGACACCATTGTGGCCAGCTATTAAGTCGTCTGTTTTCATTGCAAAATTCCACAGTATTCTGGACATCTGTGTTGGTGAATCTCTTGCAATTTGTTTAATGAACAATGAAGACAGCAAAGAAGAAAGCTGTAGGTGGGATCGGTGTATTAGCGGCTGGCTGCAGCAACACAACCAGAAGGACTTTGAGTTGGATAGCAGACGCGCTACCGTGAGTACGCAGCTTTGGCTTCCAAACATTTGATCGCTTGCCCGTACGTGCGTGCCGCTATGTGCATGTCACGTACGTAACTTTGGGGAAATATATGTGCTGTATGAACTTTACGGAGGTGAACGGTACTTTGGGCTGTGGGATTGAGTGTGTTGTGCGGGTGTTTGATTTGTATTGGTGGGTTATATGGACGGGAGGGGGAGGTGTTTGTTATGCGGGATTAATTTGTGGCATATTAAATATAAGCCTGGTTGTGTTGTGGCTAATAGAGTATATATATGTCTTGTGTTGATTTACTGTTTTAGTCATTCCCAGCTGAATATCAGGTCCCAACCGCCTCTCACAGCATCTTCCCTATCTGAATCGCTTCCACTGCCCTCTAGTCCTTCACTCTCACTTTCCTCATCCACAAATCTTTCATCCTCACTCAAATTAATGGGGTAATCGTCACTTTCTCGGTCCGAATCGCTCTCGCTACTGCTGGCCATGATTGTAAACAATCTGCGGATGTGAGGCGCTCCACAACCTGTGACGTCACGCTACTTCCGGTACAGGCAAGGCTTTTTTTTATCAGCGACCAAAAGTTGCGAACTTTATCGTCGATGTTATCTACTAAATCCTTTCAGCAAAAATATGGCAATATCGCGAAATGATCAAGTATGACACAGAATGGACCTGCTATCCCCGTTTAAATAAGAACATTTCATTTCAGTAGGCCTTTAAGACATACTTGCCAACCCTCCCGTTTTTAGCGGGAGAATCCCGGTTTTCAGCGCCTCTCCCGACAACCTCCCTTCTCCCGACAAACTCCCGGTATTCAGCCGGAGCTGGAGGCCACGCCCCCTCCAGCTCAATGCGGACCTGAGTGGGGACAGCCGTTCTCACGTCCGCTTTCCCAGCAGCTTGCCTGCCCAATGACGTCATAACATCTATGGCCTTTAGAGAGTAGAGTGCACAACAAGCAGAGAGAGTTCTTGGTTTCTTATGTGGGTTTATTGTTAGGCAGTTTCATTAACGTCCTCCCAGCGCGGTAACAACACACAACAACAGCAGTCACGTTTAGTCTACTGTAAAGCAGTTCGTCTGCCATAAACAGCAATGTTGTGACACTCTTAAACAGGACAATACTGCCACCTACCGGATAGCCTGCAGAATACTGAAATTCAAGTATGTCTTTTATTTATATGTATAGTAAAATCAAAATAAAATATATATATAGCTAGAATTCACTGAACGTCAAGTATTTCATACATATATATATATATATATATATATATATATATATATATATATATATATATATATATATATATATATATATATATATATATATATATATACATATATATATATATATATAAATATATATATATATGTAAAATACTTGATTTGGTGAATGCTAGCTGTAAATATACTCTCCTCTTAACCACGCCCTTGGCCACGCCCCAACCACGCCCCCGCCCCAAACACGCCCCCCGCCCCAAACACGTCCCCCCACCGCCCCTTCCCCCCCACCTCCTGATATTGGAGGTCTCAAGGTTGGTTTTTATTTTGACTTTGACTAAAATTTAAACTGAAGTACCACAGCCAGGAAGTATTCGGGTTAGAATTGTGTTCTTCTATTTGTAAATATGTTAATTATATGGTAAAATGTATGTATTCTGCAGAATCTTTTTTTTAAGCTCTAATACTCTCCCCACTTAAAGGCCTACTGAAACCCACTACTACCGACCACGCAGTCTGATAGTTTATATATCAATGATGAAATCTTAACATTGCAACACATGCCAATACGGCCGGTTTAGATTAGTAAAGTGCAATTTTAAATTTCCCGCAAAATATTCTGCTGAAAACGTCTCTGTATGATGACGTTTGCGCGTGACGTCACGGATTGTGCGGAAATATTGGGACACCATTGTGGCCAGCTATTAAGTCGTCTGTTTTCATTGCAAAATTCCACAGTATTCTGGACATCTGTGTTGGTGAATCTCTTGCAATTTGTTTAATGAACAATGAAGACAGCAAAGAAGAAAGCTGTAGGTGGGATCGGTGTATTAGCGGCTGGCTGCAGCAACACAACCAGAAGGACTTTGAGTTGGATAGCAGACGCGCTACCGTGAGTACGCAGCTTTGGCTTCCAAACATTTGATCGCTTGCCCGTACGTGCGTGCCGCTATGTGCATGTCACGTACGTAACTTTGGGGAAATATATGTGCTGTATGAACTTTACGGAGGTGAACGGTACTTTGGGCTGTGGGATTGAGTGTGTTGTGCGGGTGTTTGATTTGTATTGGTGGGTTATATGGACGGGAGGGGGAGGTGTTTGTTATGCGGGATTAATTTGTGGCATATTAAATATAAGCCTGGTTGTGTTGTGGCTAATAGAGTATATATATGTCTTGTGTTGATTTACTGTTTTAGTCATTCCCAGCTGAATATCAGGTCCCAACCGCCTCTCACAGCATCTTCCCTATCTGAATCGCTTCCACTGCCCTCTAGTCCTTCACTCTCACTTTCCTCATCCACAAATCTTTCATCCTCACTCAAATTAATGGGGTAATCGTCACTTTCTCGGTCCGAATCGCTCTCGCTACTGCTGGCCATGATTGTAAACAATCTGCGGATGTGAGGCGCTCCACAACCTGTGACGTCACGCTACTTCCGGTACAGGCAAGGCTTTTTTTTATCAGCGACCAAAAGTTGCGAACTTTATCGTCGATGTTATCTACTAAATCCTTTCAGCAAAAATATGGCAATATCGCGAAATGATCAAGTATGACACAGAATGGACCTGCTATCCCCGTTTAAATAAGAACATTTCATTTCAGTAGGCCTTTAAGACATACTTGCCAACCCTCCCGTTTTTAGCGGGAGAATCCCGGTTTTCAGCGCCTCTCCCGACAACCTCCCTTCTCCCGACAAACTCCCGGTATTCAGCCGGAGCTGGAGGCCACGCCCCCTCCAGCTCAATGCGGACCTGAGTGGGGACAGCCGTTCTCACGTCCGCTTTCCCAGCAGCTTGCCTGCCCAATGACGTCATAACATCTATGGCCTTTAGAGAGTAGAGTGCACAACAAGCAGAGAGAGTTCTTGGTTTCTTATGTGGGTTTATTGTTAGGCAGTTTCATTAACGTCCTCCCAGCGCGGTAACAACACACAACAACAGCAGTCACGTTTAGTCTACTGTAAAGCAGTTCGTCTGCCATAAACAGCAATGTTGTGACACTCTTAAACAGGACAATACTGCCACCTACCGGATAGCCTGCAGAATACTGAAATTCAAGTATGTCTTTTATTTATATGTATAGTAAAATCAAAATAAAATATATATATAGCTAGAATTCACTGAACGTCAAGTATTTCATACATATATATATATATATATATATATATATATATATATATATATATATATATATATATATATATATATATATATATATATATATATATATATATATATATATATACATATATATATATATATAAATATATATATATATGTAAAATACTTGATTTGGTGAATGGTAGCTGTAAATATACTCTCCTCTTAACCACGCCCTTGGCCACGCCCCAACCACGCCCCCGCCCCAAACACGCCCCCCGCCCCAAACACGTCCCCCCACCGCCCCTTCCCCCCCACCTCCCGATATTGGAGGTCTCAAGGTTGGCAAGTATGCTTTAAGAGCACAGCAAGGCTGGAAATGTCTTTAAAGTCCTTGCACTAACACATACTGTGCCACCAGGTGGGGCTAACACTCCCACAAGTGGGCCCCCACTGCAGCCCACAGCATGCACCTAAGTATATCGTTATAGCAAGGTATTCTGTGTGGCGCCTCCTCCCAAACTATCATTTTTCATTAGGAGACCACACAGTTTGCAGTTGTCCTCATTACTAAAAAGGTGGTGTGTTTCCCCCCTCTCTACCCCAAAGGTAACTTCATCAACACGGCAGGCAAATCTATCTTAGGTGCTCTATTTATATTTCTGACTCACTGCCACAAAGATTTATTCTTGCACTCCTGTCAATCCATCTCTCTAATGGGCAATGGCATGTTTTTTAGATAAGGCGTGTGTGTGTGTGTGTGTGTGTGTGTGTGTGTCCATACAGTACTACAGTATGTTCCATCAGACAGTCATTGTTAAGATGGCCAGCGTAGATGTCATGTAATTAAGATGATAGGGGGGAAAAAATCACTTTCATGTGTTATTAATGTGGACTAATGATCCCCAGATCAACTAAAAGATGTCTGCTAGCTACGCGGGGCTAATCTCCTTATTTTCGCCGTAAAAGATAAACATCTTCACAAAGAAAGGGGCTCATGAAACCTCCCTAAGGAGCAGGCAGCAGCATCCCAACTTCATCAAGAAAAGAGTTTGAGCAGCCAAAAATAAAACTGCTGTGTGCACACTTCTTGAAGATGTAGGCATGGCTTGTTATTAGAAAGCAGACTGCAACATTAGACAACAGCAACTGTACGACTGCATACAGTCTGTGGAGCTCTTTTGACTCAAGTTTAGGTTACCTAATCTAGAACCATGAAGGGCGAATCAGAATAAGATCATGTTGATTACTCTTGACAGTCAACTTAATTGTTCTGAGGGCCACATTTCCAGAAAGCTAAGCTTTACTATTATTCCTATTTTGTATATTCCGGAGAACCAGCTTGCTCTACCGTAGACATTAGATTTTGGTCTCTTTTTTTTTTCAGTGTTACAGGAGCGCTCTGTTTTGAAGGACCTTCTCCAAAAAAAGCTAGTCGAAGATCATCTCTATGACAGCGCACTAGTATTTTTAAGGACTGAAGTGAATGAATTCACTCTTATTATGTTTTGCATATGGTGAATGTTTATATTCATCTTGGAGAAAGCAAACCATCCATCCATCCATCCATTTTCTTCCGCTTATCCGAGGTCGGGTCGCGGGGGCAGCAGCCTAAGCAGAGAAGCCCAGACTTCCCTCTACCCAGCCACTTCGTCCAGCTCCTCCCGGGGGATCCCGAGGCGTTCCCAGGCATGCCGGGAGACATAGTCTTCCCAACGTGTCCTGGGTCTTCACCGTGGCCTCCTGCCGGTCGGACGTGCCCTAAACACCTCCCTAGGGAGGCGTTCGGGTGGCATCCCGACCAGATGCCCGAACCACCTCATCTGGCTCCTCTCGATGTGGAGGAGCAGCGGCTTTATTTACTCCTGGATGGCAGAGCTTCTCACCCTATCACCCGGCGGAGGAAACTCATTTCAGCCGCTTGTACCCGTGATCTTGTCCTTTCGGTCATAACCCAAAGCTCATGACCATAGGTGAGGATGGGAAAGTAGATCGACCGCTAAATTGAGAGCTTTGCCTTCCGGCTCAGCTCCTTCTTCACCACAACGAATTGATACAGCGTCCGCATTACTGAAGACGCCGCACCGATCCGCCTGTCGATCTCACGAATCCACTCTTCCTTCACTCGTGAACAAGACTCCAAGGTACTTGGACTCCTCCACATGGGGCATGGGGATCTCAAGTTGGGGAGGAGAAAGCAAACCACCAAGTTTAATTAAATAGTGGGATTTCAGTTTGAGCACATAAAAAGATAAGGCCCCTTAGTTTGACATTCGCAGGTGGATCGGATCACTTCTCGTAGGACAGAGGCCCTAATTGAGACTTCGGAATGCAAAAGTGATAGCCCTATCCTTGAGAAGAGACTACGTGTCTAGCTCAATGCCAACATTTAAGTTATGACTTAAAGCAGTTGTTTTCCAGACACTTACACACGGACATCTCCTTTTATGGGCAGGGTGTGCTTCCACCCATCCATCCACCCATCCATCCATCCATCCATCCATCCATCCATCCATCCATCCATTTTTCCGCCATTTATCCAAGTCCAGGTCGCGGGGGCAGCAGTCTAAGCAGAGATGCCCAGACTTCCCTGTCCCCAGCCACCTCCTCTAGTACCACCAGAGAGACATAGAGCCGTTCCCAGGTCAGCTGTGAGACGTAGTCCCTCCAGTCAATCAATCAATCAATCAATCAATCAATCAATCAATGTTTACTTATGTAGCCCTAAATCACAAGTGTCTCAAAGGGCTGCACAGGCCACAACGACATACTCGGCTCAGATCCCACATCAGGGCAAGAAAAAACTCAACCCAATGGGATGACAATGAGAAACCTTGGAGGGGACCGCAGACAAAATATACATGTAGGTGTTATGACTGAGCAAGGAAACAAGTAGATAAGTCGCATTGCACGCTTGAGATGTAGCTTGTTATACTTTGTCTCCAGTATGCCAAGACAGTGCATGATATGCTGCTTTTGAAATAGCCCCTGGACTTAAGGTGCACCTATCTACAGACACACACATAGACATAAGCTTAGCAACTGGCATATGGTGATTGAACAAAGTAGATCAGACACATTGCATGTTCAACGTGTGAATAGTAATACTTTGACTAAATAACACCAAGACTGTGCATGCTATGCTGCTGGGAAAGAAGACACGGACCCCAGTTTTGCACCGCCCTGCAGACAAATGGAAGTGTTGTGATTGAGCAAGAGAAGCAGTAAATAAGTCGCATTGCACACTTGATATGTAAATAGTTGTACTTTTTCTCCACTACGTCAAGACTATGCATGATATGCTGCTTGTAAAAAAAGACACGTACCCCAAATTTTAACCAATCGGCAGACAATTAGAGAGCTGCAAAAGCATCACGTGACAGAACTAGACATGGAATAATGTGTGGCTAGTGGCACTCTGACTGCAGTACGTCAAGACAGTGCATGATATGCTGCTTGTATAGAAGACACTGGATTTCAAATTTGCACCAATCGGCAGACAAATAAAGGTGTTGGCATGAGCAAGGAAGGGAGATGTGGATAGTTGTACTTTGCCTCCACTATGTCAAGACTATGCATGATATGCTGCTTGTAAAAAAGACCACAGATTTGAACCAATAGGCAGACAAATAGAGAGCTGTAAAATTGTCATGTGACTGAACTGGAAAAGGAATAAATACTGTAATCCGCATCGCACATTCAAGGTGTGGCTAGTGGTACTCTGACTGCAGTATGTCAAGACGGTGCATGATATGCAGACACTGGATCTCAAAATTGCACCATTGTAAATACAAATCCTGTACAGGTGCTGCCCTGGTGTCATGTCACTGAACTAGGACAGGAACAGACAGACACCGTATTTTTCGGATTATAAGGCGCACTTAAAATCCTTTCATTTTCTCAAAACTCGACAGTGCGCCTTATAACCCGTTGCGCCTAATGTACGGAATCATTTTGGTTGTGATTACCGACCTCAAAGCCATTTTATTTAGTACATGGTGTAATGATAAGAGTGACCAGCAGAGGGTAGTCACACATAAGAAATCAATCAATCAATCAATCAATGTTTATTTATATAGCCCTAAATCACAAAAGTCTCAAAGGGCTGCACAAGCCACAACGACATCCTCGGCACAGAGCCCACACAAGGGACGTCGATGTGAATGACTATGAGAAACCTTGGAGAGGACCGCATATGTGGGTAACCCCCCTTCTAAGTACAGTCCCTAGTGGATCCACATAACAGATACGTGTAGACTGCAATATGATGCCAGTAAACAAAAACAAAACATTAAAATGTTCCATTGAAAATAAAGAACATTACACACGGCGCTCAAAAATCTGTCAAAATGTTTTAGTATGACTTTGAAACCGCACCGCTTGATGGATTGTCGGTCCATTACGGCTACTGTAGTCAGAGGTACAAGTATTGCTATGGTGTGTGTATAAGGTAAGACGTATTATATGGCGTTTTGTTTCACAATATTATGCAAAACCAACTTTTCTTACCTTCTGGTACCTGCTGATGTGTATTTGAGATCTGCATAAGTCCAGAAAATTCAGTAAGTTTCTTCTTTTTCACTATTTTCTTGTTATGGGACATTCACCCTCTGCTGTTGCCATTTCTAATATAAAGTAGTGTAAAGTTCTAACTTATAACTCGCTATGGAAGCGCTAAAAACTACCGGTGTAGTGGGTTTACATAATTCACCCAAGGAACTTTAATTATTAGAGAGTTCCGGTCGAACGGTTTTTCACGGGACACATTTCCGGCGTTGTTGTTGCACTAGTGAGCCACGAATGAGGAGATGCTGCTCCGTTATTGATTGAAGTAAAGTCTGAATGTCATTAAAACAGTTAGCGCCATCTTTTGACACTTCTTCCACTCCCGTCCTTGCACGCTACACCGCTACAACAAAGATGACGGGGAGAAGACGCTGTCGAAGGTGAGCCACGTAAATAAGACCGCCCATAAAACGTGTGACTGTCAGAAAGTTACTTGAAGATGATCTGTAAAACATAATCTATGCAACATTTTGACCAAAGAACCACCATCACATGTTATGTAGACCACAAGGAAGTGTTTTGCATTTAGAAAAAAATTATAATAATATAACTCCTTTAATGCGCCTTATAACCCGGTGTGCCTTTTGTACGAAAAAAGATAGAAAATAGACCATTCATCGGCAGTGCGCCTTATAATCCGGTGCGCCCTATGGTCCGGAAAATATGGTACTTTATGAATTGTGTTTTAGACATTTCGCCCTTAAGTTTTAAACGCGGTGTGCTCCGTGGAGTGTACGGGTGGCACGTGGCGGCCTTAAACATCAAAAATGTGTAAATGTCAGGTCTTGCGATGACTTTATCATGAAGGCTCTCATCATTAGGTTGTCATTAGTTGGATGCTTGCGCCTCGTTAAAGTACACAAACAATGGGACGGGTGGGTGGGCGGGGGGTGAAGATAATGTTGTGCCGTTTAATGAGGGTCCGCATTTGCATATTTGGCCTCCACCCCCACGTGCGTCCCCTTCTCTCATTTATGAGAATAAATCACGTTAGAACATCGCCGACTAATAAAGTCCACTCCGGCCCTGCTTCCCACGTCCTCTCTCACGTAGCCAAAGCAGCAAACACAATGCGGTCTCTCAGGGGCCGCCGGGACCCTATTAGACTCGGTTATCATATGGCATTGATGCATTTTTTCACATTAACGCCGCTGCTCAGGTAAATTTGTTGTGTACACCACAATCAAATCATCGATCAAGGAAGCCCGTGGCAAAGTTCTAGCGAGCCTATGGAAATGAAGCAAGCACTTAGAGAAGTCATATTTAATTACATATCCCCGTCGAAATCTTGATTGCGTGTAATTGTACAGGATGCCACCCCGCGTGAGATTTTTTTTTGTTTTTTTTTTGCATTATTAAAAAGCTTTGATTTTTGTGGGAAAAAGATTGCGCTCTGATTGACGATTAAAAGGCACGAGCTAATGAAGATACCGTGGCGTGCTCGCTAATATCCTCGAAACTAGTGGAGAGGTCAACATACTGTACACAGTTAATATCCCTGGAGGAGCGGTGCTTTGTCTTTGTTTTGTTTGTCCAAGCATTCACACACACACAAACACCCTTTTCACTAAATAAAGAGTGTGTTTCCTCATGCTTAACGGTGCACACGGCCCATGCACCACTGATATCAATCCACACAGGACCACCGGCGGACCCTCACTTACTCACTCTTTTGGCTGGGCCCATCTTTCCTTCATGCTCAAATTGACACTCGGCGCAGACCGGGGAGGGACGGGCCTCCAGAGATGTGGCCCAGCTGTCAGCCGTCTAATCCAGTCCAACGTCCCCCCGAGTCGGGCCTCAATTCAGAGAGGCTCGGCCCTCATCTTCACGCCTTCAGAAGCAAGGCAAACAAACAGCGCCCACGTCGGCGGAGGCCGCTTTGCTAGTCAAATCCATCTTGATGGTGCGCCATAAATCAAGCAGGACCGCACAGCGGCATGCCGTAGTACTTTATGGGGCAGGGAACCCTATTTGAAATGGTCCCCGACACACTTTACTGTAACACATTAGAACCATGTGACTTCTTGTCTTGCTTTGACTGAAGCACACCAAGACAATGCATGATATGCTGCTTGCCAAGAAGGCAATGGATCTCAGATTTGCACCAATCTGCAAGTAAATAGAGACTCATGTGTTTCAGCTAGGAAAGTGCAGGTCGTACATTCAGTATGTCGCATTGCGCACTTGAGATGTGGACAGTCATATAGTTCAAGTAACTACCCTATTTTCCGGACCATAGGGCGCACCAGATTATATATGAATGGCCTATTTTCAATCTTTTTTCATATATAGGGCATAAATCTGGAAAGTTCATTTAATGTTTTTTATAAATACTGTATTTTCCGGACCATAGGGCACTCTGGATTATAAGGCGCACTGCCGATGAGCGTGTCTATTCAGGTCTATTTTCATACAAAAGGTGCACCGGATTATAAGGCCCATTAAAGGGGTCATATTATATTATTTTATTTCTAAATGTAAAACACTTCCTTGTGGTCTACATCAGTGGTCCCCAACCACCGGTCCACGGCCCGGTACCGGTCCGTGGACCGATTGGTACCGGGCTGCACAAGAAATTTAAAAAAAATAAAAATAAAACTGTGTTTATTTTAAATTTTTTATTAAATCAACATAAAAAACACAATATATACATTATATATCAATATAGATCGATACAGTCTGCAGGGATACAGTCCGTAAGCACTGATTGTATTTATTTATTTATGACAAAAAATAAATAAAAACAAAATAAAAAAATACCATAACCCCCCTCCCCCCCATTTGCTTTTGTTAAAAGCAAATGAGACCAAAAAGTAATTAATAACAACTTTATCAAATGCTTTTTGGACCCATTTATCACATCATATCATATCGTTTTTATGAAAGCTAATTGCTCCCTTTTTTTCCTGTTACTCTAATGTGCAACCTAAATCAACAATGATTAGAGCTGCACATATGAATTTAAGTTAAAGAAGAAGAAAAAAAACTTCAAAAGTATCTATGCCTCACCTGGTGTTTAGTTCACCGCACGTCACTACACCGGTATGTTTTAGCGCTTTCATGGCGAGTTTACTGACAGATCTAAGTAAGAACTTTTCACTACTTTATATTAGAAATGGCAACAGCGGAGGATGAATGTCCCATAACAAGAAGATAGAGAAGAAAAAGAAGAAGCTGCGGTGTCGGCGCGCAATTTTTTCAGGATTTTATGCAGATCCCAAATACAGATCAGCAGGTACCAGAAAGTGACAAAAGTTGCTTTTGCATAATATTGCGAAACAAAACGCCAAATAATATGTCTTACCTTATACACACACCATAATAATACTTGTATGTTTAATGCACCAACAATCCATCAAGCGGTGCGGCTTCATAGCTTACAAAACATTTTGATAGATTTTTGAGCGCCGTGTGTAATGTTCTATATTTTCAATGGAACTTATAAAATGTTGGTGTTGTTTACTTGAGTCATATTGCCATCATATTGCAGTCTACACGTATCTCTTATGTTTGACTGCCATCTACTGGTCACACTTATCATTTCACCATGTACCAAATAAAATAGCTTCGAGGTCGGCAAGCACAACCAGAATTATTCCATACATTAGGCACACTGGGTTATAAGGCTTACTATCAAGTTTTGAGAAAACGAAAAGATTTTAAGTGCGCCTTATAGTCCGGAAAATACTGTATGTCCCGACAGTGCATAATAGGCTGCTTCCAAAGAAGTCAAATGACCTTAAATCATGCCTTTTTTGGAATTTTTCACATGACAATGAATGTTATATATTTTTTTGCATTCTAAACATTAAATAAATGCAATCAAAAGTTTGGTTACAATTCCGCCTATAAATCCCTTAAAAACACCTCCATTAAGGTTTTGTATACATGATGTAAGTACATACGTAATGTAGTAATGGTCACATTTACATAATAACATATAAAATGTACCTATTTTGATCATTTTAAGCATACATTAATTTTAAAAACATCACAACATTTGCTTTTTTTTCTTCGTCACTGATTACTACTCACTGCAGACTTTGTGACAGTCAACAAACATAATAAAAAAATATCACTTACTGTACAATGTCTGCTGTCGTTAGGATACCAACTGCGAGGATGTTCATATATTCCCATATTTAGGTGAAAAATGTTTCATAATCCTCATGAAGAAAAGGGATGCGCAGGCAAGCGTCTTTTCGTGTCGTCCTCGCCAGTTTCGGGTCCTAAATGGCTGTCCACGTGTACCAACTTGTCAGATTATATCCTCAGACGTCTTCTGTCCAGGTGAGATACAATGATTTATGATCTAGAATAAACCTACAGGGAGCAAAGAAGCGGGAAAGCAGCAGACCACTCGATGATGCAAACATAGGGAGACAAAGGAAGTGATCACGGCGCCGCTATAAATAGTTTGTCTGCGTTAGCACTTATAATAACAATATCACCAATACTTGGTTATAGAGATGTCCGATAATGGCTTTTTGCCGATATCCGATATTCCGATATTGTCCAACTCTTTAATTACCGATACCGATATCAACCGATACCGATATATACAGTCGTGGAATTAACACATTATTATGCCTAATTTGGACAACCAGGTATGGTGAAGATAAGGTCCTTTTTTTAAAAATTTATAAAATAAGATAAATACATTTAAAAAAATTCTTAAATAAAAAAGAAAGTAAAACAATATAAAAACAGTTACATAGAAACTAGTAATTAATGAAAATGAGTGAAATTAACTGTTAAAGGTTAGTACTATTAGTGGACCAGCAGCACGCACAATCATGTGTGCTTACGGACTGTATCCCTTGCAGACTGTATTGATATATATTGATATATAATGTAGGAACCAGAATATTAATAACAGAAAGAAACAACCCTTTTTGTGTGAATGAGTGTGAATGAGTGTAAATGGGGGAGGGAGGTTTTTTGGGTTGGTGCAATAATTGTAAGTGCATCTTGTGTTTTTTATGTTGATTTAATAAAAAAAATAAAAAATAAAAAAAACGATACAGATAATGAAAAAAACGATACCGATAATTTCCGATATTACATTTTAAAGCATTTATCGGACATCTCTACATGGTTAATATTCAAGTCAAGAAATGTAAATAGAGTATTGTTGGTGCTTTTTTAATGGTTATTTATTGGATTTTTTTGGTAGAAATAGTGAAGCTCCCATTGGCTCCGCTGTAAGGGGACTTTATTCACGTTATTTAATATTTACAATGCATTAAAAAATCCATCCGTCGTCATGTCTTTCATAGTGATTGTGAACGATAGGCAAAATTCCCCTTTCAATTTGCAGACGAATACAGTTACTATGCAAGCCATATTAATTGTACTCCTTGGATATGGTTTAACGGATACAATGAAATAGAATTCAACGTGTGAATAGCATTTATTTTCCCATTATACTGGTACTTTAAAGTCATGTGGTCTTTGCAACAATGGGGCCCGATTCAGAATCCGGTAATCTGATGTAAATACATGCATTTGATAACGCAAAGAGGCGAGAAAAACTTGCTTGTTTTAAATCATGGATGCATTGTTGCGTGGTTCCTGAATGCCCGGGGCACAGTCGTGGGTGGGCACATGTGTGTGTTTTTGCTGCGCCTTCCTGCGCGTCTCCCCACGGCATTCCCAATATCAGTATTCCTGCAGCCGCGTTTGATGTATTTGAAGCCTGGTTGCATACCTTGGAACATGACAGTAAACATGGCAGAAGCTCCCCCTTCCTCGGAGGAGCAGCCGTTCGCGTCACCCCTCAGAAGTGTGTGACGGGTGTACAAACCAAACCCGTTGGGCTGCGCTGTACCCCCGCCCCCATGCTCCCCATTCCATCCCTGGAAAGACAAAAGAGAGAACTAAGACGGGGTGCAAGACGCCGGCTCGTGACAAGTTGTGGCCCCCGCTTAACTGCTTATCTGACCCAGCAAGAGTACACGCCTGGATGTATCCTATTCTGATGTTTTCCCCGTGTTTCATCCCTGGAAAATCACTGGTGTCTGTTTCCTGCATGCGTCCCAGGGGAAATTAAGAGGCACACTATGTATCTCTGGAGGATTCCCCCAAGAATGAGAATAAAGGAGGCAGCATGAAAGAGCAGTGTTGGTGTGAGCAAGTTATTGGTCTAGCAAAGGGATTGCCGACACATCAAACCGGCACGGCTGTTGAACAAGACACAAACTAGCACCGTTTTACGCCTGCCACAGCGCCGCGCGGCATGGAGCATTTCCACGCTACCACGCGGCGCACAAACAAGGATTCTTCACGTCAGAGAGGATTTGGCAAAGTGACACAGATGACATGTTACATGACAGAGGCGTTTTGAACGGGTTACCAACAAGAGTCATTTGTACTGTCACACACTGGCATCCTGCGATCAAAACAATTGTCTGCATTTTATTCAAAACCTTTAATCTGTCAGTTTGTTCCATTAAAAAGGAATACATCTGGAAAGTTCATTTACCGTATTTTTCGGACCATAGGGCGCACCGGATTAAAAGGCGCACTGCCGATGAGCGGGTCTATTCGGGTCTTTTTCTTACAAAAGGCGCATTAAAGGGGTCATATTATGATTTTTTTTTTTAAATGTAAAACACTTCCTTGTGGTCTACATAACATGTAATGGTGGTTCTTTGGTCAAAATGTTGCATAGATTATGTTTTACAGATCATCTTCAAGTAGCTTTCTGACAGTCGCTTCAGGATGCACCGTTTTGTGGGCGGTCTTATTTACGTGGCTCACCTTCGACAGCGTCTTCTCCCCGTCATCTTTGTTGTAGCGGTGTAGCGTGCAAGGACGGGAGTGGAAGAAGTGTCAAAAGATGGACCTAACTTATGAGGGGCCGTTAGGGACATTATTCAGAATTACCTCTTACATACACTACTGAAATGCTCTCACATAAACAACTGAAATCTTTTTCTTTTATACACACTACTGAAACACTCTTATAAACACTACTGAAATGCTCTTACATACACTACTGAAATGCTCTCACATAAACAACTGAAATCTTTTTCTCTCACACACCCCACTGAAACACTCTTATAAACACTACTGAAATGCTCTTATAAAAACTACTGAAACGCTCTTATAAACACTACTGAAACACTCTTATAAACACTACTGAAATACTCTTACATACACTACTGAAACACTCTTATAAACACTACTGAAACACTCTTATAAACACTACTGAAACACCCTTATAAACACTACTGAAACACTCTTATAAATAGACAATATGTAATAAGTAGACAATAAGTAAGTAGACAATATGATTTGCCTGAGCGGCTAGGGGACACCAAAAAATGGATTAGAAAAGACAGATTGAAAATAATAATACAATTTCATTTTTTTTTCCAGCGGGCCGGATGTTGGACTATGGAGGGCCGTAACCGGCCCGCGGGCCGTAGTTTGGGGACCCCTTATCTAGTCGATAAGCGCTAAATAAATGCAATCCATTATCATTAGTATATGATTAGCTACTGACGTAACACGACGTGACTCACATTTCGACATGTTACCATTGTAGCTCACTACAATGCCAAGTTGTCTTACATTTTGTGTGATTCAACAATCATTTAGAAATAAATAATGTCAAATTACCTTTTCCTCCTTTTGCCCCGATGTCCATGAACTGAAACGTTGCATGTGTGCAGTACAAACTCGCAATGGAACGAGTGCTCCAGGCTGTGGCTGTCGGGAGGAGAAAGGCACCGCTGTGTGGCCGCTCAGGTGCCGCGTCCTGCGGGGGAGACCCATGGCCGCAGCCCGACCTTTGTTGCATTGAAAGTGTTCTTATATTCTCCGCTGAAGCCCTCAAATTATGAAGTGGAGCTCCCGCCTCGGTTAAGCTACTTGTCGGCAGACATTTTGTCCACAACTTGGCTTTAAAAAAAATAAAAATAAACTTGTCTGAAAAGGGGCGGGGATTATACCGGAACCGGAATGCAACATCGCTCACACACACTAGTAAGATGCTCTTACACATAGTGGTAAAATGCTCGTATACACAATGGTAAGATGCGCTCAAACACATAACTGAAATCTTTGCACACATACTACTGAAATTGTTGTCCCTTACACACACGTGTAAAAAGCACACACACACACGGGTGAAATCCGTTTATACATACTAGTGAAAAATTATTCCAGGTTTGTGTGTGTGTGTGTGTGCGTGAGACAAAAACATTTCAGTAGTGTTTATAAGAGTGTTCCAGTAGTGTATGTAAGAATGTTTCAGTAGTGTTTATAAGAGTGTTTCAGTAGTGTTTATAAGAGTGTTTCAGTAGTGTTTATAAGAGCATTTCAGTAGTGTTTATAAGAGCGTTTCAGTAGTGTTTATAAGAGTGTTTCAGTAGTGTTTATAAGAGTGTTTCAGTAGTGTATGTAAGAGTATTTCAGTAGTGTTAATAAGAGTGTTTCAGTAGTGTTTATAAGAGTGTTTCAGTAGTATATGTAAGAGCATTTCAGTAGTGTTTATAAGAGTGTTTCAGTAGGGTGTGTGAGAGAAAAAGATGTCAGTTGTTTATGTGAGAGCATTTCAGTAGTGTATGTAAGAGCATTTCAGTAGTGTTTATATGAGTGTTTCAGTAGTGTGTATAAAAGAAAAAGATTTCAGTTGTTTATATGAGAGCATTTCAGTAGTGTATGTAAGAGGTAATTCTGAATAATGTCCCTAACGGCCCCTCATACTAACTGTTTTAATGACATTCAGACTTTACTTAAATCAATAACGGAGCAGCATCTCCTCATCCGTGGCTCACTAGTGCAACATCAACGCCGGAAATGTGTCCCATGAAAAACGTCCGACCGGAACCCTCCAGAAACTAAAGTTCCGTGGGTGAATTATGTAAAACCACTACAGTTTTTAGCGCTTTGATAGCTAGTTTACTGACAGATATAAGTAAGAACTTTAGGCTACTTTATATTAGAAATGGCAACAGCGGAAATGAATGCCACATTCGAAGGTAGAGAAAAAGAAGAAGCTTATGACTACGGAGTCGACACGGACTACAATGGCGGAGGCGCACACATTTTCAGGACTTATGCAGATCCCAAATAAACATCAGCAGGAACCATAAGGTAAGAAAAGTTGGTTTTGCATAATATTGTGAAACAAAACGTCAGATAATATGTCTGCTAATAGGTGCCATTTTGCAGTCCTTATACACACACCATAGTAATACTCGTATATGTTTAATGTGCCGACAATCCATCAAGCGGTGCGGCTTCATAGCTTACCGAAGTCGTACTAAAAACATTTTGACAGATTTTTGAGTGCCGTCTGTAATGTTCTATATTCTCAATGGAACATTTACAATTTTGGTGTTGTTTACTGCCATCGTATTGCAGTCTACACGTATCTCTTATGTCTGACTGCCATCTACTACTCACACTTATCATTTCACCATGTACCAAATAAAATTGCTTCGAGGTCGGTAAGCACAACCAAAGTTATTCCGTACATTAAGCGCACCGGGTTATAAGGCGCACTGTCAATTTTTGAGAAAATGAAAGGATTTTAAGTGCGCCTTATAGTCCGAAAAATATGGTATTTTTTAAAATAAATAAATGTTTTTGATATAAAACAGTGGTGTCAAAGGGGGTTGTGAGCAGCATTATTTGTGTCCACATGCTAGTATAAATGTTAGAACGATTCACAAGTCTCCAAATAGGTGGCAGCAGTGTTCAATCTAAATAACAGACTGCTCAGTACAAGTAATAAACAGGAACACCTGTATACAGAACTAATGGAGGCAAAGGGATGGAGAATTTGTGACAGTAATGGAAATAAATAATAAATGTTATCAAGTTCTAATACAGAGTTTTTCCTGCGTTCAAAATTGTGTGGCGGCCGCCTCCAGCTAATTTTGTGCCGCCACCAGCCAGAGCGATTGATATCGCTCAACACAGCGTAAAGCTCGGGCTGTGTTGATTGAGCGATTGATGTCCCTCTGCGGCAGCTACGTATTATCGACAGCAGTGCACCGGAAAGACCTGAAGCAACTACCGAAGAAGAAACAGATTGAATCGTGTTGTTTCCCGCTACTTGGTCATAACGTTAAACGCCATAACAAGTGGATTTCTGCCATACAGAGCATGATACGGAGGGATCACTGGACTCCTACAGAACACTCCAGACTGTGCTGTGAACATTTTGTCTCTGGTCAGTGAACACAGCTGGTAGTGTTGGCTTCCTTTCCAACTTTTTCTGAGTAATTATAATAGATTGATTGATTGAATAATGTATTAGAAGTTTGCCTAGGATCAGGTAGAGTTTCATGACGGTACAGATTGACTGGTACAAGGTCAGTTTCCCCAAGAAAGCATGTCGTGTTTATTTATTCCTCCGTGTCAGAGTAACATTTGTGTTTTTTAGCGTTGCAGATATGGCAGGAAAAATTAGCCACTACTTTAAAAAGCGATCTCGCGAGGAGTAAAGTCAAGAGTCCAGGTGGAACAGAGCAGAGAAATTCACGTAACAGGCAGTTAAAATGTAATAATTCATAGTGGTGACAACATGTGGACATTTTTGTCCACAGAGCGTTTGAAGGCTGCTTCAAAATCATCTATGAGTGTCTCAAGCAAAAGTGGCCCCACCACACAAGCTATGAGCCCATCATTCTCTTATGCAGGCGCTTAGGCCACAGGTGTCAATTTAAGGCCCGGGGGCCAGATCTGGCCCGTGACATCATTTTATCTGGCCTGCAAACACCTGGAAATGATATGTGTCAATAAAGTACTTCATATTTTTCTCAGTAAATGTAATGGATTTTTTTTTCATTTTGACAGAAAAAATATATGTACTGTTTGAAATTGCATGCCTTTTAAACTTCAATAGAATCCATTATTGCAACAAATATTACAGTATATTATCATACTTTCCAGACATTTTTTGTCTAAATAAAAATAAAATATGATTATGATTTTACAGCAAAACTACCCATCAAATTAATAAAAAATACTTTTTGCAAATCTTAAATTGAATGTCGTAATATGTAAACATGCTTTGCTTGAGATTTTTTTTCCTGGTCTCTGACTAAACTCCTCCCCTTAAGAGTTTAGTTTGGCACTTGCTTTTTTTCTACTCCTCTTCCCCCCCCATGTTTACCATTTTTCCTACTTTTTTTTACAGGGCACTGCCCATGTGGTGACCCGATCAGTATTCTCGTTCTGTTCACCCTGTAACTGGAAGCCTGTTCTTGAACGGGTTAGTACTGAACATGTAATTTTGTTGTACTTTTAAGAGCAACGACAATAGAGTTCCGTCCATCCGAAAGTCGCAAATTAATTATCCATCCATCCATCCATTTTTTTACCACTTGTCCCTTTTGAGGTCACGGGGCGGGGCGTTCAAGTGCTAGCTAGAGCACATCCATTTGACTTTACTGACCCCTTGTGACCAGTCAGTATACACGTTTACATATCCGTTTATTTCTCTTTACAAAATAAGCCATAGATTCGACTGATCGTCGATGACGAGCAAAATCTAACAAATCAGATTTGACTCTAAAAATCTTTAGTGGAAGACAGCCCGAGATAGATTACTTGACTACCGAAATAATCGATAGCTGCAGCCCTACGCTACACAGCTCGGCTGGCGGCATTGAACGCATCAGTACAAATGAGACACACTAACAAAAAACTATGGGGAAGAATGAAAGGTCTTGTGTTTTTACATCCCAGGAAAGAAACACATTTGGACAATACAGACAGAGATAGGATATGCTAATGTTAGCATGCATGATTATTTTGGTAATTTCTAGCAATCTGTTCTCAAATGATGCGTCGACATGGTCAACCAGGCTTTAGAAATAGTACCTGCTCGTACAGTAGTATCTCCATTTATGAGATTAATTGGATCCGTGAAAGAGTTCTCAACTTAAAACACTTGTATCTATAATTATTGTCTTCCTTTGAAAGACAATAATTGTGCTTAGCCCCCCCCAAAAAAAAAAAAAAAAAAAAACAGCACCATAGTGACATGCTTATATATCATATATCTATAATGCTCAGCATTTACGGTATCTCCTTCCAGAAGCTTCTCCGTCAAAAGACACCTTCAGTAGCTTTTCCATATTTTCATAGATAAATGTCCACCGTTCAGATAAGATTTTAACATTCTTGGCTAGCGTCAGACTCATTCAGTATAACGCAGACTCGCCGTGATGCGCTTAGATTGCTTCGCCAAGTTGGCCACATGCTTGGTCCTAATTTTGCTGATTTATTTTTGTAATTCAATGACTTTGACCAACTTCTCAGCACCCTTCTTCACACCCACGTTCCTGCTTCTCATGCTTGGAAAACAAAATGATGTTGATTTTTAGCTATAAGATACTGTTAGCGAGTAGGACCAAATGTTTTGGGCGGATCTTATGCTTATGTTTGTAACTCAAACGTTTGCTTGCAACTTAAAGGAGCCATATGTACGAACCTGGCCAGAAATTGTACTGCAAACATGGTCAAAGTGCTGTAGTTCCCTCCCTCTCTCCCTGACTGAGGTTGCCAGATACGCAGCCAAATCCAGCTCTATCAACTGGGTTACTCCAAGGAACTTCAAACTTCACTGCCTCTTACTAGGGGTTGAGGTGCTGGGACCATAATAGCTGAATAGACAAGCGTTTTGTCAATAACAAATCTCTAATCAACACATTTTACACAGGAATTAGGCTATTTTCAGGAAGAAGTACGTGATGCCTGCGTATAATATCACAACAAATTGCAATCATATGGTTATTGTCAGTACTATCAGAAAACAAAGACTAAAACAAACTACAACCAAAGCTAGCAGTGGTTATACTGGCGAAAATAAGTAGAGCATGCTTAGCAGCCTAAAGTATGCCCAAAACTAAAGAGGAGACATTTTACCAAGGTGCCTATAGGCTACTGTTTTAAACTTTCAGATTGCCATATAACTTGGTACATGTAGTCCACAATATGCAAACACGAATGAGGAGTTATTTAATCATGTGATTTGGCTGTTTCCATACGTTTCACATTGCCATGATGATAGCCGAGCTAATGTTGGAACCCATTTCCTCAGCGTTTTAGCATATTGAGAACGAAATAGGCACTGACACTACCCATATCCACAAGATATTTGGCCCTGTTAGTTCGAATACACATTGACAAAAACAGGCTAACGGGCATAGATTTCCCCCGTTAGCCTATATGTCAATGTGTCATATATATATATGACATACATATACGTATGCTCCCATTGACCGGGCTAGCATGCTAAGCATTCATTTGAAAGACAATATAGTTTACATACGAAATGTCCATCTCCATTTATTACAAGTAATAAGGAAACATAAATGCCTTACTAACCTATTGAAGTGTATTTCTAATAATAATAATAATAATACCTGGGATTTATATAGCGCTTTTCTAAGTACCCAAAGTCGCTTTACATGTTAAAAACCCATCATTCATTCACACCTGGTGGTGGTAAGCTACTTTCGTAGCCACAGCTGCCCTGGGGTAGACTGACGGAAGCGTGGCTGCCAATTTGCGCCTACAGCCCCTCCGACCACCACTGGTCTTGTCATCCTCGTCCAGACAGAAGGGTGACACGGCAGTGTGGCTTGATCAAAAGAGACGTCGGAGACGCTTTACTGAACCAAAAGTTGCTTTATTACAAGCGAGCAGAGGTGGGTAGAGTTGCCAGAAATTGTACTCAAGTAAGAGTACTGTTACTTTAGAGATTTATTACTCAAGTAAAAGTAAGGAGTAGTCACCCAAATATTTACTTGAGTAAAAGTAAAAAGTATGTTGTGAAAAAAATACTCAAGTACTGAGTAACTGATGAGTAACCTGTTCGTTTAATGATGACGGCAACAAATAATGCACAAAAACATAAAAATAGCAATGAGCAAATTCAGAGCCAGGAATATCTCTTGAGCAACTAAAACAATAATATATATTAAATAATAATACATGAAAATAAAAAAATTAAGGTAAATTGAGCCACAATAACTTAACAGCACCATAGGCTCAGTAGGCATTCATTGATTGATTGATTGAAACTTGTATTAGTAGATTGCACAGTACAGTACATATTCCGTAAAATTGACCACTAAATGGTAACACCCCAAAAAGTTTTTCAACGTTAATCAATTACTTAGTAAATGACCAAGTCGAGGTGATCTACCTCATATATACATATACATACACACACATATCATATATATATATATATATATATATATATATATATATATATATATATATATATATATATATATATATATATATATATATATATATATATATATATATATATATATATATATATATATATATATATATATATATATATATATATATATATATATATATATATATATATATATATGTGTATATATATATACACACACACATATATATATATATATATATATATATATATATATATATATATATATATATATATATATATATATATATATATATATATATATATATATATATATATATATATATATACATGTATACATACATTTATATATACAGTATATAATTTATATTTATTTATTTTGCCGTTTTTGTTCACATGTTAAAGGTGTTTTAATGAATATACATGCATGTTTAACATATAGATTCCTTTCTTTCATGAAGACAAGAATATAAGTTGGTGTATTACCTGATTCTGATGACTTGCATTGATTGGAGTCAGACAGCAGTGCTGATAACGTCCACGTTTTCAAATGGAGGAGAAAATGTTTTCCTCCTTTCTGTCTAATACCACATGCAAGTGGTTGGTTTTTGGCATCTTATTTGTCCAGCTTCCGTACTCCTTTGTATACACTTTACAAGAAATACATTGGCGGCAAACTCCGTAGCTTGCTAGCTTGTTTGCGCTGGCTTTCGGAGACTCTTATTTTGTTAGCGCAGGCGCGATGGAGCGGCACTTTTATTGTGAAGACAGGAACTGTGCGGTCAGTCTTTAGGCTTTTGAGAGAGGTACGGTTGAAATAAAAAAGTGTCTTTTTTCCTTCACACTTTTGATTGATTGATTGAAACTTTTATTAGTAGATTGCACAGTACAGTACATATTCCGTACAATTGACCACTAAATGGTAACACCCGAATAAGTTTTTCAACTTGTTTAAGTCGGGGTCCACGTGTGACGGTCATGTGACCGCCTGGCTCTGTTTGATTGGTCAAACGTCACCAGTGACTGCATCTGATAAAGTTAAAGTTAAAGTAAAGTTAAAGTACCAGTGATTGTCACACACACACTAGGTGTGGTGAAATTTGTCCTCTGCATTTGACCCATCCCCTTGATCACCCCCTGGGAAGTGAGGGGAGTAGTGGGCAGCAGCGTAGCCGCGCCCAGGAATCATTTTTGGTGATTTAACCCCCAATTCCAACCCTTGATGCTGAGTGCCAAGCAGGGAGGTAATGGGTCCCATTTTTATAGTCTTTGGTATGACCCGGCCGGGGTTTGAACTCACAACCTACCGATCTCAGGGCGGACACTCTAACCACTAGGCCACTGAGTAGGTGAGATTGGTGAAACGGAGTCAAACGTCACCGGTGACTGCATCTGATTGGTTAAACGCAGGCATGCATGGATCCTACTTTGAAGGTCTGTCTGACAAACCAAAACAAACAAAGCGTGCATTAACAGATCGATAAAAATCAGTAGCGAGTAGCGAGCTGAATGTAGATAAATGGAGCGGAGTAAAAGTAGCGTTTCTTCTCTATAAATATACTCACGTAAAAGTAAAAGTATGTTGCATTAAAACTACTCTTAGAAGTACAATTTATCCCAAAAGTTACTCAAATAGATGTAACGGAGTAAATGTAGCGCGTTACTACCCACCTCTGCAAGCGAGCGTCATTATACAGGACTGCAGTTCCCTGGAGGAGGTCAGGTCAAGAAAATGATGCACTCCTAACTTGGAGAAGCCAAAACATCAGTTTTATATTCCTCCTTCCTGTCTCTCTGTGTGTGTGTTAAGTCAGGAGAGCGCATTCTGTCCATAAAAGGAGATGTTCGTGTGTAAGTGTCTGGAAAACAACTGCTTTAAGTAATAACTTAAATGTTGGCGTTGAGCTAGACAGGTAGTCTCTTCTCAAGGATATGGTTGTCACTTTTGCATCCCAGTCCCAATTAGGGCCTCTTTCCTCCGAGAAGTGATCCAATCCAAATATCAAACTAAGGGGCCTTATCTTATTATGTGCTCAAACTGAAATACCACTATTTAATTAAACTTGGTGGTTTGCTTTCTCCATGATGAATATGAACATTCACCATTAGCAAAACATAATATGAGTTAAAGGCCTACTGAAACCCACTACTACCGACCACGCAGTCTGATAGTTTACATATCAATGATGAAATCTTAACATTGCAACACATGCCAATACGGCCGGGTTAACTTATAAAGTGCAATTTTAAATTTCCCGGGAAACTTCCGGCTGAAAACGTCTAGGTATGATGACGTTTGCGCGTGACGTCAAGGGTTGAAGCGGAAGTATTAGGACACCATTGTATCCCAATACAAACAGCTCTGTTTTCATCGCAAAATTCCACAGTATTCTGGACATCTTTGTTGGTGAATCTTTTGCAATTTGTTTAATGAACAATGGAGACTGCAAAGAAGAAAGCTGTAGGTGGGATCTGTGTATTAGCGGCTGGCTACAGCAACACAACCAGGAGGACTTTGACTTGGATAGCAGACGCGTTACCGTGAGTACAGCTTTCCTCACCTTGACTTCCTCCGTCTCCGGGCCGCCGACCGCATCGATGATCGGGTGAAATCCTTCGTCGCGCCGTCGATCGCTGGTACGCAGGTGAGCACGGGTCGTGATGAGCAGATGAGAGCTGGCGTAGGTGGAGAGCTAATGTTTTTAGCATAGCTCTGTCGAGGTCCCGTAGCTAAGTTAGCTTCAATGGCGTCGTTAGCAACAGCATTGCTAGGCTTCGCCAGGCTGTACAGCATCAACCGTGTGGTTACAGGTCCAGAGTTTGGTAGTATTGTTGATCTTCTGTCTATCCTTCCAGTCAGGGGCTTATTTCTTTTGTTTCTATCTGCATTTAAGCACAATGCTATCACGTTAGCTCCGTAGCTTAAGTGCTTCGCCGATGTATTGTCGTGGAGATAAAAGTCACTGTGAATGCCCATTTCGCGTTCTCGACTCTCATTTTCAAGAGGATATAGTATCCGAGGTGGTTTAAAATACAAATCCGTGATCCACAATAGAAAAAGGAGTGAGTGTGGAATCCAATGAGCCAGCTTGTACCTAAGTTACGGTCAGAGCGAAAAAAGATACGTCCTGCACTGCACTCTAGTCCTTCACTCTTACGTCCTGATCCACAAATCTTTCATCCTGGCTCAAATTAATGGGGTAATCGTCGCTTTCTCGGTCCCAATCGCTCTCACTGCTGGCGGCCATCATTGAAAACAATGGGGAAATGTGAGGAGCTCTTCAACCTGCGACGTCACGCTACTTCCGGTACAGGCAAGGCTTTTTTTTATCAGCGACCAAAAGTTGCAAACTTTATCGTCGCTGTTCTCTACTAAATCCTTTAAGCAAAAATATGGCAATATCGCAAAATGATCAAGTATGACACATACAATGGATCTGCTATCCCCGTTTAAATAAAAAAAAATTATTTCAGTAGGCCTTTAATTAATTCACTTCACTATCAAGGAGGAAATGAGCAAGTTTAGCATCAGATTATAAAATCTTCTCTGCCTTCAATCGTCTCCATCTTTCAAAGACATCCTCGATACAAATCCTCGTTTTGTTCCTGGCTTCGTCACAAATAAGTTGAGAATTGTAACGAGGCCTTTAAGATTTACTAAGGTCTGACATGTTTAGTAACTTTACCAGTGGCGGTAGCTAGACGAAACTGGCAACCTGGATGTAACACACTCACAGACTTTCTAATTGGTCATAACAGTAGAGGGCGGGGCATCAATATGAAAACCATAACAAGATTTTGGGGCTGTAAATCTAATTTTGAAATGAGCATATCCCGGCTGAACTACTGTTATCAGTTATAGAGGTATTCGAAAAGAACATGATTTATTAGTACCTTTTGACATATCAGATTTTAACCGTATCAGACTCTTAGGTCTGGGCACTCTTAAGCTGAGGCATAAGTGCTTCCTTGTTGTTGTCGGGCTGGAAGCAGACCACAGAGGATGTAGAAGAGTGTTGGAGGATGGTTCATTGGGGTCAGGATGACAGTGAAGAACAGATGAGGTGGGGCCGACGAGGAGGGTTTTGTAGGCGGGGCGGTGGGAGCGCGGGGGCCAAAACTAGGCCAGTGTCCAGACTCGGAGCACCAAAAGCCCCTACCCCGTCCCATGATGCTGCGCGTCAACCCTCTGACAGGACTTCAGCTGGGACTCCAACACTGAGTTTTCCTCCTCTGAAGAATACCCCCTTCCTCCTCCTCCTCCTCCGTCAGTTTGAGGACGAATGCTCTCGTTACAATAAGGAGGTCACATGGCATGGGACCCCGGGCTTTTGAGTGCCGCCTCATCCTCGCTCTCCGAAGACTCTCCTGCAAGAAATGTGAGCTTTAAAAAAAAAAAAAAAAGTTGAGGTGCAGTGAATACAAGTGTTGTGGATTTTTATACGATATAAATCCACACAATGTGCCCTGTAGCCTCCCACATAAAAGCCCAAGTTATTGTCAGACTTCATCAAGCGCTCTGTTACTTTGGAAATTAAAGCCTTGTTAGAGATATAAAACCTGCAACGAGAGAGTCCCTGGTGAGTGAAACCGCCGAGAAAATCCTTAAACTAAACAAGCTTCCAGTGGGAGCACTTCTTCTCTGAGGATAGATGTTTAATTATCTCTGATTGTTCCGGGGGTGGAAACACTTTCATTCCCTCTTGTTTGTCTTAAGAAGCACATGTGTGCTTATTGCACTGACTTTCAAACGGGAATCACAGCGCTGTGTTTTATGGCCGAGGCCAATATGGAGGAATACAGCTAAGCGCACACTACAATTTAAATCGAGGAGACAGGGCCGTAAGACAAAAATGAAAAACAGTAATATCATTTGAAAAAATTAGATGTTATTGTCTAGTATTTGTGCAATAACTGGTTGCTTAGGCAAACACGCTTATTTCCCTTTTCAGATGATATTGATGATCTCTTGTTTGTACAAACCCCCAAACCAGTGAAGTTGGCACGTAAATGGTAAATAAAAACAGAATACAATGATTTGCAAATCCTTTTCAAGTTATATTCATTTGAATAGACTGCAAAGACAAGATATTTTATGTTCGAACTGAAAAACGTAATTTTTTTTTTGCAAATAATCATTAACTTAAAATTTAATGGCAGCAACACATTGCAAAAAAGTTGGCACAGGGGCATTTTTACCACTGTGTTACATGGCCTTTCCTTTTAACAACACTCAGTAAACGTTTGCGAAGTGAGGAGACCAATTTTTGAAGCTTCTCAGGTGGAATTCTTTCCCATTCTTGCTTGATGTACAGCTTAAGTTGTTCAACAGTCTTCAGGTGTCATAATGCGCCACACATTTTCAATGGGAGACAGGTCTGGACTACAGGCAGGCCAGTCTAGTACCCACACTCTTTTATTACGGAGCCAGGCTGTTGTAACAAGTGGCTTGGCATTGTCTTGCTGAAATAAGCAGGGGCGTCCATGATAACGTTGCTTGGATGGCAACATATGCTGCTCCAAAACCTGTATGTACCTTTCAGCATTAATGGTGCCTTCACAGATGTGTAAGTTACTCAAGCCCTGAGCACTAATACACCCCCATACCATCACAGATGCTGGCTTTTGAATTTTGCGCCTATAACATTTTATAACAATTTTCCTCTTTGTTTCCCGGAGGACACGATATCCACAGTTTCCAAAAACAATTTGAAATGTGAACTCGTCAGACCACAGAACCCTTTTCCACTTGGCATCAGTCCATCTTAGATGAGTTAGGGCCCAGCGAAGCCGGCGGCGTTTCTGGGTGTTGTTGATAAATGGCTTTCGCTTTGCATAGTAGAGTTTTAACTTGCACTTACAGATGTAGCGACAAACCGTAGTTACTGACAGTGGTTTTCTGAAGTGTTCTGATCCCATGTGGGGATAGCCTTTACACACTGATGTCAGTTTTTGATGCAGTACCGCCTGAGGGATCGAAGGTCACGGGCATTCAATGTTGGTTTTCGGTTTTCTCCAGAATCTCTGAACCTTTTGATGATATTACGGACCTTAGATGGTGAAATCCCTAAATTCCAGCAATAGCTTGTTTGTTGACAAAGTGGTGACCCTCGCCCCATCCTTGTTTGTGAATGACTGAGCATTTCATGGAAGCTGCTTTTATACCCAATCATGGCACCCACCTGTTCCCAATTAGCCTGTTCACCTGTGGGATGTTCCAAATAAGTGTTTGATGAGCATTCCTTAACTTTCTCAGTCTTTTTTGCTATTTGTGCCAGCTTTTTTGAAACATGTTGCAGGCATCAAATTCCAAATGAGCTAATATTTGCCAAAAATAACAAAGTTTACCAGTTGAAACATTAAATATCATGTCTTTGCAGTCTATTCAATTGAATATAAGTTGTATTCTGTTTTTATTTACCATTTACACAACGTGCCAACTTCACTGGTTTTGGGTTTTGTAATATGTACAATATTTACTGTATTTTGGTCATTTTAAGCATTAATGGAACAAACTCAAAAGCCATTCAGCTGCTGACGCAAAAGCTAGCTTGCCTCTTGCCGTAGCTAGCTTGGCAATGTGTTAAAACGTTAGAAAAATAGTTCCTCCTCAGCGTTACAATGACAATGTCGCCACAGCTTGGTTATCGAAACGTAAATGAAGTATTTTTGACGGTTTTTGGATGCATTATCAAAGCGATTTAGCGACAACATGGATTGCCCTCATTAGCTGCATTGCTAGCACCTAGAACAAACCGATTATTACAAATTAGAATAAAAAAACAAAACAACCTTTTGTTGTTTTGTCTTTCAAAAGGACAGTGAACAAAATTCCCCCAAAAAGTTTAGTTCCTCTTTAAGCAAAACTACTAAACATGTTACCACAAAACTTTTTTTTTTTATTCAAGAATATTTAAGAAAAAAATCTTTAATCGCAAAATGATTACTTTTTTCTCGCATTTTCCTTCTCTTGTTTCTCTCTATTTAATTCCAGGGAAATATGGATTTAGCGACCAAAATCAGACTTTTTAAAAAACATTTTTCAAAACATTGATACCTCATGTGTGACGCCCTGTCACTCAGGTCTCATGTATCGTCATTATTTTCTGCATTTGTTTCCTGTTTTCCGCCTCTAGTTTATTTCCACTTCCTGTCTGTCTCCCTGCACAAGCGCCTTTTCCCCCTCACCTGTCGCTTGATTGGCCGCCTGGCCACACTTGGTCATGGTTGCCAATCAGGCTTCTATTTATCCTTCATCCTGTGTTCATAGTTCAAGGCTTTTCTTCCTTGCACTGCATCCTGGGGTCCAAACAGTCATGACATTATCATTACTTTTTCTCCTAAGAAAAAACTTTACTCTCTCTCTTTTTCTTGAAAACTGACATTTTGCTTGAAATGTTTGTTTTGTTTAACATAATAATCTTGCAAAATAAAAGTTTTTGAAGTTGTTTTCCTGTCCAGTCATAAATGGAACAATGTGCTGATTAAAACAATTTACCGGGTTTTCCGGACCATAGATGAGCGGGTCTATTCAGGTCTATTTTCATACAAAAGGCGCACCGGATTATAAGGCGCATTAAAGGAGTCATGTTATTATTTATTTTTTCTAAATGTAAAACACTTCCTTGTGGCCTACCTAACATGTAATGGTGGTTCTTTGGTCAAAATGTTGCATGGATTATGTTTTACAGATCATCTTCAAGTCGCTTTCTGACAGTCGCTTCAGGATGCGCCGTTTTGTGGGCGGTCTTATTTACGTGACTCACCTTCGACAGCGTCTTCTCCCCGTCATCTTTGTTGTAGCGGTGTAGCGTGCAAGGACGGGAGTGGAAGAAGTGTCAAAAGATGGAGCTAACTGTTTTAATGACATTCAGACTTTACTTCAATCAATAACAGAGCAGCATCTCTTCACCCGGAAACAACAACAAGGCCAGAAATGTGTCCCGTGAAAAACCGTTTGACCAGATATCTCTAATAACTAAAGTTCCTTGGGTGAATAATGTGAACTCACTACACTGGTATGTTTTAGCGCTTTCATGGCTAGTTTACTGACAGATATAAGTAAGAACTTTACACTACTTTATATTAGAAATGGCAACAGCGGAGTATGAATGTCCCATAACAAGAAGATAGAGAAAAAGAAGAAGCTTATCGACACGGACTACAAAGGCGGACTTGCGCAAATTTTTCAGGATATATGCAGATACCAAATACAGATCAGCAGGTACCAGTAGGTAAGAAAAGTTTATTTTGCATAATATTGCGAAACAAAACGCCAAAAAATATGTCTTACCTTATACACACACCATAATAATACTCGTATGTTGAAGCACAGTACAATCCATCAAGCGGTGCGGCTTCATAGCTTACCAAAGTCACACTAAAACATTTTGATCGATATTTGAGCGCCGTGTGTAATGTTCTATATTTTCAATGGAACATATAACATTTTGGTGTTGTTTACTTGAGTCATATTGCAGTCTACACGTATCTCTTATGTGTGACTGCCATCTACTGGTCACACTTATCATTTTACCATGTACCAAATAAAATAGCTTCGAGGTCAGTAAGCACAACTGAAATTATTCCGTACATTAGGCGCACCGGGTTATAAGACGCACTGTTGATTTTTGAGAAAATTGAAGGATTTTAAGTGCGCCTTATAGTCCTAAAAATACAGTACTTTTTCCACTAAGAAAAACTTTACTCTCTTTCCTTCTTGAAAACTGACATTTGAAACAGAATTTTTTATTTTTTTTGTTTAACATAATAATCTTGCAAAACAAAAGTTTTTGAAGTTGTTTTCCTGTCCAGTCATTAATGGAACAATGTGCTAATTAAAACAATTTACCGTATTTTCCGGACCATCGGGCGCACCGGATTATAAGGCGCACTGCCGATGAGCGGGTCTAGTCAGGTGTATTTTCATACAAAAGGCGCACGGTTTTCAGGACTTATGCAGATCCCAAATACAGATCAGCAAGTACCAGAAGGTAAGAAAAGTTGCTTTTGCATAATATTGTGAAACAAAACGCCAGATAATATGTCTTACCTTATACACACACCATAATAATACTCGTATGTTGAAGCACAGTACAATCCATCAAGCGGTGCGGCTTCATAGCTTACCAAAGTCGTACTAAAACATTTTGATCGATTTTTGCAGTCTACACATATCTCTTATGTGTGACTGCCATCATATAGCAGTCTACACGTGTCTCTTATGTATGACAGCCATCTACTGGTCACATTTATCATTTCACCACGGACCAAATAAAAGCACAACCAAAAATATTCCATTCATTAGGCGCACTGGGTTATAAGGCGTACTGTCGATTTTTGAGAAAATGAAATAATTTGAAGTGCGTCTTATAGTCAGAAAAATACGGTATATGTTTTAGTGGCCCATTCATCACTTAGTCCCAACTGATGAGGAACACGATGTTAACTAGGCCACCAATGTTCCCCGCGTGAATATGTATTTTTCCTGCACAATATGAAGTGATAATTCATCATTATTTAATGATCCCGCGCAGACAGCACGTCACAGGCGGGCGACAACAGCTGGATCATGTGCTCCCACTTCCACTTTGGGTCCCGTGCGACCCCCGTGACCCCTTATTTGTGCGCTCCTGTCTTCTTTCAAACTGTGGAGCTGGCTGACGTGTAACGAAGGTGTGTGTGTGTTTAGGGAGGTGAGACCTTCTCTGGGACGCACTAATCAGCTCCCGACCAAGGAGGCCCAGGTTGGACAGGTGAGTGGATGCACATGCGGCCTCTTTGGCTTCAGGGTCAAATCCGCTCCGTACTTTATGTCCCAGTCAGATGCAATCACCCTGACTTCCGGCCCTTTTGTCTTCCTGTATGGGGGGGGCGGCTCCATGGGGGGCTACCGAGCAGATGCTCCACCGAGGGAGCCGAATGTGCCTCCTGCCGGCCTCGTGTGTGTTAACCTTTCCTTTTAATTAACACCGTCCCGGCTCCCGGCTCCCGCCACCGTGGTCCGGAGAGAGGTTCCGTGGGCTTATGCAACGTGCAGGGAGAGTCACGGGGGAGCCAGTGGGCGGGTGGGAGTGAGGAAGGTGATGAGGGTGGCGAGGAGGACGAGGAGGGTTGGATGAATAATGTGAGAGCGGGCCTAATCCTTCTGGGCCTACGTTGTTCCACATGCCTTTGCAGGGAACAAAAAAAAAGGAGACAGGCATTCTGCACAGCTGCCTGTTTTCCAGGGAAAATGTATACTGGAGTCAATTAGACCTGCTAAGGCACAGGTGTCAAACTCAAGGACCGGGGGCCAGATCTGGCCCGCCACGTTATTTTATCTGGCCCGCAAACACCTGGAAATGATATGTCAATAAAGTACTTAATATTTTCTCACAAAATGTAATGGATATTTTGTTAATTTTTACAGAAAAAATATACGTACTGCTTGAAATTGCATACATTTTAAACTTTATTAGTATCCAATATTGCAACAAATATTACAGTATATTATCATACTTTCCAAACATGTTTTTGACTAAATAAAAAATACTTAATTTTACAAAAAACTACCCATCAAATTAATAAAAAATGACAATAAATGTTAAAAAAAACCTACTGTTTTTTGCGTTAAAATTCTGTTGACTGAGCTGCCAGTTTTTGACTGTAAAATCTACGGTTGTCGTTTTTAACGGTGTATTACTGTAAATGGAAAGACGGTACATTTGGTTTTACGGTAGAAAAACTGGCTGCTAAGTTGCCAGAATAAGAAAATAACTTGTACTGTTTTTCCATTCACAATGTAATGTTGTAAAAAACAATGTCAATATAATTGTGAAATTCTGACAACTACGCTGCCAACTTTTTCCGTAAAAAAAATGATTGTAAACGCGGAGCAGGAGAGGGGATAGTTAGTAACGATAGAGCCCCCCCAAAGAGATATTGTTCAGAGTAATGAGTTGTAGTACAAATTAAAGTGGCCATCTTCCCCTTAGAACAGGGATGTCAATCTGGTTTTCATTGAGGGCCAAATCGCAGTTATGGCTGCCATCAGAGGGCCGCTTGTAACAGGGAATAATGTGTGAATTTGCGTCAGGATTTCATTATTAATTATATCAATTGTTTTAAGTAGACTGTCGATTTTACAGTACAAACTTTACATTTACAAAATGTTACTATAAAATAGTGGGTTTTTTTTTAAATTCTTACAACATTTTACGGTAAATATAAACTGTTTTTTGTTTTTTAAGGAAAAAGCTGTGAGAGTAGTTGCCAGAATTTCACCATTAAATTAACATGTTTTTTTTTTACAACATTACATTGTGAATGGAAAAACAGTACAAGTTATTTTTTTATTCTGGCAACTTAGCTGCCAGTTTTTCTACCGTAAAAACAAATGTTCGTCTTTTCATTTACAGTAATACACCGTTAAAAACAACAACCATAGATTTTACAGTCAAAAACTGGCAGCTCAGTCAACAGAATTTTAACGCAAAAAACAGTAGTTTTTTATTTTTATTTACAGTGTTATGCTGTAAAGAACAATGTGAAATGTATTGTCATTTTTAATTAATTTCAATGGTAGTTTGCTGTAAAGTTAAGTATTTTTACAAATGTTTTATTTAGACAAAAACATGTTTGGAAAGTATGATAATATACAGTAATATTTGTTGCAATATTGGATACTATTGGATATAATTTCAAGCAGTACATACTGTATATTTTTTTCTGTCAAAATGGAAAAAAATTTATTACATTTAGTGAGAAAATATGAAGTACTTTATTGACACATATCCTTTCCAGCTGTTTGCGGGCCAAATAAAATGATGTCGTGGGCCACATCTGGCCCCCGGGGCTTGAGTTTGACATCCGTGGCCTAAATTAGTCATATGAGCTATTTATGATTAAAGAAAGTTTATACAGCTGCAATATTACAATATTTGACGCGTGTAATAAATTACACGTGGTATCATTCAATTATCTGACAATAAATAATACCCTATTTTCCGGACCATAGGCTAAACCGGATTATAAGGCGCATTAAAGGAGTTTTATTTATTTTTTCTAAATGTAAAACACTTCCTTGCGGTCTACATAACATGTGATGGTGGTTTTTTGGTCAAAATGTTGCATAGATGATGTTTTACAGATCATCTTCAAGTCGCTTTCTGACAGTAGCTTCAGGATGCGTCGTTTTGTGGGCGGTCTTATTTACGTGGCTCACCTTCAACAGCGTCTTCTCCCCGTCATCTTTGTTGTAGCGGTGTAGCGTGCAAGGACGGGAGTGGAAGAAGTGTCAAAATATGGAGCTAACTGTTTTAATGACATTCAGACTTTACTTCAATCAATCTCGGAGCAGCATCCCCTCATCCGGAAACAACAACAACGCCGGAAATGTGTCCCGTGAAAAACCGTCCGACCGGAACTCTCTATTAACTAAAGTTTTTTGGGTGAATAATGTAAACTCACTACACCGGTATGTTTTAGCGCTCTCATGGCGAGTTTACTGACAGATATAAGAACTTTACACCACTTTATATTAGAAATGGCAACAGCGGAGGATGAATGTCCCATAACAAGAAGATAGAGAAAAAGAAGAAGCTTATCGACTACGGTGTCGTCGCGGACTACAAAGGCGGACTCGCGCACATTTTCAGGACTTATGCAGATCCCAAATAAAGATCAGTCTACACGTATCTCTTATGTTTGACTGCCATCTACTGGTCACAATTATCATTACACCATGTACCAAATAAAATAGCTTTGAGGTCGGTAAGCAAAACCAGAATTATTCCGTACATTAGGCGCACCGGGTTATAAGGCGCTCTGTCGAGTTTTGAGGGGGAAAAAAGGACTTTATGTGCGTCTAATAGTTTGAAAAATCCGGTAACCAATATCAGTCCCAGACATGAAAGCACTTACTGCATCTTTTAATACCAGTGTTGGGATGCTCCAATGTTCCCCCTGGCTTTTGGCAACGTCCCCCTCAGGGTGTATCGTCTTCCTTGGCATGTGCTCGTCATTTTTCCGGAGAGGTCATAGCCACTTCAGAACAAGAGGACATACAACCAGCATAATATTTATCTTGATTATTATCATTCAGACCATGTTTTACCAGGAAGTGCAACTGTATCAATGTACTGCTTGTGTAAATTGTGGAGTTTTAATGAACTGCTAAGTACAAACCCCGTTTTCATATGAGTTGGGAAATTGTGTTAGATGTAAATATAAACGGAATACAATGATTTGCGAATCATTTTCAACCCATATTCAATTGAATGCACTACAAAGACAAGATATTTGATGTTCAAACTCATAAACTTAATTTTTTTTTTGCAAATAATAATTAACTTAGAATTTCATGGCTGCAACACGTGCCAAAGTAGTTGGGAAAGGGCATGTTCACCACTGTGTTACATGGCCTTTCTTTTTAACAACACTCAGTAAATGTTTGGGAACTGAGGAGACCAATTTTTGAAGCTTTTCAGGTGGAATTATTTCCCATTCTTTCTTGATGTACAGCTTAAGTTGTTCAACAGTCCGAGGGTCTCCGTTGTGGTATTTTAGGCTTCATAATGCGCCACACATTTTCAATGGGAGACAGGTCTGGACTACAGGCAGGCCAGTCTAGTACCCGCACTCTTTTACTATGAAGCCACGTTGATGTAACACGTGGCTTGGCATTGTCTTGCTGGAATAAGCAGGGGCGTCCATGGTAACGTTGCTTGGATGGCAACATATGTTGCTCCAAAACCTGTATGTACCTTTCAGCATTAATGGCGCCTTCACAGATGTGTAAGTTACCCATGTCTTGGGCACTAATACACCCCCATACCATTGCAGATGCTGGCTTTTCAACTTTGCGCCTATAACAATCCGGATGGTTCTTTTCCTCTTTGGTCCGGAGGACACGACGTCCACAGTTTCCAAAAACAATTTGAAATGTGGACTCGTCAGACCACAGAACACTTTTCCACTTTGTATCAGTCCATTTTAGAAGAGCTCAGGCCCAGTGAAGCTGACTGCGTTTCTGGGTGTTGTTGATAAATGGTTTTTGCCTTGCATAGGAGAGTTTTAACTTGATGTAGCGACCAACTGTAGTTACTGACAGTGGGTTTCTGAAGTGTTCCTGAGCCCATGTGGTGATATCCTTTACACACTGATGTCGCTTGTTGATGCAGTACAGCCTGAGGGATCGAAGGTCACGGGCTTAGCTGCTTACGTGCAGTGATTTCTCCCGATTCTCTGAACCCTTTGATGATATTATGGACCATAGATGGTGAAATCCCTAAATTCCTTGCAATAGCTGGTTGACAAAGGTTTTTCTTAAACTGTTCAACAATTTGCTCACGCATTTGTTGACAAAGTGGTGACCCTCGCCCCATCCTTGTTTGTGAATGACTGAGCATTTCATGGTATCTACTTTTATACCCAATCATGGCACCCACCTGTTCCCAATTTGCCCGTTCACCTGTGGGATGTTCCAAATAAGTGTTTGCTGAGCATTCCCCAACTTTATCAGTATTTATTGTCACCTTTCCCAACGTTTTTGTCACATGTTGCTGGCATCAAATTCTAAAGTTAATGATTATTTGCACAAAAAAAAATGTTTATCAGTTTGAACATCAAATACTGTATGTTGTCTTTGTAGCATATTTTACTGAATATGGGTTATAAATAAATGATAAATGGGTTATACTTGTATAGCGCTTTTCTACCTTCAAGGTACTCAAAGCGCTTTGACAGTATTTCCACATTTACCCATTCACACACACATTCACACACTGATGGCGGGAGCTGCCATGCAAGGCGCTAACCAGCAGTCATCAGAGGCAAAGGGTGAAGTGTCTTGCCCAAGGACACAACGGACGTGACTCGGAAGGTAGAAGGTGGGAATTGAACCCCAGTAACCAGCAACACTCCGATTGCTGGCACAGCCACTCTACCAACTTCGCCACGGTTGAAAATTATTTGCAAATCATTGTATTCCGTTTATATTTACATCTAACACAATTTCCCAACTCATATGGAAACGGGGTTTGTATCTCCATGAAGGACGTGATGGTTTTCTACCCCCATTTAAAACCACCGTAAGGAAAAACATCTGTCTTTGTTATTTTACGGCGTGCTGCAGCCCCTCGGCTATAGCGCTGTGAATTATTATGTACTTTTAAGCCACTTGATATAAATACAGTAAAGATTCATTTATTCACAAGCAATAACTTGGTTGGAAGCCAGTGCTACTGATAGCACAACACAATGGGTGTCCTGGCTAGTCCACCATGACGGAAAACCTTTAAAGCACCTGGGGTCATGGTGGCGAAAAACAAAGACGTTTTTGCAAATGTATCCTAAACATGGCTTTAAAGGAAAAACACTGCATATTTTTTTTAAAGTATAGCTACTTCACCGTAGTTTATTACTGTGCTTTAAAGTTTATACAAGCACTGCACAAATAGATTCTGTAGTGTTATGCAACATGAGCTGTCCTGGCTGGTCCACCAATTATAACAGACCTTTAAAGTACAGTAGATGATCATGGGTAACCATGGCAATTGTAGGGATGCTATTCTTTTGCTAACTAGTTTAGCATTACAGTGATTGACTAAGGTTGTTACTTTAAGGTCAAAATATTACATATTGTTTCTTTAAAGAATAAATAAACCATCTACACACATCATGAATCGATTTAGAATCGAAATTATATATATATATATATATATATATATATATATATATATATATATATATATATATATATATATATATATATATATATATGATAACGGCATGAGGTGTCCTGGCTGGTCTACCACTACAATACATTTGATATTTATAGAGATGTCAACATGGTCAGCGTGTTACTTTATGGTTCAAATATTACATATTGTTGCACTAGGCAGCCATGGAATTATCTCATCCTTTAAAAATGCTGCAAAGTTGTTCCATATTTTATTTAGCACACTAAGGTTTGCATCAGTGCAAGTTCTACCAACATGGGAGGTGTCCTGGCTGGTCCACCGATTGTACAATAAATAAGATAATCCTGGCTGCTACCGTATTCTCCCTTTATTACATTCAAATGCCTGCATAAGTGTGTTGTTTTAAGGTTGCTCCACACTCTTTAAAAGGTGTTGCAGGTGAAAGTCATCAAATCCTACCTCAGTTTTATGATGCAGGAAGTGAGGAGGGGAACACTGCCAGGACCATCTCCTGGTGAAGACCCAGAGCAAGGGCACAGTCTCCCCGGCCCCATAGATCAGCCAGCCCGGAATGTCAAAGCGCTCAGCAGCCAGTGCGGTGCCAGGAGTCCCCCTCTCTCGCTCCCTCTCTGGCCCGTGATCCGCTGTCTGGTGACACCACTGCGCTAATGACCCGCTTTGGGAGTTGCTTGGCGGGCTCCTTGGCTTGGGGAAGATGGAAGTTGTGGATATCCGAACTGGAAGGTCACTGGTGATGAGGACCATACACTCTTCACGATGCATCTGCAGCGAAGCCTTCAAAGTCAAAGATAATCGGTTACATCAATTTGGTCGACTTTCAAAAATAATATAGGAAGTAAAGTCAAACACATGAATGTATTGTACAATAAAACTCAAACAAAGTAAAACTACTTACCTTCATCACAAGACATTGTAATACAGAGCAATACTGTGACCGAGTGGACTTTTCCCATGAATTCGTTTTAAAGGGGAAATGCATTTTTTTAATTCTCGTAAATAAATAATTCACTCTTTTCTGCCTATAAAGCGCTCTAAAAAACATCTAAAAACATCCATCAAGGTTTTATGTACACACGGTAAGTATATATGTAAAGTAGTGACAGGCACATTCATAATAACATGTAATATTTATATATTATGCTAATTTTAGACATAAGGTGGTGCATTAATTTCACAGATGCAACATTTGCTATTTCCTTTAACAACTACTGCTACTAATTATGTCAGATTTCCTAAAAGCCAACGACGACTACTTTGGAACAAATGATGATCCAGAAACCTATATTTTTGAGCCTGAATATACAGAGGATGAACAAGTAGCATTATTGCTAGGTATTAAACAAGAAATACAAACTACGAACATACAAAAATCACTTACTGTATAATGTCTGCTCTCACTGGGATGCCGACTGATGAGATGTTTACATCTTCCTGTTTAGATGAAGAATGAATTATAATCCAGGTGAAAAAAAAGTGGGCTTTCTCCCGATCTATGGGTCTAAGTCGGATGTCAAAGTTGACCAACTTCTGGGTATATAACCACATCCTTCTACTGTACAAGTGAGCAGCATGATTTATAATCAATAATTAACTTATACCGGGGGTCGGCAACCCGCGGCTCTAGAGCCGCATGCGGCTCTTTAGCGCCGCCCTAGTGGCTCTCTGGAGATTTTTCAAAAATGTATGAAGAATGTAAAAAGATGAGGGGAAGAAAAATCTATTTTTTTGTTTTAGTATGGTTTCTGTAGGAGGACAAACATGACACAAACCTCCCTAATTGTTATAAAGCACACTGTTTATATTAAACATGCTTCACTGATTCGAGTATTTGGCGAGCGCCGTTTTGTCCTACTAATTTTGGCGGTCCTTGAACTCACCGTATAGTTTGTTTACATGTATAACTTTCTCCGACTTTCTAGGACGTGTTTTATGCCACTTCTTTTTCCGTCTCATTTTGTCCACCACACTTTTAACGTTGTTGATGTTATTGACTTGTGTGGAGTGCTAATCAGACATATTTGGTCACTGCATGACTGCAAGCTAATCGATGCTAACATGCTATTTAGGCTAGCTATATGTACATATTGCATCATTATTCCCCATTTGTAGCTATATTTGAGCTCATTTAGTTTCTTTTAAGTCCTCTTAATTAAATGTATATCTCATGACACACTATCTGTATGTAATATGGCTTTTAATTTCTTGCGGCTCCAGACAGATTTGTTTTTGTATTTTTGGTCCAATATGGCTCTTTCAACATTTTGGGTTGCCGACCCCTGACTTATACCAACTAAAGAGGCAATGCAACAGTTTAGTATGTCAATATAGCAGCATAAGCTAACCTGTCTGTGATAATAGCGCCGCTAAAAGTAGTTCCTCAGTGTTAGTGCTTATAAAGATATCACTAGGACTAGCTTAATATATAGGTCACGACATGCAATTTGAGTATTGTTGGCGGTTTTTGATGTTTTTTTGAGAGGGCCTTTTGTTGGCTCTATTTTTGCTCGTCTCACATAGGGATTGTGAAGGACAGGCAAAATTCCCCCCAAAAGTGCAGTTCCTTTTAATACAATTTGGGATGAGAATCTTACAACAACTCAAGTTTCGATTTAATTCCAAATTGTTGGGTGATGATTCGATTCAGAACTGATTCTCGATTCAACACAATTCTTGCAATATATTATTTGGTATCGAAATGGCAATAAAACATTTTCAAAAAGGTTATGGTTCTTGGCTGCTGGAGAATGACATACATGCACAGAAAAAATTCAAAATAGATATAATAATATATATATATATATATATATATATATATATATATATATATATATATATATATATATATATATATATATATATATATATATATATATACATATATATATATATATATATATATATATATATATATATATATATATATATATATATATATATATATATATATATATATATATATATATATATATATATATATATATATATACATATATATGCACAGGTACAGCAACTGAAGGAGTCTACCTTCACACAAGGACAGACGTGCCCGTCTGAAAGCCAAAACAAAGGTCGGGCCACTCGTCATCCGGGACATGCTGTTTGCTGACGACGCAGCAGTGGTACCACACTCCCAGGAGCACCTGCAAACCCTAATGGACCAGTTCACCAAAGCCTGTCAGGACTTCAGCCTGACCATCAGTCTGAGCAAAACCAAGACGATGGGACAGGGAACTGAACCACCCCCCTCTATCACCATCAACAACTACACCCTGGAAGTCGTAAACACCTTCACCTACCTCGGTTCCACCATCACCGACAACCTGTCACTCGATGCCAAACTCAGTGGCCGCATCGGAAAAGCTGCCTCAACTTTTGGGAAGCTTACAGCGAGAGTATGGGAAAACAGCAAGCTCACTATCCACACTAAGGTGCAGGTGTACAGAGCCTGTGTCACCAGCACTCTACTGTACGGTAGTGAAACCTGGACCCTATACTCCCACCAAGAGCGGCGGCTAAACATCTTCCATCTTCGCTGCCTTAGGCGTCTACTGGGCATCACCTGGAGGGACAGGATCACAAACCAATCAGTCCTGGAAAGAGCACAGCTTCCCAGCATGTGCTCCCTACTGAGGCAGCGACGTCTCCGCTGGCTGGGCCATGTCCGGCGGATGGACGATGGGCGAATCCCAAAGGACATCCTCTATGCTGAACTCACAACTGGCAAGAGGCAGATTGGCCGTCCCCAGCTGCGTTACAAGGACGTCTGCAAACAAGACCTCAAGTCTTTTGACATCAGCCCCGACAGCTGGGAAGATGCAGCCCAGGACCGCCTTCAGTGGCAGCAGGCACTCCGCAGCGGGCTGCTCAAGTCAGAAACCACTCTGGCCCAACACCATGAGGCTAAGAGAGCAAAGACATTTGCGGCCGGGAATGTCTCTCACGAATTGGCCTACACAGCCACAGGAGACGCTGCGACAAGACCTGACTCAGAGGCACAGGAAATCAATGGTCTTCCGAGACTGCGATGCCGATGATGATGATGATACACACATATACATATACATATATATATATATATACATATACATATACATATACATATACATATATATATATATATATATATATATATATATATATATATATATATATATATATACATATACATATACATATAAATACATATTATATACACTACCGTTCAAAAGTTTGGGGTCACCCAAAAAATTTTGTGGAATAGCCTTCATTTCTAAGAACAAGAATAGACTGTCGAGTTTCAGAGGAAAGTTCTCTTTTTCTGGCCTTTTTGAGCGTTTAATTGACCCCACAAACTCAATCGGCTCAAAGGAAGGTCAGTTTTGTAGCTTCTGTAACGAGCTAAACTGTTTTCAGATGTGTGAACATGATTGCACAAGGGTTTTCTAATCATCAATTAGCATTCTGAGCCAATGAGCAAACACATTGTACCATTAGAACACTGGAGTGATAGTTGCTGGAAATGGGCCTCTATACACCTATGTAGATATTGCACCAAAAACCAGACATTTGCAGCTAGAATAGTCATTTACCACATTAGCAATGTATAGAGTGTATTTCTTTAAAGTTAAGACTAGTTTAAAGTTATCTTCATTGAAAAGTACAGTGCTTTTCCTTCAAAAATAAGGACATTTCAATGTGACCCCAAACTTTTGAACGGTAGTGTATATATATATACAGTATACATACATATGTGTGTGTGTGTGTGTGTGTGTGTGTGTGTGTGTGTGTGTGTGTGTGTGTGTGTGTGTGTGTGTGTGTGTGTGTGTGTGTGTGTGTGTGTGTAGATAGATGTATAAATATAAATATTACTTCTTTTTTTCCCGATTTTTGAAAATCATGAATCGATTTAAAATGGAAATAAATAAGAATCATGATAATTTTTTTGAGCACCCTAAAAAACGTTCAAAAAGTTTGGGCACCCTGGATTTAAAGGAAGTAAAAGTGGTGACAATAATTCCGTACATGAACCTACGGAAGGACCGTTACTGTTGCCAGAGGAGAGCAGTGAGGGAGGCCACCTGCCCGAACAAACTGGTTGGAGCTATACCAATTTACTGAAAGTCCTATCAAGGACTCACCTGCTCATTTTGGTGGCTTTTCCTCTTTTGTTGGTATTTTCCTGTTGCAGTTTCACGTCTTCCTTGAACGCTATTCACAGCACCTGCTTTGTTTTCGCAATCGAGACTATTTAAGTTGTGCGGACGCTATCCTTCTTTGTGGGGACATTGTTGATTGTCATGTCATGTACGGATGTACTTTGTGGACGCCGTCTGCTCCAAACGCTGTAAGTCTTTGCTGTCGTCCAGCATTCTGTTTTTGTTTACTTTGCAGCCAGTTCAGTTTTAGTTTCGTTTTGCATAGCCCTCCCTCGGCTTCAATGCCTTTTCTTAGCGGCAATTAGTGGCACTCGCCATTTATTTATTTTTGGTTTAAGTGTTAGATACCTTTTTACCTGCACGCTGCCTCCCGCATATTGTGATCACGACAAACCATGTTCCCGACATCTACAACGCAATTAGCTACCTGCTGCCACCTACTGATATGGAAGAGTATTACACAGTTACTCTGCCGAGCTCTAGACAGCACAGACACTCAACAACAGCACATTTGCGGATTATAATTACTGGTTTGCAAAAAATATTTTCAACTCAATTAGGTGAAATTACATAATCTCCCACGGCACACCACACAATATCTCACGGCACAGTGGTTGAAAAACACTGGTCTAAGAAGACGTTTTGTCTCACATTCGAGCAGGCTTTATCACTTCATGATTTTAGTCTGAGGGCCTGGTGCAGGATCTAAAGTAAACTTGTGGTTGGTTCATTTATGCGAAGGATGTGGTCACACAAAAAGAGAATATTTCTGCATACGTAGGATCATTTTTTGCAGCCATGTTTAATTGCTCGACAATTTGGATAAGAGCAAAGTTGGAAAGCTGCACCGACTGTTGCCCTGCTTGCCAACTTCTGGTTGTTAGCACTCTGTTGTTTAGTTTTAATCAGTTTGCTACGAGAGAAGGCCTCAGTGCTCTCAGTCACTTACTACTCTTAGCTTTCCCCCCCGCGCCCCCTTTCCTCAGCCTCAGGAGTTTGGCTTGTTAGAAGAGAGTGTAAAGTCTCCAGAGGGCGCTCCTTCTGGTGATGGGGGCACTTGCCTCGACCTCACTCATGTCTGGTGTGGGTGGCGTTTCGACGGGGGAAAGCGCGGCGCTACACAGCGGCGAGCCAGACCGGAGATGGTGATGTGTCTGGTGGGCTCTCGCAGGACGCAGCCTTATTCTCGGGGTCATGCATTCCAGCAATGTCTGTAATTACAAGCAAGCGGAGAGAAAAAGAAAGTTAAAAAAAAAAAAGAAAAAAAGTTGAATATTCCGCCTTTCCCGAAATGAACGCGCACCGCTCCTCAAGGGAGGCGTTCACATCTCAGAGTTCTGCTAGCTGGATGGGTTTTAATGAGGCAAGTCAAAGTGTGTGTGTGTGTGTATACATGTGTGTATGCCCTCTTCTAACAAGCATAATTGACCGACTGCATTTTTAAGAAGCCGTTTTTCACCACTTACATTCTTCTAAATAGCCTTCAGTGATTATTGTTTCTTCACAAGGCATTAAACTTTCTTTAAAGTCACGACTTTTAGGTTGTGGTTTTTGTGTGTGTGTGTGTGCGTGTGTTGTAGTTTTTGGGAGCCAAATGGACAGAGGATGAAGAGGCCAGAGGTCAGGGGAAAAGTCCAGGAGGGGAGAAGCTCATCCACACTTGACGTGGTGCATACATAAGTAAGACAACACTAAATGTGGCGAAAAGGAGCACTGCACACCCGCTCACTTTGGCAGGGATCAGCATGTCGATAGACTAAAAACTAACATCAGTGTTAAAAATACACTCACTGGCCACTTTTACGTACACTTTGACAATCTAATGGCATGCATTAATGGTTTAATGATGTACCACAATCTTGTAAAGATGCATACCGTATTTTCTGGACCATAGGGTGCACCGGATTATAAAGTGCACTGCCGATGAGAGGGTCTAGTCAGGTTTTTTTTTATACAAAAGGCACGCATTAAAGGGGTCATATTATGATTTTTTTTTAAATGTAAAACACTTCCTTGTGGTCTACATCAGTGGTCCGTGGATCGATTGGTTTGATTGGCCGCACAAGAAAAAAAGAAAAGAAAAGAAAAGAACAATTATTTTTAATTTTTTATTTAAATCAACATAAAAAACACAAGACACACTTACAATTAGGGCACCTACATTATATATCAATATAGATCAATACAGTCTGCAGGGATACAGTCCGTAAGCACACATGATTGTATTTTTTTATGACAAACCCCCCCCCCCCCCCCGGTCCGTGGGACAAATTTTCAAGCGTTGACCGGTCCACCAAAAAGGTTGGGGACCACTGGTCTACATAACATGTGATGGTGGTTTGGTCAAAATGTTGCATATATTATGTTTTACAGATCATCTTCAAGTCACTTTCTGACAGTCAATTTTGTGGGCGGTCTTATTTACGTGGCTCACCTTCGACAGCGTCTTCTCCCCGTCATCTTTGTTGTAGTGGTGTAGCGTGCAAGGACGGGAGTGGAAGAAGTGTCAAAAATTGGAGCTAACTGTTTTAATAACATTCAGACTTTACTTCAATCAATAATAGAGCAGGATATCCTCATCCGTGGCTCACTAGTGCAACAACAACGTGTGTCCCGTGAAAAACCGTCCAACCGGAACTCTCTAATAACTAAAGTTCTGTGGGTGAATTATGTAAACTCACTACACTGGTAGTTTTTAGCACTTCCATAGCGAGATATAAGTTCCAACTTTACACTACTTTATATTAGAAATGGCAACAGCAGAGGATGAATGTCTCTAAGAAGAAGATAGTGAAAAAGAAGAAGCTTATCGACTACGGTGTCGGCACGGACTACAGTGGCGGACGTGCGCAAATTCTCAGGATTTATGCAGATCTCAAACACACATCAGCAGGTACCAGAAGGTAAGAAAAGTGGGTTTTGCATAATATTGTGAAACAAAATGCCAGATAAAATGTCTGCTAATGGGTGCCATTTTGCGGTCCTCATACACACACCATAGTAGAGGTAGAATGAGGTTTGAAAAGAAATTGGCTGCCAAGTAGGCCAAAGTTTGTTAAAGGTTGTTCATTTTTGTAAATTTAGTCAGCCATCTAAATCTAAAATAGTGAACTAAATATTTAACTACATGATACACATTTCTCTTGACATTATAGTATCCATAGACATCTTATAAGTGTACGCAGCATCGACCGCTACTGCCTACTGGCGCTGACGAGACGCGGGGCCGCCATCTTAGAGTGGTGATCCGCTCCACTCAGTGCAATTTATTTGGCAGGAGCAATGAACTGTCAGCGCGTTGAATTCATCTTACCTCACTGAATACCACTGATTTTCACACGTTTTTTTGTCATACGTGTAGCTATGATAAAGGACACATGTTTTGGCGTGTTTTATTATTCATAGTTTGCTTAACAATAATAGAATATTCTTATATGATATGAGACATGTACCTGGGGATAAGTTGATTGACAAGACTAAATTGGCCCTAGTGTGTGAATGTGAATGTTGTCTGTCTATCTGTGTTGGCCCTGCGATGAGGTGGCGACTTGTCCAGGGTGTACCCCGCCTTCCGCCCGAATGCAGCTGAGATAGGCTCCAGCGACCCCCCGCGACCCCAAAAGGGACAAGCGGTAGAAAATGGATGGATGGATATAAGTGACCAGACGTCCGAGATCAAAACTGGGAATATAATCTCAGAGAAGGGGAAAAAAACGGTCAGCTATTTTTAAGTTGAAGAAACAATATGATTAGGTTATATATACATGCGCATATCCAACATTAACAATGTATGAATACATTAGATATATATATACATTAGATATATATATATATATATATATATATATATATATATATATATATATATATATATATATATATATATATATATATATATATATATATATATATATATATATATATATATTTTATAGACTGTATCTCTGTTGCTGCAGCAGCAGAGAGTTTATTCTGTCTTGACACTTTGTATTGATATTTTGTATTACATTCTTCCCTTAAATGATAATGTTTACAGTGATTGTTTTATATGTATTTTTTATGTATGTCGCTTTGGATAAAAGCGTCTGCCAAATACTTAAACATAAACACCTGAAAGTCTTTATATCAGCTAAAACCACCAATCTGTTTCACTGGATTCAGAATAAAGCCAAATTCTGTCTCACCCAACAATGTTAGTATTTGACACAAAATTGGGTGGGAAAGCCAGACTAAATTTAGACTTGTATAATACTGTATAGCCACTCTTCATCTGATTGTCTAGTTAGCTAACATATATTAAATCCCCCCGCCCCCCCCCTACACAATCTGGACTGTGGTCCTAACTTTTACCCCTGTTGGCTTTTACAATCTTTATCTTCATCATTTATTTCAACTTTATGTTATTCAAGTGTGACATTTTTAAATTTAATGAATTTCATTGACAAGCAATTCTATTATGGTCATACTCTTGTTTGCTAGCGGCTACGATTTCAGTACTATTGAAGATCTTTGCTCCTTCTAAAACTCTGTGGTAATATTATTTTCGAAAAAAATACAACCAATAGTACGTTAATGTTAAATCTTACTTGTGAAAAGTAATCCCCTGATTCCTATTTTAAACAGTCCACTCATTTGAGCCAGAAAACGCCCGCATTTTAGTTTTCTACCTGTCAACTGATCAATTTAGGCTGCTCGTCGGCTCCTCATCACCACTTTAAGATGGCGGCCGAATTTCTCGCGTCACAGCAGCCAATGCTGCGTCTACTTATAAGATGTCTATGATAGTATCAATGCTGTCACGCCAAATTTCTTCCCCTTACAAAAACATCCCACCCCCCCATTTACTTCCGGGGCTGCGTCCAATAAAATCACAAAGTTGCCGGGGGTCCTTAACCGGCACGCGAAATTTGGTGTGACAATGCCTGTCCTCATATCTAATGTGTGTCACATGTATTACCTTCCCCACTTTGTGTTCCTCTCTTTCACTTCCTGGTTCATGCTCCTTTGAACCCAGCAGCCATTTTGCTCAAACTCTCTGCTACTAATAATTGCTCCCAGGGACAAAATACAAAGACAATGTTTCTCATTACACACTGTACCTCTCACAATGAGGATTGTAGACGGATAACATTTGAATGTTGGACTTTTAAGAGGCTCGAAAACTTGTTAAACCAAAGAGAAAGTGCTGGAAAAGAAACAGTGGGAGAAGAGATGTATGTGCTCAAGAGGATGAATTATACTGTAAGTTTAAAATGTTTTTTATTACTAATTTTAAAAAAAAACCCTGGCCTTTGTTTTTAAAGAAACATGATACATTATATCAGGGAAGTGTGGTCAGGTTAGGCAGGAGAGACAGAGCCTTACTTGTCTTGATAGAAAACAAAAACAAAAAATTAAATAAATATTTGTCCATTAAACTGTTATACAATTTTAGCATTTACTTGAGTAAAAATCACACAATTTGCAAACAAACTGATCACGAGGCTTCAGCATGTGTTGCCGTTTCATCTCTTTACTTGTGTGTGTGTTACAATAATCAAACTAAATGAATATTTTTTTTAATTAAACTGTCAAAAAAGTTCAAATGGAAATGAAAGTACAGCTACATCACTTTAGTCCAAATATTTGCGCTTAAGAAACTTCTCTATGGCTTTAGCGCCAGACTTCTTCTGTTTGTTTGAGATTGTCATTACTGCCACAAGTGGTGTAAAAGTGTATTACAACTGAGGCCCATAAGGACCAAGTGCCCCTGGCTGCAGATCGAGGAGGGGCTAAACGTTTAACCCATGGGTTCACCCCCGCTGCAGTCAGGGGTTACTCGATCGAGGAGGGGCTTAAATTTTCCCTAAATGTGGGCTGGTCTAAACGTTTTATTGTACATTATAAACTAATGTATGGATTGACAAACAAGTCCATCATTAAAATATTCATGCAAGTAACAGCCAATCAGCATTCAACCGTCAAACTCAGTGCAGTGTAGTGCAGTCCGGGGTGAACTGCAGCATGGAGGAGAAAGTGATTGTTGCCGTTTGCGACATGGGTTAAACGTTTAGCCCCTCCTCGATCTGCGGGCTGCGGCCAGGGGTTACTCATAAGGACCGCAGCTGAGAAATAGCTGAAGGGCCCTATGGTTAAGAAACACTGCTGTAGAATCGCCAGCATGTTTAAAGGAGCCATAGGTAATAATTTCACGTCAAGTCATCATTAAATGGCCGTGATATGTCAAAAGGCATTAATAAATCATGTTCTTTTACAATACCTCTATAACTGATAGCAGTAGTTCAGCCGGGATATGCTCATTTAAAAATTTGATTTACATCCTGAATTATTGTTATTGTTTTCATTTCGATGCCCTGCCCACCACCGTTTGACCAATTAGAAAGTCTGTGAGTGTGTCACATCCAGGTTGCCAGTTACCCACCGCCCTCTTCGTCTAGCTACTGGTAAAGTTACTAAATATGTCAGACCTTAGTAAATCTAAAAGGTGTCGTTATGATTCTCAGGAACAAAACAAGGATTTGTATTGAGGATGCCTTTGAAAGATGGAGATGATTGAAGGCGGAGAAGATTTTTTCATCTGTCGCCAAACTTGCTAATTTCCTCCTTGATAGGTAAGTAAGGCATTTACGTTTTCTTATTACTTGTAATGAATGGAAATGGACATTTCGTATGTAAACTATATTGTCCAATACAGTCTATGATCTTGTCTAACAAAGCTGGTATGTTCGTGCAACTAATGCTTAGTGTGATGGCGCTTCGCTCCTAGTGTAATGCTTAGCATGCTATCGATATTTAGGCTGACGGGGGAAATATATGCCCATTAGCCTGTATGTCGATGTGTATTCCAACTTACAGGGCAAAATATTTTTTCGACAAATAAAACCTATGTGGATATGGATTGTGTCAGTGCCTATTTCGTTCTCAATATGCTGATACGCTGAGGAAATGGGTTCCAGCATTAGCACGGCTATCATCATGGCAATGTGAAACGTATGGAGACAACCAAATCACATGATAAAATAATTCCTCATTTGTGTTTGCATATTGTGGACTACTTGTACCAAGTTATATGGCAATCTGAAATGTTTGGAACAGTAGCCTATAGGCGTACCTTGGTAAAATTTTGACTGTGATTGCAGTACCATTTCTGGCCACATTATTTTATATGGCACCTTTAATGTTTCAATGTAAGTGTCACATCATTATTGTTGATCATCACACTCTAAAATAGAAAAACGAGAAGCTGGAGGCTCAGGTCCTCCAACGCTTAAGTTGTACTCTGACTCACCACACTTGGGAAAGTGGGGGGCGATTGTGAGCAAACCGACACATAATTACACAATATTTAACTAGCGAAAACTAACGTTTTTTTCCTCTCAAAACTATTTATTTTAAACAAAAAATGGCATTTGTAAATAACAAAGCCAGCATTTGTTTTTTTATTGAGGCGCACAAACATTGTTTTACTGCTTTCAATGGAATGGAATTGAATGTGTGTAAAACAAGGAAACTAGGTATCGTCACCTTTTTATGTTAGCAATGGTGTGCGGCACCTTGTCTTTTTAATGTTCATATGGATTATTCATCTAAGCTTTGCAATGAATGTAGGACCGGTTGTACTGTTGGCATTACTATCACAAACCACCTGATGTATGCTGATGTTTTAGTCATCTTCTGAAGGTGGGCTCTCCGTATGGATTAGACTTTGACATTAAAGACAATGCAAAAAAAGAGTAATATCTAGATTGCCAGGAGTGCAGAGGATACGACATTAACTTTCCCTGACTTCATAATGTCAGGCAACATCCTCAATGTCTTTGATAAAATCAAACACTTGGGACACTACATATCTGCTCACCTACCAGATGATAGAGACATTTACAGGCAGCGGTCTATGCTGTTTTCCATGTGCTCAGTACATTTTGTGCGACCATGTATACTGCCCACCTGTGGCAGAAACAGAAAAAAGCAGTATGGTATGTATCAACTCCAGGTGGCATACAATGATGGCATTAGGAGGCTGGATTAGTGGTGCTGTCAGATGTTTGTCAAGGCTGCAGTGCCACCCTCCTACTTGTACATGTAGAAGGGGTGCAGCGATTCGTCGATATTGTCGGCAGATATAGACAATAAAATTTGTCCTCGACAAATTAATTTGTCGACAATAGGCGTTTTTTCCGGACGGTAGCGGGTCGACGCGGCCGCTCGCAACAACATGGCAGGTGAAAACATGCAAAGTGTGCCAACATTACACCTTCATCTTGTCAAAGACATAAACACTTTTGTCATTTTGCAAAGCGTACCTCGTTATTTATGTCAGCACATTTAAAGCAGAGAGCATTTGAAGGAGCCTCAGTTATTTGCAACTGTGTTACTTGATGTCCATCCTGTCATTTTAATGTGTAATGTGAATGTCATTCTGTGTAACTTTGCTGCCCCTTGGCCAGGACTCCCTTGAAAAAGAGGTTTTTAATCACAATGGGATTTTTTTCCTGGTTAAATAAAGGTTAAATAAAAAAGACGGAGGCAGGATGTCTTAAATCTAGAACAGGGGTGTCGAACACAGTTACACTGAGGGCCACATCGCAGTTACATATGCCCTAAGAGGGCTGCTTGTAACCGTATATAATTTAGGAATTTAAATATATAAGAATTCACCTCATGATATTATAAAATTAATTGCTATGCATTTTGATTATTATTTTTGTATTACATACACTGTAAAAAAAAATAAAAATTAAAAATCGATTTTTCAGTAAAAAAACAAAAAACTGCCAACATCACCGTAAAATTTACGATGGTTTTTACTGCATATTACTGTAAATGGAAAAACGGTAGTATAGCTTTTTTTTTTTTACTGTAAAATCCTGGAAACTGAGCTGCCAGTTCTTTTTTTACTATATAATCTATTGTCATTTCTACAGTGTACAATTTGATGAATAACTTGCTTTGATATAACTCAAGCAGATATTTATTTAGTTCAATTTTTAAAAAGTTTGAAATCAATGATAGTATTATATACTCATTAATATACTCAATAATGTACTCAATAGCACGCGATACATGTATTTCTGTCTGTCACAATGAAAAGATTGCATTTAGTAAATGATAAAATGTGAAAAATAGATTTAACTATCATTTTAGCCAAAGTACGCCAGCTAAACTTTGTCTAAATCAATTCATATACTGTATATATATATATATATATATATATATATATATATATATATATATATATATATATATATATATATATATATATATATACATATATATGGCTGGGCGATATGGCCTTTTTTTAATATCTCGATATTATTAGGCCATGTCACGATACACGATATATATCTCGATATTTTGCCTTAGCCTTGAATGAACACTTGATGCATATAATCACACCAGTATGATGAATTTATGTGTCTACATTAAAACATTCTTGTTCATACTGCATTAATATATGCTAATTTTAAACTTTCATGCAGAGAGGGAAATCACAACTAAGTCAATTGACCAAAACAGTATTTATTAAACAGTTATTAAGCAGTGCCACTAACATTCATGTAATTTCAAAACAGAAAATGCAAGATTGTCAGAGACATTTTAAAACAAGCTATGCATGCACTTTTGTGCATGATGTCACTAAGATGACATATCAAAACAACACTAAATTAAAGTGCACTTTTTGTACAGAACGCCACTACAATAGTTTAAAACAAATAAAGTGCACTTTTGTGCATGATGTCACACAAGATATTTCAATAACTGTCAAATAAAAATAAACTGCATAATAGTAAATCAAATAGTGTATGTCCTTCGCTATGTGGTAGGTTCCTGCGGACGTTATCTCCTTCTGTTGTTGACTATTTGTTTCATACGGTGTTGATCTGGAAATGTTTGCCTCAGCATTTTGTTGGTGTGGCACTGAACGGAGATGTTGATATGCAGAGTTTCAAACACTCTTCATTCTCTAGTGGGTGAGTTTTCAAATGATGCTACATTTTTGCAGTAATGCTACTTTTTGTAGCAACGCTTTTGCCCCACACTTGCCAAATTACGGTTGTCTGTTCGACATATTCCCGCTTGAAGCCAAACCACCGCCAGACGATGGACCCCATGCTATTTTTCTTGGGAATTAATTCTTCCTTCATTTGTTACCAGATTCGCACCTTCTTTCTCTCATATTACCACTCGCACCACTGCTAACGTTACCCATGCCGCTACCTCTCTGCTACGCGAGGGCGTATACGTATGTGACGTATGTAAGAAGGTGCGCTTGTTTTAACTCTCTGTGAGAAGGAGAGACAACAAAGAGTGAGAAACGCCTATAGCAGGGGTGTCCAAAGTGCGGCCCGGGGGCCATTTGCGGCCCGCAGCTAATTGTTTACCGGCCCGCCACACATTCTGGAAATGCTATTGCAAACATTTTCAAATAATTTAAAAAAGTGGAATGAGGTGAAATGTCACGAGAGAAAGTTGCAATGTTGATACAAAGCTGCCATAAAGGCTGTTTTTTTTCTTTTGTCTTTATTTTTCTTTTTTTGCTATTGCTCCCCAAAAACAATAGTTTTTCAAAAATGAATGTTATAATGAATTATTGGCCTATCCAAGGCTCCAATTACCGGGTACTTAAAATATTTCACTTTAAAAAAATTTTGTGGAAAATATTGCATATGGTTGCGGTATAAAAACAACGTTTTCTTTGACAAAAGAGCATAAAACAACCAAAATAATAGTTCAAACGTAAACTCGACAGATATATCTGAGGTTGATCTCGTAACTTAAGTCCATCCATCCATCCATCTTGTTCCGCTTATCCGAGGTCGGGTCGCAGGGGCAGCAGCCTAAGCAGGGAAGCCCAGATTTTCCTCTCCCCAGCCACTTCGTCCAGCTCCTCCCGGGGGATCCCGAGGCGTTCCCAGGCCAGCCGGGAGACATAGTCTTCCCAACGTGTCCTGGGTCTTCCCCGTGGCCTCCTACCGGTTGGACGTGCCCTAAACACCTCCCGAGGGAGGCGTTCGGGTGGCATCCTGACCAGATGCCCGAACCACCTCATCTGGCTCCTCTCGATGTGGAGGAGCAGCGGCTTTACTTTGAGCTCCCCCCGGATGGCAGAGCTTCTCACCCTATCTCTAAGGGAGAGCCCCGCCACCCGGCGGAGGAAACTCATTTCGGCCGCCTGTACCTGTGATCTTGTCCTTTCGGTCATGACCCAAAGCTCATGACCATAGGTGAGGATGGGAACGTAGATCGACCGGTAAATTGAGAACTTTGCCTTCCGGCTCAGCTCCTTCTTCACCACAACGGACCGATACAGCGTCCGCATTACTGAAGACGCCGCACCGATCCGCCTGTCGATCTCACGATCCACTTTTCCCTCACTCGTGAACAAGACTCCTAGGTACTTGAACTCCTCCACTTGGGGCAACTTAAGTGTTGAAAGTAAAACAAATAATAATAAAAATGTATCACTTTATGAGTGGGGGACCTTTTAGATCCCAAAGATATTTAGTGGGATTTTATTTATCTTTTCACTGTGACTGATTACTCAGAAATAATAATACATTTAAATCAGTGGTGTCCTGCATTATTGATCTTTTGAGGAATCCAATTACTTCACATGAATTACCGGTACACATCAAACATTGCTTTCTGAATGTTTTGGGCTGTGGGGGAAATACTGCATATTTCAGTTTTACTATGAAAAACAACGTTGTCTTTGACAGAAAAGGCATACAACCTTTTTTTTATTTTATTTTATTTTTTTTTACTTTATATCAACCTGAAGTTGATATAGAGATTTACTGTAGGCGTTACATTAGAAATTAAAATAATAATTTTACTTATTCTTAACATGTTAATGACGGAGACTTATGGTCCCCGGGAGCCCTAAATGTAAAAACAAAACAAAAAATCCATATATTTTGTTATGGTTTGAAAATGAAAAACTTCAAAGCGGACCCCTCATGCTTTAATTTTTCCGTGTGCGGCCCTCAGTGGAAAAAGTTTAGACACCCCTGGCCTATAGTGTAATGCCCGCAGCTAAAAGCAACTGCGTGAGAACGTATACTCGAATATCACGATATAGTCATTTTCTATATCGCACAGAGACAAACCCGCAATATGTATGTATGTATGTATATATATATATATATATATATATATATATATATATATATATATATATATATATATATATATATATATATATATATATATATACACTACCGTTCAAAAGTTTGGGGTCACCCAAACAATTTTGTGGAATAGCCTTCATTTCTAAGAACAAGAATAGACTGTCGAGTTTCAGATGAAAGTTGTCTTTTTCTGCCCATTTTGAGCGTTTAATTGACCCCACAAATGTGATGCTCCAGAAACTCAATCTGCTCAAAGGAAGGTCAGTTGTGTAGCTTCTGTAACGAGCTAAACTGTTTTCAGATGTGTGAACATGATTGCACAAGGGTTTTCTAATCATCAATTAGCCTTCTGAGCCAATGAGCAAACACATTGTACCATTAGAACACTTGAGTGATAGTTGCTGGAAATGGGCCTCTATACACCTATGTAGATATTGCACCAAAAACCAGACATTTGCAGCTAGAATAGTCATTTACCACATTAGCAATGTATAGAGTGTATTTCTTTAAAGTTAAGACTGGTTTAACGTTATCTTCATTGAAAAGTACAGTGCTTTTCCTTCAAAAATAAGGACATTTCAATGTGACCCCAAACTTTTGAACGGTAGTGTGTATATATATATATATATATATATATATATATATATATATATATATATATATATATATATATATATATATATATATATATTTATTTATTTTCATGACTATTTACATTGTAAATTGTCACTGAAGGCATCAAAACTATGAATGAACACATGTGGAGTTATGTACTTAACAAAAAAAAGGTGAAATAACTGAAAACATCTTTTATATTCAACTTTCTTTAAAATAGCCACCCTTTGCTCTGATTACTGCTTTGCACACTCTTGGCATTCTCTCGATGAGCTTCAAGCACACCTGTGAAGTGAAAACCATTTCAGGTGACTACGTCTTGAAGCTCATCATAGTTCATTCATAGTTTTGATGCCTTCAGTGACAATGTACAATGTAAATAGAGAAACGCATTGAATGAGAAGGTGTGTCCAAACTTTTTGGCATGTACTGCACATATATAGGTAAATATAGATATAGATATACATATTCTTATAATGGAGTATTATTATTATAAATCAATTTAAAGTCGGGATGAATAAGAATCACGATTCGAATGTGAATCGATTTTTAATGCTCTCCTATTAAATGTTGCATATTTTTGGAATTTTTATTTCAAATTGAATTACTGTTATTCTCGCATTTATTAAGAAATCTTTTTGGTAATATTTTTGGGATTGTTTGTAGTATATTTTGATGTATTTTGGGGGGAATTAGAGCTTTGGAATTTAGACAGTGCTAGAGATAGGGTGAGAAGTTCAGTCACCCGAGAGAGATTCGGAGTAGAGCCGCTGCTCCTTCACTTGGAAAGGAGCCAGCTTAGGTGGTTCGGGCATCTCGTGCGGATGCCTCACGAGCGTCTCCCTAGGGAGGTCCTCGTTGCACGTCCCACTGGGAGGAGACCCCGTGGCAGGCCAAGGACCAGATGGGGGGATTACATCTCCTCTCTGGCCTGGGAACGCTTCGGGATTCCCCAGGAGGAAGTTGCTAATGTTGCTCTGGAGAGGGAAGTCTGGGGGTCTCTGCTGGAGCTGTTGTCCCTGCGACCCGATTCCGGATAAGCGGTTGAAGATGGATGGATGGTGTAATGTGGAGGGGCCTTTATTTCAAAGTGTTACTTTATAAACAAAAGTACTGGGTCACCTAGCTATAAAAGAAAGTACATTAGTGAGAGTTTATTTACACAAAGTGTAAATTTGCAGTTTTTAAAACCTTTTTAAAGTCTTTTATCACTCCAACATTGACATACAAACTAGTTTACTGAGTTTCTGTTATGTTAGATTTTTTTTCCCCTTCCATATTTACACGGCTATTCCAGAGGGACAAGCTATGTCAGACAGTTCTTGGAGCAATGTTCACCCACAAGAGGCTGCGTTCGCAAAGAAAAGACGTTGCTGTTCAGGGAGTACTGTAACGTAGAGTCAAGTCGAGCCTTTTCCCAGCTACTTTGTCACTAATGAAAGTGTAGCAAAGAGCCCTGGAGGAGCCAATAGCAGCACTGTTTGTGTTTTGGAAAGCATTGTTGGGGGGGTACGAGGTGTAGGTAAAACTTTGGGAAAGACGTCGTTCCTGACAGCAGGGGTGCAGGCTCTTTGAGGGGCAAAGTGTTGTTCGGATTTGAAGTTTTAAGTCGGCTGAGACCTCCTGACAGATTCCCAGCGCCTACAAATAGACCTTTCATATGTGTGTGTTTACCAAGTTTACTGTAGTTTGGGAGGCCTTTGAATGGAGCAAAGCGCGTCACGTCAATCCCTGTCATGCTTGGTCTCATTGATCTTTTTGGTTTTGAGGCAGCATGAGGGTGTGGGGGAGGGGGAGCAGAAGAAGGGTGCAAGATTAAATAATACATGAAAAAAGATGAGGATGTAAAATGAAAGCCTTGTAGGTCTATGTAGGTCATAGGTCCCTCTTGTCAGGTTTGAATACGAGTTACACCAAGATGCACAATTACGGGGGACAGCGCACTATGAGGCCTCATGGTGGACTTAAATACCCTATAGAACAGGGGTCTCAAACACGCAGCCCGCGGGCCAATTGCGGCCCGCGAGACGTTCTTTTGCGGCCCCCGCCTTAATATGAAAGTTTAATGTTAGTGCGGCCCGCGAGTTTTAAATGAATGGCGCTTGACAGCGTTGTGTGCGGAGCTAAAGGAATCTACCAATCAAGGTGTGGTATAAGGCTCTCACAATATCGAGGGTGTGACGTGATGGCACTGCCTTTAATGTCCTCTAGAAACTGTCACCGCATCATCTATTTCTCCATACTAACAGCGTACCGCCCCAGACTCATGTTGTATGAGGCTTCCGCAGGCACACGCAAGTTGTTGCAAGAAGTTCTTGAGGACCAGCCATACATGTCACACTGAGGGTGGTCATATTTTATTTTATTTATTTTTAACACTGTTACAAATATGCGCCACACTGTGAACCCACACCAAACAAGAATGACAAACACATTTCAGGAGAACATCCGCACCTAAACACAACATAAACACAACAGAACAAATACCCAGAATCCTTTGCAGCCCTAACTCTTCCGGGCTATATTATACACCCCCGCTACCCCCAACCCTAACACGTTAGTGGTGATGTTAGCCCGTTCGGGGCTAATTGTGCTACCGTAACTGTAAACTCCACGGCGAGCACCTCCCCCCCTCTCTGGCTCCAGACATTTTTGATGCAATATTTCTTTGTTGAGCACAGGGGCACCCCGACGTGTCTTATTTCATTTCATTTCATTTTTATTTATCTTCTTCATTGATGTGCATCTTTGATCGATAGATAATTATACCTCAATTATTCAATTATACATTTACACACCAATGCCTGAGAAGGAGCAGGATGAAGAAAAATCTTATATTTTTCTGCCCCCTTCAACATAATACGTAGTCTTACTTAATGATATCATATAAACCAACAATTACATTCAAATATAACAAAAACAAACAAAAAAACACACACAAAAACACAAGAAGTGCAAAACTTCATGATGTACAAACCGAACAAAAAAAACAAAAGCAGTAATATACACCTCACGGGATGATACAAAACAAATACAAAACCAGGCAAAAAATAAGTAAAATAATAAATATAAAGCAAAATGTAAACACTTATGGCTGGCCATATGATCTTATTGTTCTGTCTTTATATATTTTTTCAATTGGAATATATGTTTACAATCTTTTATCTCATTGTAAAGAGAATTCCATAGTTTAACCCCCGTCACTGATATACACATTCGATTTAAAGTTGTCCTTGAATACTGATGTTGGAAATGACCTTTTCTTCTATGCTCTTCGTTCTCAGAAGTGATGACAAACATTTTTTGTAAATTTGATGGTAATGTTTTACTTTTAGCCTTAAACATGACACATAATGTCTGTAACTTTACTAGCTCCTGTAATTTCAATAAACCCAAATTAATAAATAATATGTTTGTGTGTTCTAAGTAATCTACTTTATGAATAATCCTTATAGCTTTTTTCTGTAGTTGATACAGAGAAAGTTGTGGTGCACAATGAATACAATTGGAAACGTCGTTATACAACTTGACATGCTGAGGAGTATGCAAAATACCAGGGAGATGAGAGAGTGAACCGGGTTGCAAATTTTAAAACCAGCCTACTGAGGCAACAAGAATTCGTCAAGAAAGCAAGCGAAAAGAGCGATGCAGCAGTCAAAGCTAGCAACATGGTGAGTAAGATGGTTGCTAGGGCGGGAAAGCCATTCAAAGAAGGTGAATTCATTAAAAAGTGCATGTTAGATTTTTTTTAAGAAATCTTTTCTTGCGGCCCAGCCTCACCCAGTTTCTGCATCCAGTGGCCCCCAGGTAAATTGAGTTTGAGACCCCTGCTATAGAATGAAGTCAGCATCATTATGTACTCACATCATTAATTTTTACAGTTATAATCAACTTTTATGGTGTCTTGCTTTCACAAAGTTAGATTGCACCACACTGTTGAGGCTATCAATGGTTCTTGCTCATTTCCATCAACCACAACCGCAGACTATTCATGGTTGCCTTGCTGCAAAATACGAAACGAGCCAACAGTTGAATGGCTGGAATTGTTAGTTGGGGGAAAACTGACAGAAATTATGTAAATAAGGAACCAGGAAATTTCTGATCAGGGATTTTTGCTGCTGATTCTGTTCATCCATGAGTGTGACCGTTTGATACCAATACCGACACCAGTCACATGTATGAACTGTAAATGTTTTTTGTTTACTTACGGTAAGTGCTATTGACAGTTTAACAATATCAACAACATTTTTAGTCTAATTCCCCATTCTCTCTTATTACATACAATAGTTTGAACAAAGCAAAGTCAGTAGTACTCAATAGGGTTGTCCCGATACCAATATTTTGGTACCGGTACCAAAATGTATTTCGATACTTTTCAAATCTTTTCTAAATAAAGGGCACCACAAAAAATGGTATTATTGGCTTTATTTTGAGAAAAGAATCTTACGGTACATTAAACATATGTTTTTAATTGCAATCTAAGTACAGTTTTGGCCTTAAATAAAATAGTAAACATACAAGACAACTTGTCTCTTAGTAGTAAGTAAGCAAACAAAGACTCCTAATTAGTCTGCTGACGTATGCAGTGACCTATTGTGTCATTTCTCATTCTATTATTTTGTCAACATTATAAAGGACATGCTGTAAAAATTGATTATTGTTCTACTTGTTCATTTCCTGTTAATATCTGCTTATTTTCTGTTTCAACATGTTCTATCTACACTTCTGTTAAAATGTAATAATCACTTATTCTTCTGTTGTTTGGATCTTTACATTAGTTTTGGATGATACCACAAATATAGGTATCGATCTGATACCAAGTCGTTACAGGGTCATACATCGGTCATATTAAAAGTCCTCATGTGTCCAGGGACGTATTTCCTGAGTTTATTGATATAATATGAATAATTAAAAAAAGATTTTGTGACGATAAAAAACATTGATATAATCATAGTAGTATTGGTTAATACGCTTTTGTACTTGGTATCATTACAGCGGATATCAGGTGTAGAGCCACCCATGACGTTTGTTTACATTGTGATGCCGGTGAGCTATTGTATCCTCCTACGGCGTGTAGTGAAGCATGTTTAGCTATTCCTCGTCTTGCAGGGATGATACCTGTAAGAAACGTACTTTATTTGTCGCCATGGAGGCAAGGATTAGTGATTTAGAAGTAGCTAAAACACTGCAGACTGAGGACGGACATTGTTTGTTTTAAAGCACCTTTTCCTGAAAGCGTTTCAGTCTTATAACTTCACCTTTATCGTAAGTTTTTAAACCAAAAAATATGGCGAACCGGTACTTTTCAAACAGAGTATAGTACCGTTTTTGATTAATTAGTACCGTGATACTATACCAGTACCGGTATACCGTACAACCCTAGTACTCAATAACTAAACATAAGCAAAATCTATTGCAAATTGAATACATTTTGCCCTCAAAGTCCTCCTGTGTCCAAGGAATTATTCGCTAAATTTGTAAACATTGCCGAAAACAAACAAAACATATTTGAAGAAAATACAAATATTAAATAAATAATGATAAATGGGATAGCGCTTTTCTACCTTCAAGGTACTCAAAGCTGTTTGACAGTATTTCCACATTCACCCATTCACACACACATTCACACACTGATGGCGGGAGCTGCCATGCAAGGCGCTAACCAGCAGCCATCAGGAGCAAGGGTGCAGTGTCTTGCCCAAGGACACAACGGACGTGACTAGGATGGTAGAAGGTGGGGGTTGAACCCCAGTAACCAGCAACCCTCCGATTGCTGGCACGGCCACTCTGCCAACTTCGCCACGTGAATATCGATTCATACACTGATATTACCCATGATGTCGACACCACCAATTTATGGATCGATCCACCTTCCTCTTGTGTGACAATGCTAGCACGTCAACAATTAACAGTTTGTATATTATCCTCTCCCCATAACTTTTATTCATCTACATGTTTGTTTTAAGAGTAATATCTGCTTACTATCTGCTCTGGCATGGTTCCAGTCACTCTTCTTAAACTTTAAGATGTCCTTATTTCTTCTGTTGTTTAAAGTTAGCTTTGCAGCTAGCTAGCTTAGCTACTAGCATGCCTTCTCCTTCTTGTGATCAATGTGTTTTGTCCAAAAACTTGATAATGATACTGAAGAAACTAAGAAATGCTGTTTATTAGCTGTAACGGAGGTGATTATTATCAATGTAGGGGAGCGTCTCCACACTGTATGGAGATACACAATTAGCTTTTAGCTAGTCAACCGGGGGGCTAAAAATAAATACAGTGTCGGCCAGAGCGGATCAGCGTTTAAAAGACATTAATCGGCATGTACTTTTCATGAAAACAGCTGATACTCATCAGTGGCTGATCGATCGGGACATTCCTAATCACAACATATCATAGTAGTCCTCAGTTGTCTTGAAAATATGCTCCCTAGTGGGAGAATACTAGAAATATATTTTAGATATATTTGAAATTAGTAAGTGTACAGCTGTTATACTAAGTGTCACTTCTGTAGTAATCCCCTTTAAGATTATATGTATACTTGTCCTTAGCATAAATTATTTTTAACAATGAAAGTATTTTTTTATTCCTCATTTTGAGTATTTTCCGTGCAGTAAGTAACGCACTTGTACTTTGTTGTGGCTGAATAAAGTTTATTTTGCACATTTTTGTGAGCCATGTTGGTACAATGCCTTTTTCAGTATTTTTGTTTGTATTTTTTCATTACTTTTTTTCAGCAAATTTTTATATTACAGAGGGAAAATCACAACAATTTGTTGCAACTTTCACTTTCATCCCTATTTTTTGCAACAGACACCTAAAAAAAAACCCTACACTTTGCATTGCAATTTTTGGAAAGAACTTCTGCAGATTCAGGCAAAAAAAAAGCCCTTCGAGATTCTGAAGGTACTGGTATATTTTTGTCAATGTTCAAAAGCGTTTAATTTATAATGAAAAGAAAGCATATTTTTTTAAAGATTTGTCGAAATCATGTGCTTTTTGGGATTAGGACTGCAAAAAGACTTAAAACTCGGATTGGAAATTAATAAAATCACTACTGGATGAGGGCACTAGAAATAATACCTTCAGTCAGAAATGTGTAAAAAGAATGAAAAAAGCTATAAGTATATTCAAAATAAATAAAGTAATATGTAAACAAAAATGTACAAACGTAAAATTAAACAACAAAAAATATTAACAATACATATAAAAATAAGATTGTTTA
>NC_084746.1:32582145-32657145 GCF_033978785.1 Entelurus aequoreus | reverse complement strand
TGACTTCAATTTTCTTATTAAAGAAATTCATGAAGTCATCTGCTGAGTGGGTGGAGCTACTGGGAGAAGTCCCTTGTTGGGTTAGCGATGCTACTGTACTAAACAGATATTTAGGATCATTTTTGTTGAGGTGGATGAGATTTGAGTAATATTTAGCTTTAGCTGAGGTAAGCATGCGTTTATAAGTTATTAAACTATCACACCATGCTTGATGGAAAACCTCAAGTTTAGTCGCACGCCATTTGCGTTCCAGCTTTCTACATGATCATTTCTGGGCTTTAGTTTCTTCTGTAAACCATGGGGTACGCCTTTTAGGGGCCCTTTTTAGCTTTAGCCGTGCTACAATATCAATGGTGTCGCGCAGGGCGTCATTAAAGTTGTTAGTGAGGTTATCAATAGAGCCCACATAATTTGGGAATGGTGCCATTACCGAAGGCAGTAGGTCAGTAAGAGTCGTCGTTGTGGCAGCATTAATGTTGCGGCTGCTAAAGTAGTTATTATTATTATTATTAGTTTGTTGACAATGAGTCAGAACTTCGAATTTTATAAGGTAATGATCGGACATTACTTTAGTGTACGGGAGTATCGTAACTTTAGAGGTGGTGACACCCCTGACAAGCACTAGATCTATCGTATTACCGTTGCGATGCGTGGGTTCATTTATTATTTGTGTAAGACCACAGCTATCAATTATAGTCTGGAGCGCCACGCATGGAGGGTCCGATGGGGTATTCATATGGATATTAAAGTCTCCCATTATGATTATATTGTCGGCGTGCGTCACTAGATCAGCAACAAACTCTGAGAATTCACTGATGAAGTCCGAATAGGGCCCAGGGGGGCGGTAGATAACAGCCAGGTGGAGAGGCAGCGGTGTGACAAACCTCAAAGTGAGCACCTCAAACGAGTTATATTTATTATTTAGGTTAGGTGTAAGATTATAGTTTTCATTGTATATTAGTGTGACACCCCCTCCCCTTTTAAGAGGTCGGGCAACATGTGTATTGGTATAGCCAGGAGGAGATGCTTCATTTAGCGCAAAAAAATTGTCTGGTTTGAGCCAGGTCTCGGCGAGACCAATGACGTCAAGTTTGTTGTCTCTAATGACTTCATTAACTAATAGCGTTTTGGAAGATAATGATCTTATGTTTAAAAAGCCCATATTATAGGTAGTGGGCTGTTTTGAGGATTGTTTGTTGAAATTATCCGAAGTAGCAATATTAATAATGTTGCGTTTATTATGCGTATTGCACTTTAAATAGTTTCGACCATATCTAGGAATTGATACGACGGGGATATTCAGATTGTTTGCTTGATGTTGCGATAAACTGAACGCATCATAGTTAGCTACCTCAGTACAATGTATGTCTGCCTCTGACACGGTCACAAAAGAAAAAACATTATGTGAGTTGTGTTTTATTCTAAGAGAATTGCTATGTGTGCAGGGATTATCCAGCCTGACGCCGGCTAGTTCTAGTTTAAATGGCTTCTTACCCGGAGACTCCACGCTTCTTTGGTTAGCTTTTCTCTTTGTTGTTAGCCCAGCTCGGCATCCCCGCTTCTGCTTCCACTCGCACCGCCTATGTCGTCTCCATTGGCGGTCACCGCTAGAACTTGACTCCGCTGCTACAAAGGCCGCTTGATGTAGCCCACGAAGTATTCCCATGCTAGCGAGGAGGTCCACCGTACATGCATCTTTCAGTCTATAACGACCCGATCCATCCACATCCAGAATTGTCTGTCGGTCATATGTGATCACAGAGTGTTCACGCTTTGAGCCAGCCATGAAATTGACAGAAATGACGGGTGTTTTTTGCCAAATCGCTCTACACTCCCAAGAGCGTTAGCAGAGCCGCTGCATTCCCATGCGCCGCCATTTTGTCATATATATATATATATATATATATATATATATATATATATATATATATATATATATATATATATATATATATATATATATATATATATATATATATATATATATATATATATATATCAATCAATCAATCAATGTTTATTTATATAGCCCTAAATCACAAGTGTCTCAAAGGGCTGTACAAGCCACAACGACATCCTCGGTGTCGAGTGGGTCTGACATAATATTGTGAAAGTCCAACACATCAGCGAAAGTCCAGTCCATGGTGGGGCCAGCGGGAACCATCCCGAGTGGAGACGGGTCAGCAGCGTAGAGATGTCCCCATCTGATGGACAGGCTAGCGGTCCACCCCGGAGCAGAGTAGAAAAGAAAAGAAAAGAAACGGCAGATCAACTGGTCTAAAAAGGGAGTCTATTTAAAGGCTAGAGTATACAAATGAGTTTTAAGATGAGACTTAAATGCTTCTACTGAGGTAGCATCTCTAACTTTTACCGGGAGGGCATTCCATAGTACTGGAGCCCGAATAGAAAACGCTCTATAGCCCGCAGACTTTTTTTGGGCTCTGGGAATCACTAATAAGCCGGAGTTCTTTGAACGCAGATTTCTTGCCGGGACATATGGTACAATACAATCGTCAAGATAGGCAGGAGCTTGACCGTGTAGTATTTTATACGTAAGTAGTAAAACCTTAAAGTCGCATCTTAGGTGCACAGGAAGCCAGTGCAAGTGAGCCAGTATAGGCGTAATATGATCAAACTTTCTTGTTTTTGTCAAAAGTCTAGCAGCCGCATTTTGTACCATCTGTAATCTTTTAATGCTAGACATAGGGAGGCCCGAAAATAATACGTTACAGTAATCGAGACGAGATGTAACGAACGCATGGATAATGATCTCAGCATCGCTTGTGGACAAAATGGAACGAATTTTAGCGATATTACGGAGATGAAAGAAGGCCGTTTTAGTAACACTCTTAATGTGTGACTCAAACGAGAGAGTTGGGTCGAAGATAATACCCAGATTCTTTACTGAGTCGCCTTGTTTAATTGTTTGGTTGTCAAATGTTAAGGTGGTATTATTAAATAGATGTTGGTGTTGAGCAGGACCGATAATCAGCATTTCCGTTTTCTTAGCGTTGAGTTGCAAAAAGTTAGCGGACATCCATTGTTTAATTTCATTAAGACACGCCTCCAGCTGACTACAATCCGGCGTGTTGGTCAGCTTTAGGGGCATGTAGAGTTGAGTGTCATCAGCATAACAGTGAAAGCTAACACCGTATTTGCGTATAATGTCACCTAGCGGCAGCATGTAAATACTAAAGAGTGCAGGGCCAAGAACTGAACCCTGGGGAACTCCGCACGTTACCTTAACATAGTCCGAGGTCACATTGTTATGGGAGACACACTGCATCCTGTCAGTAAGATAAGAGTTAAACCAAGACAAGGCTAAGTCTGACATCCCAATACGCGTTTTGATACGCTCTAATAAAATATTATGATCAACAGTATCATAATATAGTATATATATATATATATGCATGGAGGGGGGTGTACCTGGGACGCTAAGTACACCGTTGAGCCCTCTGGAGACGTCGTGGGCTTCAATCAACGAAACGTCGATGAAGCAGGGTGCCCACCCGAAGACCCCAATGACATACTTACCCTCCCTTTCACCACTCCACACCGACTGCTACCGTCAGGATTGTTCCTATTTACCAAGGGATTGAAACATCTAGTTCTATTTGCTTTACTGATCTTCTGGAAGAAAAACCCAGTGACTGTTGTGAAAGTGCAGCTGACGACAAGGGAAAGACCATGTGACAGCTTGGAGAGACAGCTGACAGGAGGAAATAGACCCCAACGGGGCTGTTATGGGCTAGCTACCCACAGCAGCAGGCTCCGTCACCCTATTAGGGCTAGGGCACAAGAGCCACCTTATCTGGCTACAGAAAGTTCAAGAAGAACAATACCCCTAGAGTCTGCGAGAGCAGGGGCGCAAGAAGACTCACAGGCTGATCTCCCGGTAACGACCCTTGGAATGGACACGACAATGAAAGGTAGTAGTAACACTCTTGAGAAACCAGCAGTTGGACATGTTCTTCAGACGTGTGTGTGTGGTTGGGCTAAAGTAACATCAACCCATGGTCTTAAACTTCACCAAGGACGGAAGAAATGCCTGAAAACCCCTAACCCAGGGCCCCGCATTGACCGGCTTCTGTTAAGAAGAAGGTTAAATCAGTCGGATGAAACTCAGCGGCAGGAAGAAACCCACAGTCCGCAGAGCATCAGCACCCTGCAGGATGAGGGGGAAGCTTCAGGCAGAACCACCAGTCCAAGACCATACTCAGTACACCGCAAAAAGGAAAACATGCAAGGACGTAAGCCGTTGGTGAAATGGCCAAAGTCTAACAGCAAGGAGTGGGAAACGGAGGGTGTGGCATGGAGGGGGTGTACCTGGGACGCTAAGTACACCGTTGAGCCCTCTGGAGACGTCGTGGGCTTCAATCAACGAAACGTCGATGAAGCAGGGTGCCCACCCGAAGACCCCAATGACATACTTACCCTCACTTTCACCACTCCACACCGACTGCTACCGTCAGGATTGTTCCTACTTACCAAGGGATTGAAACATCTAGTTCTATTTGCTTTACTATATATATATATATATATATATATATATATATATATATATATATATATATATATATATATATATATATATATATATATATATATATATATATATATATATATATATATACAGTGGGGCAAAAAAGTATTTAGTCAGCCACCCATTGATTGTCATTGGGTGGCTGACTAAATACTTTTTTGCCCCACTGTATATATATATATATATATATATATATATATATATATATATATATATATATATATATATATATATATATATGTATATATATATATATATATATATATATATATATATATATATATATATATATATATATATATATATATATATATATATATATATATATATATATATGTCTTAATTAGATTATCCAAAAAATAGTGCTCGATACCGTGGTAGAGCGTAATATGTATGTGTGGGAAAAAAATCACAAGACTATTTCATCTCTACAGGCCTGTTTCATGAGGGATTTCCTCAATCTCCTGAGGATTGAGGAAATCCCTCATGAAACAGGCCTGTAGAGATGAAATAGTCTTGTGATTTTTTCCCACACATACATATATATATATATATATATATATATATATATATATATATATATATATATATATATATATATATATATATATATCCTTCCATGTTTATCATTATTATTATTACTATATCATTCGATTTATCCATCCATATAGCATATATGCTTAAATCATTCATCCATCTCTTAACCAATCTTTTTATCCATCAATTCTTGCATATTTATTTATCTATCGTTCCACCCAGCCATCCTTTTATCATTACTTCCATCCATCCACTATTCTGTCTATCCTTCCATATTAATTTATCTATATGGATTAATCCATCATCCATCCATCCATCCATCCATGCATGCATCAGCGTCCTCACAAGTTCAATAACACATACGGTTTAGTCTGCTAGTTTAATGTTTGTTATTATTTGGTCGCATGCAGCAACATGTGAAACAGAGGACTTTATTAAAGTGTTTTTCTCCTTCCACCAGGAGAGGGACCATGCAGCCCGTCCGCCCTGCAGCCAGGCTGCGGAGGAAGAGGCGGACGCCATCCTCCTCATCCTCATCCTCATCCCGCCACCCGACTCCGGTTCTGGGATCTTCCGACTCCGGATCCGTAATCCAGGTGTCCGCGTCTTGCCGCGCTCCCTGGGATTTTAATCATGCCTCTCTGTCTGTGTGTGAGTGCAGGCAGGCTGACAATGATTTCCTCAGTGATTACGTACAGAGCGAGTCCCTGCGGGGTAGGGGCCCCCTCTGGAGCCATCCTGATGGCTTTGGGGGCCTTGCTTCCATTTTCCATTATTATGTGGACTACCGGAGCGACAGCGCAGTCCAAGACCTTGCAGGTTTGTGATGAGGAGGGAGCTTCCATCTTCTCTCTGCTTCTTCATCCTCTTTTTAAGAGCAATTTAGACGTAGACTTTAGCGCACATCCCCGCACCTAATTCAACATTAACTCCACCGCACTGACTCGCCGCTACTTCCCACCTTCTTCGCTGGATTAGTCCGAAGTCTTATTTTGCGTCTTTTTTCGCTTTTTTTTTTTTTTTTGGGGGGGGGGGGTGGTTTGTTTTGTTGCACGTATATTATTTTTTTGCGCACATGCTGTCTTTTCTCCCGCGGATTGACACGCCGGTGGTGGTAGGTTGCCAGGGGGGTGGGGGGGAAACGAGGCAAATATCGTGCTTTTATTGCTGAACACGCGTGACATTTTCACGGAGAATGGGAGCGCATGACGGACTAAGCAGCAGCACCAGCAGCGACGCATTCTCGCACCTTTCCCCGGGAATTTGGACCTCTTAACGCCACCTGCTCATCACAAAAATCATTATAGTTAAAAAAAAAAAAAAAAAATCCACATCTATCGCTTCGGGCTCGCGTCGCGCGCGTCTTGCACTCCCACGGTGATGCGAGAAAGACAGCCGCGCTTCAGCACATTTCGAGACGTTTTTGCCACCCAGCCGTTTTACGCACAACTTCAGCGTTTTGTGTAGGATGTCGCGCCGCAAGCAAGCGAAACCAAGATCCCTCAAAGGTAAGCTGGCTCTCCAACTATCTTTTTTTCCACCAAAAATAAAAACAATATTCCAGCATGCATACTAACAACAACAACAACAAACACACTTGTGTGTGTGTGTGTGGTTTTTTGTTTTAAACACCGACGCATGTCTCCTGGGTGGATTTTTTGGACCGGTTCGGCACCTCCATGGCCAGTTGAGGGCGGGTTCGAATGTGCAACAGTGCAAACATCTGGATCATAAACTTAAAAGTAATGGAATGGGGTTGCATGCGCAGTCACGTGACCCAGCAAACAATGAAAGGTGGTGTTTGTATGGCATTTCTGCAGCTGATGTAAGTGAGTTGTGTTTTTTTTAGTGGGTAGTAGAGGTTGAGCCCCGGTTATTTGGCTCGGCAAATAATTGTCCACATTTTCCCAGCTTGTGGTCACTCACGACGACTCCCCCCTCCCCGTGTGTCTTCTCGGAAGTCTTCATCACAATGGACGGTGACATGAGTATTTACATATTCATGGCCACCATTTTATATATCATCAATACGTCCCCGTGTTTGCTGCGTGCTACAAGTGTGTGTGCTCACAACATCTGTTTGACTGAGAGAGGGAGGAGAGAGAGCAAACTGGTATGCAAATGAAGTATGCTAGACTTTGTAATGTCTTCATCCACACTGCTGCTCGAGCGTCGAAGCAACGCGGGATAGGCAGACGTTTCCAGATGTTAGTCGCTTGCCCTTTGTCTCGTCTTTTTCCCGGGGGGGGGGCCACAGCTCCACTTGATGTACAGGTGTTCACTCGCCGTGAGCAGCGTTCTAGTCCTAGTTCTAGTAGTTTGCGTGAGGAGAGAAGGAACACTTTGTCCTGCTGCAGGGAACATAAACAGAGGTTAGGCGGGACACTCAGGAAGATGACAACATTCGGCTGTGACTATGGGCTTTTTGTTGGAGGTTGTTTTTGTGGAATTAGGTAGACCTTATGGCTGAGGGGAGTAGAACCAGGGCAGGACTTATACTAAACACCGGACTAGAAGCTTCTCAATAGTCCTCCCTATACTATCGCCATGTTGTTTTGATGAGTAAGGTTCCCCCCGCTTGCCACGTCGCCTGTCCTGACATAGCACTTCCTGAATAAAGAACACCGAGCCGTGTTTTCATTCGGAGCACACAGACCACACTCTCAGGATCCTCGACGCTGACGCGTTTATTGGCGGAGGAGCCACTTTCCACGTCGGCCATGTGCATATATAAATATATTTTCCGCGCCATTTGCCTCCCGAGTGCCATGTCGTGTCGGGTCTAAATATTTGATGTTTCGGAGGAGCTCCAGTTAGTCTCCACGTTGGTGCACTCGGGTGAGGTTAGTTAAGACTTGGGTCTTTAAAAAGGGATATAGTTTGGACCGGGACAGGGCTTTGTCAAGTCGATTTGAGTTGAAGTAAAAAGACTAGAGTGCAAAAGTTGATGATGCAGTCAATGAGTTTTGTGCAAGTGAAAGCTTCAAAGGGCATGTTTCCTGCAGCTTCATATTGTTGCTGTCCAGTGAAAAGCGTGCAGGTGTCTCCGGCTTTTTGTCCGGAGACGACTTGTTTGGGTTTCAAAGAAAGAGACGCAACATTAAGCGCAAATATGAAAAAATATACAAACAGGGGTGTCAAACTCATTTTAACTCGGGGGACGCATGGAGGAAAGTCTGTGCACATACAAGCTAGACTATTAAAATCATGGCATTAAAACTAAAAAATAAAGACAACTTCAGATTGTTTACTTTGTCTTACTTTGGCCAAAAATAGAACAAACACATTCTGAAAATATTACAATAAAAATATAGAAAAAAATACCGGCAGCGGTAAAGTTTAGATCCATGAAGGAAAGAAGAAAGTGAATGAATGTTTATAACTGAATACATTTGCATATGCATGAAAATGTGTTTTCTTTTGTATAATTTTTTTAATTAATTAAGTAACGTTCATGACAACCTTTTTTCAAAACATAATATAGAATGTGAGATATAACAGGATAATGGATTGCATACATTTATCATTTGTTTTTAAAACGCTTACAAAAAAGTGGGACCCCATTTTTATGACTTGATGGGGTCCCTGGGACCCCATTTTGAAAATTCCTAGCGCCAACACTGATGGAGTATTGGTGCATGCAAAACAGCAGCAGGTTGGCTGTGGCCTGCGGTTCTAATACTAATCAAATATTATCTTGGGGGCCATAGATAATTCATCCGCAGGCTGGATCTGGCCCACGGGCCTTGACTTTGACACTTAAGGTATTGACCAATTTTTTTTGCGTCGCAATTCTGCATTATTTAGTCGCACAATACATCAATACAATCAACAATACATTTTCAGCAGTTTAATATTCTTGATGTCCTTAGAAAATCAGCTAGCACCTGCAGTAAACATTTTTTTGTATTAAAAAAACTAAATCAACATAAACCGTTTGCGTTTCGAAGGAAAATACCCAAAGTTTAAGTGAGGAGAAAAACAAAATATTAAAAAAAAACTACCACATTTTTTTTGTAATTTTTACATTGCAAATCTGAATTATTTAGTTAATGATTTATCCATACTTGAATATAAATGATCCTAGTACAATAATATTACAATAAACTGATGTACACATCAAACATAATGACACTCTTCATATTGTTAATGTCTTATGAAGTATCATTTGTATTAAAACACAATTAGAATAGGGAAAACAAACATATTTTTCAATGGGTACTTATGTTCAACTTAACCGAGCAAAATATTTCCAAAAACAGTACAAATATTTTAGAAGTAAAATGCATTTGCACATTTATTTTGTTGCAATTTTTTCATCATTCTATCATTCACTTGCACATAAATGTCCCCATACTTGGATACCAAGTCTCCCACATTTGCATGAAGTATGATAAAAATGGATTAAATACATTAAAAAGAGAGGCAATATGTTGTAAATATGCGGTGCTTCAAAACATGTCAGCTTTTTGTTTTTATGTTAAAGGGAAAAAATTGCTAAAATTGGGTAATTTCTGTTTTTTTTTCCCAAAAAATAAACCTATATTACACTTTGAAACTAGCAGAATTATTTTTATAAAATAATAAAACATTATTTTGCATCATTTGTTGCACAATAATTCCCCTACAGTGACACCAGATCTCCTACACATGCATGGCCCCTCCCCTTTCTCTCCCCATAACATAACATCTCAAATGCATCTATTTGAACAGGAAAAAAGTTTAGCATTGCTCCACTCTGTTTTTTTTTTTCTTTCTTAGCCAACGGTTGCGTCAGATAGCTCCGCCATCTTCCGGGCCCGCTCGCCATTAATGATCCGTGGCATAACACCCATTAACACGTTTCTAATGTGACACAAAAATATGGTTAGTATTATCATTAAGGAAATGATGATGGAGCTGCAGAAGAAAAAAAACCAAAACCCATTAGCACGACTGTCAGCGCGCTTGTCATGCAAGGGGCTGGAGCGCGGCGCCGGACCCGAGGCGTCGTGGGAGCTGGCCGATATCTCCTCTTATTTCACGGCGCGTGTCTGTCTTGTTGTCATGGCTTGTCTGATCTGGAGACAGTGATTGATCCGCACTCTTCACCTCCATTGCATGTTTTTACTCAATTAATGCTGTTTTTTATTCTCACCTGTGTAGAAAATGAAGGATTGCAAACATTATGCAACGTTTATGACACCAATCGTCAGTTCAAATAATGCTCATTAAGAAAGTTAGTCATGTGTGTGTCAGTCTCCCCCCCGCTCCCATCCCTGCCTCCTCCCGGGCCTAATTGAAGAGGGTTGACCTCTTGACCCCCAGCTAAATTGAGTTGTAGTCCCCGTGGCGAGCGTCTCCTTCGCGGTCAGTCAGGGGCGGATTACACAGCCATTGTGCTCGCCACCGTATCGTCCGAGCTGCTTGTAACCAAGCGGATGAGTCACGCATATCCAGGAACACACACTCGGGGCGACACACACACACTGAGAAGGAGGGAAGGTTTGTGTTTCGGAAGAACTGAGCTGATCACAAATTTGTCAGGTTGCTATTAATTCCTCTGTAAAAAGGAGCCATCCCGTCTGGGGGATTGTCACTCAAAGTATAATGACAGTCACTTCCTGTGTGTGGCCGCTGTGTTAATTAGTGGCCTTTAATGCCGCAACACTTGTTGTGGGATTATGTTTAATTAAAAAAAAAAAAAAAAAATTCTGAGCTTTTGACTATCAAAGGAGCAGCGCTGAAGCTGTCCCGTGTGTGTTTGGTATTGTTTTTTTTTTCTCTCCGCAGTTTGTCGCCAGCTGAGTGATACACTGTACCTCGTCAAACATTAATTAACTGATAGCAGTGATGCTGTGGGATGACATGTTTGGTGCTTCAAGTCATTACCAGATAAGCTTTGGAACATGTTAATTCAAACTGCCCGGATGTATTTGTGTTAGCTGTCCTGACCTGAGCTGACAGAAAACTAGCATTTCACTTTATGATTTAATGTGAGACATGTAGTGATGTAATGATGAAAACATGAAAAGAGAAACAATTAACCCACAAACCGACTTTCTTCTGGGGTTTTTTTGTGTCACAAGTAGGGTTGTCCCGATACCAATATTTTGGTACCGGCACCAAAATGTATTTCGATACTTTTCGAAATAAAGGGGACCACAAAAAATAGCATTATTGGCTTTATTTCAACAAACAATCTTAGGGTACATTAAACATATGTTTCTTATTGCAATTTTGTCCTTAAATAAAATAGTGAACATACGAGACAACTTTTCTTTTAGTAGTAAGTAAACAAACAAAGGCTCCTAATTAGTCTGCTGACATATGCAGTAACATATTGTCATTTATCATTCTATTATTTTGTCAAAATTATTAAGGACCAGTGGTCGAAAATGAATTATTAATCTACTTGTTCATTTACTGTTAATATCTGCTTACATGTTCTATCTACACTTCTGTTAAAATGTAATAATCACTTATTCTTCTGTTGTTTGAATGCTTTACATTATTTTTTTGTAGGACACCAAAAAATTTGGGCATCGATCTGATACCAAGTAAATGGTAAATGGGTTATACTTGTATAGCGCTTTTCTACCTTCAAGGTACTCAAAGCGCTTTGACACTATTTCCACATTCACCCATTCACACACACATTCACACACTGATGGCGGGAGCTCCCATGCAAGGCCCTAACCACGACCCATCAGAAGCAATGGTGAAGTGTCTTGCTCAAGGACACAATGGACGTGACGAGGTTGGTAGAAGGTGGGGATCAAACCAGGGACCCTCAGGTTGCTGGCACGGCCACTCTCCCAACCGCGCCACGCCGTCCCCAAGTAGTTACAGGATCATACAATGGTCATATTCAAAGTCCTGATGTATACAGGGATGCATTTCCTGAGTTAATAAACATAAAATTAATTTTAAAAAAACAAAAAAAGATTTTGTGATGCTAAAATATATTGATGTAATCATAGTACTATCGATTAGATACGTTCTTGTACTTGGTATCATTACAGTGGATGTCAGGTGTAGATCCACCAATGGCGTTTGTTTACATTGTGACGCCGGTGAGCTATTGTATCCTCCTACGGTGTGTAGTGAAGCATGTTTAGCTATTCCTCGTCCTGCAGGGATGATACTTGTAAGAAACTCACTTTATTTGTTGCCATGGAGACGAGGATTAGTGATTTAGAAGTAGCTAAAACACTGCCGAATGTGGCTGGACGTTAGCCGCTAGCTAGCTAGCCATGTATTATAGCACCTCTTCCTGAGAGCGTTTTAGTGTTATAGCTTCACCTTTATCTTTAGTTTTTATGCCAAAATGCGTCCGTTCTCCCTTTTCTGTCTACACACTGTGTCTGCTTGTAAGTACTCAGTGATTGTGCGCTGCCTAACATGCTCCTCTACTCGTAAAACCAGTAATATCACCGGATATGATTCATTAGTATCGCGGTATTATACTAGTACCGGTATACCGTATAACCCTAGTCACAAGTTGAAGCCACCTATGAGTTATGTGAAGTGTAAGAGTTCTGCGATTGTCCGTGATTGTGTGGGCCGTGGAGGATGTCTAAGGAGTGCAGACTGAGTGGCCTGTTTTGTTTCTGCAGTAAAGAGATCGACCACTTTCTCGTCATCCTTACACGTTAAAGTGCTTTTTAGACAAGGAGCGCCATGAGTTTTCATTTCAGAGTCTACAAAACTGCACTAGGTTTGTTGCTGGTCACTTTTATGATAAGGAGGTTCGGCTTACTTGCTAAATATAGCGACACTAATGAACCCTTTGTATTGTCTGCTAGATCAGATGTCTTATGTGTTTATAGGCAAGGGAGACCAAGTAGAGCCTAGGGTTGTACAGTATACCGGTACTAGTATAGTATTGCAGTACTAATGAATCAACAACGGGACTATACTCTGTTTGAAAAGTACCGGTTCCCAGGCATGACGGCGCGTCGTCATGTCGTGACATTGCTGGTTTTACGAGCAGAGGAGCATGTTCGGCAGCGCACAATCACGGAGTACTTACAAGCAGACACAGTGTGTAAACAGAAAAAGGAGAATGGACGCATTTTGGCCTAAAAACTAACGATAAAGGGGAAGTTATAACACTGAAACGCCCTCAGGAAGAGGTGCTTTAAGACATGTCTAGCTAGCTAGCAGGGAACATCCATCCGCAGTCGGCAGTGTTTTAGCTACTTCTAAATCACTAATCCTCGTCTCCATGGCGACAAATAAAGTACGTTTCTTACAAGTATCATCCCTGCATGATGAGGAATAGCTAAACATGCTTCACTACACACCATAGGAGGACACAATAGCTCACCGGCGTCACAATGTAAACAAACGCCATGGGTGGATCTACACCTGACATCCACTGTAATGATACCAAATACAATAGTGTATCTAGTCGATACTTCTATGATTACATCGATATTTTTTATCGTCACAAAATCTTTTTTCCTTTAAAAAAAATGTATATTATGTTTATAAACTCAGGAAATACGTCCCTGGACACATGAGGACTTTGTATAACCAATGTATGATCCTGTAACTACTTGGTATTGACTCGATACCTAAATTTGTGGTATCATCCAAAACTAATGTAAAGTATCAAACAACAGAAGAATAAGTGATTATTACATTTTAACAGAAGTGTAGATAGAACATGTTGAAAGAGAACAAAAGCAGATGTTAACAGTAAATGAACAAGTAGATTAATAATCAATTTTTACAGCTTCTCCTTAATAATTTTGACAAAATAATAGAATGATAAATGACACAATACGTAACTGCATACATCAGCAGACAAATTAGGAACCTTTGTTTGCTTACTTATTACTAAAAGACACGTCTAGTATGTTCACTATTTTAATTAAGGACAAAATTGTTCTTCCATTGCAATAAGAAACACATGTTTAATGTACCCTAAGATTTTTTGTTAAAATAAAGCTAATAATGACATTTTGTGGTCACTTTTATTTAGAAAAGTATCGAAAGGTATCGAAATACATTTTGGTACCGTATCAGGACAACCCTAGTAGAGTCAAATGTATTTGTGGCGGTTCAAATTTATATAAATAAACACTCACTTGTATTGACTCAATTGAATCTGTCCATCATTGAAATCAACAGGAGAAAATGTAAAACAAACTATTTTCTGATATATCGTTTGTAAAGCAAAAAATCCATATGAAGGATGCGCTGCGTTAACCCTAAAGTAGTTTTCAGGCATGTGAAATCCACGTTTCTAAACGTTAATTTTCGCGTGAAAATTATCACTTTTTCAATGAAATATTTTTAAAAAATGATCTCAACAAAATGTGTTGAATGCTCGTCTCTTTGTGCTGATAGAAATATTCCTCTTTTTTACCTCAGTTATCCTCTTTTTTCCCCAAAGTGTGCTCACATGCCTGAGTTTCACATGGAGGGAGGGGGAATGTTTATTTTTATTAAACATTTTTTTGTCATAAAAACATACAATCATGTGTGCTTACGGACTGTATCCCTACAGACTGTATTGGTCTATATCGATGTATAATGTAGCAACCAGAAATATTAATAACAGAAAGAAACAACCCTTTTGTGCGAATGAGTGTGAATGAGTGTAAATGGGGGAGGGACGTTTTTTGGGTTGGTGCACTAATTGTAAGTGTATCTTGTGTTTTTTATGTTGATTTAATAAAAAATAAATCAAAATTAAAAAAAACATTTATTTTTAATTTTTTTATTTCTTGTGCGGCCCGGTACCAATCGATCCACGGACCGTTACCGGGCCGCGGCCCGGTGGTTGGGCACCACTGCCTTAAAGGACACTGCTTAAATACTGTAACTTGACGACATTACACACACTTTGTATATGTATATTGCGCTTGTATTTTACATTGCTTTTTAATTCTGTAATTTTAAATTTGTTATGTATTTTTATATTTGTTGTGTAATTTTAATTGTGGATGCTAAATGTGCCTTAAAATGACTACAGATGGAAATTTGCATAGCGCTCCTCCTGGTGCAGCCATCTTTTTTAATGTAACTCCACGTTGTCCTTAAAATAAAATAAACAGAAACGGAACTGCTCGAGAGCCAGATAGGTTTACGGATACAAGATTATAGCTTATGTCTGAAAGTTTTTATTTTTTAAATTGAACAACAAACATATACCCACAATGTGCATAAAAGTCAAAGCACTTTCAACACATTCAACAATGTTACACATCCATCAGGTTGAGGTAGAGTATTAAACATAATAATACACAATAATAATAAACAATATGATAAAATACAAAATTCAAAAAGACAAAAAAAAAGGGTTAATTTAAATCACTTTTCAATAAAGATATCAAATTAAGGGCTTTTGTACTTCAAACCATTTCCCAAGATTTAACCATTAAGCCAATTACAAAATGTAGGTTTTACTTTCAGAAGTCGACATATATGTATAAAAAATGTTGCTTCCAGTATAATAATGTTGACAAACATTTCTACGTTACCATCATTTATAAATATGCCAAATTTGATCTCTTTTATTGTGGGTAGTTGTGTCTGAGAGTGACGTCATCCGGGATGTCAGCGAGATCCATCAAAGTTGTGAACTAATTCAGTTGTTATCCATACAGCTTTGTAGTGATGCTTGTATCACATCTTCAATGTTCAGCCAGGTTAAGACAAAAAAAATTTAAAAATGATCCTGGATAACTTCCAAGTCCTTTGTTTTCTTCGTGTGTTTACCTGCTTGTGCGAGTCCACGTAAAACTACTCCCAGTTTAACTTGGACAATCAAATGCAGGTTTTTTTTCCTGGCTCAAATTGAGGCAGAGGTGGTACACTCCTGACCATGCGGCATAATTTTAACGCACCTTTTTTTTTTTTTTTTTCAATTTACAGTATTATGCTGTAAAGAACACTGTAAAATTGATTATCATTTTTATTAATTTGATGGGTATTTAGCTGTAAAATCATAAGTCAATCAGATATTTAAGTATTTATTTTTAGTTGGACAAAAACATGTTTGGAAAGTATGATAATATACTATAATATTTGTTGCAATAATGGATACTATTAAAGTTTAAAAGGCATGCAATTTCAAGCAGTACATATATTTTTTCTGTCAAAATGAAAATAATCCATTACATTTAGTGAGAAAATAAGTACGTTATTAACACATATAGTTTCCAGGTGTTTGCAGGCCAGATAAAATGATTTCGCGGGCCAGATCTGGCCTCCGGGCCTTGAGTTTGAAACCTCTGGTCTAACCGCCTGCATAAGAGAATGATGGGCTCATAGCTTGTGTGGTGGGGCCACTTTTGCTTGAGACACTCATAGATGATTTTGAAGCAGCCTTCAAACGCTCTGTGGACAAAAATGTCCACATGTTGTCACCACCATGAATTATTACATTTTAACTGCCTGTTACGTGAATTTCTTTGCTCTGTTCCACCTGCCCTCTTGACTTTCCTCCTCGCGAGATCGCTTTTTAAAGAAGTGGCTGATTTTTCCTGCCATATCTGCAACGCTAAAAAACATGAACGTTACTCTGACACGGAGGAAACTTTAAAAAAAACAAAAAAACACGACATGCTTTTAATACTTTCTTGGGGTAACTCCTTTTAGTTGACCTTGTACCAGTCAATCTGTACCGTCATGAAACTCTACCTGAACCTATGCAAACTTATAAAAAATTCTTCAATCAATCGGTCTATTATAATTACTCAAAAAAGGTTGGAAACGAAGCTAACACTACCAGCTGTGTTCACTGACCAGAGACAAAATGTTCACAGCACAGTCTGGAGTGTTCTGTAGGAGTCCAGTGATCCCTCCGTATCATGCTCCGTATGGCAGAAATCCACTTGTTACGGCGGTCAACGTTATGCACCAAGTAGCGGAAAAAAACACGATTCAATCTGTTTCTTCTTCGGTAGTTGCTTCAGGTCTTTCCGGTGCACTGCTGTCGATATAGTGCCTCCATAGTGGCGCAACGCTGCAACTGCAGTTAAAATACATAGCTGCCGCAGAGGGACATCAATCGCTCAATCAACACAGCCCGAGATTTACGCTGTGTTGAGCGATGTCAATCGCTCTGGCACGCAATTTTGAATGCAGGAAAAATTATTGTTATTCTTTGATTAATACTAAACATTTTTTTAAAAAACAGGTTAACTTTTTTTTTGTTGGGTTTCAAATGAAAAAGCAAATGTGGGAATTATACATAGACATGAATTGCCTGATGTAATCCCCCACCAGAACATAGAGAAACCAAACAAATGAGTTAATATGTCAGGAAAGCTGCTGTAATGCAGGGTTTGATCACGACGTGATGTGACGGGTATGATATGACGTAGCTTTTGTATGACTATCTTGGGTACTACGCCAGATGTACGGTGCCAAACTCTGCCATGATTAACTCAACTTTATAGACGAAATTCGCAGTCTTTCAGAAGTTGTCTTAATGACCAAACTTTTAATGGTTCCAGCAGGCGACAAATCATCCCCCACATTTTCACTTTTTCACAAGATAGCTTTTTTCTGCCTCAACTCCCTCATCTCACCAACAGGGATGGTAATCAAAAACAAAAAAGGGAAAAAGGAAAAAAAAACGCTGCCACCGATCTCTGATAGAACCGCGGGGGATTTATTAGGACCCCCCATCCCTGGCCCATTTAAATGATGTCAAATGCCAAGGCGCTCAACGGCGCTGGAGAAACTCATTAAACTCTCAGGGCGTCAGTCACCGAGGCCCGCTCCAGCAGGACCGCTGTAGCTGATGCAGACTTGTGTGGTGGCTCTGAGGGACGTCCCTCCGCGGTGTCCAACTCGCTCGACTTCCATTATACTAATTAATTGCCATATCCTTGATTTGTTTGGCATATGCAACGCTCATGTTATAGCAAATATTTCCAACAATATGAAAGATTATTCGCTTTTCATCAAAAGGTTATTTTAGACCAAAACTCCATGAGTGTCTCTTCTGGCTGGACAATAGGAACATTCTGGGTGGGAATTTAGTACCGTATTTTTCGGACTATAAGGCGCACATAAAATCCTTTCATTTTCTCAAATCTCGACAGTGCGCCTTATAACCCGGGGCGCCTAATGTACGGAATAACTTTGGTTGTGCTTACCAACCTCAAAGCTATTTTATTTGGTACATAGTGTAATGATAAGTGTGACCAGTAGATGGAAGTCACACATAAGAGATAAGTGTAGACTGCAATATGATGGCAGTCACACATAAGAGATATGTGTAGACTGCAATATGACTCAGGTAAACAACACGAAAAGTGTAAATGTTCTATTGAAAATATAGAACGTTACACACGGCGCTCAAAAATCTATCAAAATGTTTTAGTACGACTTTGGTAAGCTATGAAGCCGCACCACTTGATGGATTGTACTGTGCTTCAACTTACGAGTATTATTATGGTGTGTGTATAAGGTAAGACATATTGTCTGGCGATTTGTTTCACAACATTATGCAAAAGCAACTTTTCTTACCTCCTTGTACCTGCTGATCTTAATTTGCGATCTGCAAACGTCCTGAAAATTTGCGCGTGTCCGCCTTTGTAGTCTGTCCCGACACCATAGTCAATAAGTGTCTCCTTTTTCTCATTCTTCTTGTTATGGGACATTTATCCTCCACTGTTGCCATTTCTAATATAAAGTAGTGTAAGGTTCTTACTTATATCTGTCAGTAAACTCGCCATGAAAGCGCTAAAACATACCGGTATAGTGAGTTTACATTATTCCCCCAAGGAAGTTTAGTTATTAGAGAGTTCCGGTCGGACAGTTTTTCCCGGGACACATTTCCGGCGTTGTTGTTGCACTTGTGAGCTAAGGATGAGGAGATGCTGCTCCGTTATTGATTTAAATATAGTCTGAATGTCATTAAAACAATTAGCTCCATCTTTTGACACTTCTTCCACTCCCGTCCTTGCACGCTACACCGCTACAACAAAGATGACGGGAAGAAGACGCTGTCGAAGGCGAGCCATGTAAATAAGACCGCCCACAAAATGGTGCGTCCTGAAGCAACTGTCAGAAAGCGACTTTAAGATGATCTGTAAAACATAATCTATCTAACATTTTGACCAAAGAACCACCATTACATGTTATGTAGACCACAAGGAAGTGTTTTCCATTTAGAAAAAAAAACAACTTTAACAATAGACCTGACCTGACCCTATTTCATATCGTTACACATGAGCACACACAAAAGTACCATATTTTTCGGACATTAAGGCGCACTTAAAATCATTTCATTTTTGACAGTGCGCCTTATAACCCGGTGTGCCTAATGTACGGAATAATTCTGGTTGTGCTTATTACCGACCTCGAGGCAATTTTATTTGGTCCATTATGTAATGATATGTGTGAACAGTAGATGGCAGTCACACGTAAGGGATACGTGTGGATTGCTAGTTGACGCCTGTTCGATAAATGATGCTGTCAAAGCAAGCCCAAAACTTTAATGTTTCATTTGAGAATATAGAACATTACAAACGGCGCTCCAAAATCTGTCAGAATGTTTCAGTACGACTTTGGTAAGCTACGAAGCCGCACCGATTGATGGATTGCCTGCGCATTACGGATACCATTGTCAGTAGAGATGTCCGATGGCCGATAATATCGGCAAACCGATATTATCGGCCGATAAATGCTTTAAAATGTAATATCGGAAATTATCGGTATCGTTTTTTTTATTATCGGTATCGTATTTATTTTTTAAAATTATTTTATTATTTTTTTATTAAATCAACATTAAAAACACAAGATACGCTTACAATTGGTACACTAACCCAAAAAACCTCCCTCCCCCATTTACACTCATTCACACTCATTCACACAAAAGGGTTGTTTCTTTCTGTTATTAATATTCTGATTCCTACATTATATATCAATACAGTCTGCAAGGGATACAGTCCGTAAGCACACATGATTATGCCTGCTGCTGGTCCACTAATAGTACTACCTTTAACAGTTAATTTTACTCATTTTCATTAATCACTAGTTTCCATGTAACTGTTTTTATATTGTTTTACTTTCTTTTTTATAAATCAATCAATCAATGTTTATTTATATAGCCCTAAATCACAAGTGTCTCAAAGGGCTGCACAAGCCACAACGACATCCTCGGTACAGAGCCCACATAAAAAAGAAAATGTTTTTAATTGATTTATCTTATTTTATTTTATAATTTTTTTTAAAAAGGACCTTATCTTCACCATACCTAGTTGTCCAAATTAGGCATAATAATGTGTTAATTCCACAACTGTATATATCGGTATCGGTTGATATCAGTATTGGTAATTAAGAGTTGGACAATATCGGAATATCGGATATCGGCAAAAAGCCATTATCGGACATCCCTAATTGTCCTGTGTACTGTGCTTCAACATACGCGTATTATTATGGAAGGACCCCAAAATGGCACCTATTAGGAAACATATTATCTGGTGTTTCGTTTCGCAACATTATGCAAAACCAACTTTTCTTCTGTATTTGGGAGCTGCATAAGTCCCAAATATTTGCGCACGTCTGCCATTGTAGTCCACGCTGTAGTCAATAGTCCTCTTGTTGGGGGACATTCATCCTCTGCTGTTGTCATTTCTTGTATATAGAGGCGTACAGTTCTAACTTATATCTGTCAGTAGACCGATATGGAATTGCTAAAAACTATCTGTACAACAAAGACGCTGTCTAAGTAAATAAGACCCGCCCACAAAACGGTACGTCCTGAGGAGACGTCAGAAAGCGACTTAAAGGTGGTTCGCAAAACATAATGTATGCAACATTTCGACCAAATATTCACCATTACATGTTATGTAGACCACAAGGAAGTGTTTCAAATTTAGAAAAAAATCATAATATGACCCCTTTAATGTAACCTGACTCTCTCCTTGTAGTTCGCTGAGCTCCACACAAGGATCTGGGACTTCTCAATAGTAGATGTATTTCAGAAACCGGTGCCGTGTAAAAAAATCATTGCATGTGATTGGATAAACCACTTGTCCGTTATCTTGAATGACGTGCTACTTCAACCACTCACATCAAAATCAACCCGTGGCGCTGATGAGAGCGACGCTGGGAAATCCAAAACAGAACAGTCGACATTTTGGATAACGACAGAGCGAAAAGTTAGAGAACTCTTACTGAAACGACGCAGCAATGTCAGTAGACGATCGATGTCGTTTGTGCAAAGAAAATATGCAGAATCAATGTCAGCACACGACTCCTCGCTGCGTGCCGCCATTGTTGTTTGAATCAAACAGTCACTTCGGCCCTACGTCACATCTATGAAATCCCGCCTGGCGATCCTGATTGGTTCATTATTTTTTGGTATCTTGAAGGAGTTTGCATTGCCCTCGATCCCAGATCCTTGTGTGGAGCTCAGCGAACTACAAGGATCTGGCGAGAGTCAGGTTATCTTTAATGTGCCTTATAATCTGATGCGCCTTTTGTATGAATATAGACCTGAATAGACCCGCTCATTGGCACCCTACGGTCCGAAAATTGGTAACATTAAGTATCGGTAACGATTGCCATGCAGGTACCATATCGGTTGAAATGTGAACGGTACACTCCATCCCTCAATTTATTGTTTTTTTCTCATAATGTTGTCACTTTATCCTTGTGATTTAACCACTTTTTTGTTGTTGTTGTAATATTGCAACTCAATGCTTGCAATACGATTTTTATACTTCTTCCCATTACCCTTTTGAGATACAGTACAAGCCAAAAGTTTGAACACACCTTCTCATTCATTGCTTTTTTTAAATTTTCACGACTATGTAGATTGTAGATTGTCACTGAAGGCATCAAAACTATGAATGAACACGTGTGGAGTTATGTACTTAACAAAAAAAGGTGAAATAAAGTTAAAAAGTTAAAATACCAATGATTGTCACACACACACTAGGTGTGGGGAAATTATTCTCTGCAAACCGAAAACATGTTTTATATTCTAGTTTCTTCAAAATAGCCACCCTTTGCTTTGATTACTGCTTTGCACACTCTTGGCATTCTCTCGATGAGCTTCAAGAGGTAGTCACCTGCAATGGTTTTCACTTTACAGGTGTCATAGTTTTGATGCCTTCAGTGACAATCTACAATGTAAATAGTCGTGAAAATAAAGAAAACACATTGAAATTGGAAGGTGTGTCCAAACTTTTGACCTGTACTGAATGTTTAATTTAATTTAATTTTCTTTTTTTTTGTGAAATAATAATATTGCCATTGAGCACAAGATTGTTCTCTGGAGATATGTATGTATATGATGTACTACATGTATGGTATGGAACTGACTATGACACTCGATAAACAAAAACAACAATAAAACAATACAATTTTCAGGCCTCAAATTTTTACTTTTTAAGGTCAAGGCAAGTATTGCCTTAAAGGAGGGCTCATATTTTAGGGCACCAAGGCAAGTAAGAAGGTTACCAAGGCAAACATTATTTTATTTCTTTTTATTCATTATTAATACAAACTTGTCAGCTTTTTGTCATTTCATGATGCCTTTATCTCTATTTTTACATTTTGATAGAGGGAGATATTTTTTGAAATTATTTATTTGTTTTTCTAAGTGAGGTACATTTATATGTACATGTAGATGATGTATCAGGACAGATTCATTAAGCGTTTGAGCAGAAATATGTCATATAGGAATTGACTATACACAATAAAACATTAACAAAATGCTGTGTAACATGAATGTTTTTAGAAGTAATACCTTTGTGACATGCAAAAAACATGTAATGTATAAAAACCTTGAGTTTACTTTTTGATATTAAAATAAAACACAAAGCAGTTTGGCGAATGAAGATGACGTCTAATAAACAAGCTTTGTTCTTCTCTTGGTTCAGTACAACAGTTTGGCCAACAACAATAAAGAGGAGTGACACCTCTCAAATCGAATACACAATCTTCACAGCCTGCGTTTAGTTCGATGAGATGACAAAATATTTGAGCTAGTAATGATGTTATTTGAACACTGATACAGTTTGCAGTTAAATAAAGGAGGAGTGAACATCCCAGTCAACAAACTAAAGACTTTATAAACAAGTTGTGACAATGTTCACGACACATCGCCTGCTGCAAAACATCAAAGAGTTTTCTCCTTTGCTGTATACTTTTAGTGTGGGGACAAGTGCCTCCAATATTGTCCACACATTTCGCCATCAAACACAGCAGTGTGCTCTTAAACGCACGCCGGGAAGCGAGGGGAAAAATTACGTTAAACCAAGCACTTGGCTCCGTTTACTCCGAGGGGAAATCTCCGGAGCAAAGTCCATGTCCTTAGTCCGCCATGATTATCAAGCCAAACACCGTTAGTGCGCATGCGTCTGACTTTATGTTGCCTAAAATGCATTAATAAATGACGTTTTTTCGGTAATTTAAAAATTGGAAACATTCAATCAATCAATCAATGTTTATTTATATAGCCCTAAATCACAAGTGTCCCTAAATCACAAGTGTCTCAAAGGGCTGAACATTACGAGTGAAATAGTCATAATGCTATGAGAATGTGTCGTAACGTGAGAAAAAAGTAATATGTTTAAATGAAAAGTAGTAATATTCTATAAAATAAGTTGCAATGGATTGATAGGAAAGTGGCAGAGCGGCTCCAGGCCTATAGACACAACAACCCTTCACCCTGGACACCCCCTGTATTACTGACCATCTGAAATTGTATCGCAAATTATCATTATACCGTTTACCGTTACGTCCCTCATCCATTAACAAGTAAAAAGTCAAGGGCGGTCACGGCATGTTTTTGCCGCCGATGTTGGTCAATTTTTTAGGTCATTATGGCAAGTGACGAGGGCGGTCGCGGCTTTTCCCGCAGTTGCCGTGTTTAAATTCGAGCCCTGGATTTTTTTCTTCACGTAATAACATGTCGGTTTTTTATGATCGTAACGCTCCTTCCTTGTGCTGGGCCTGACAGTCAGAATGTATAAAAACAAAAAAACAGCTCGACACTTTTAGTATTATTTTTCACCAAGGTTTGACTCCCCGCTTGCCTCTAACTTGCGAAACCCGCCCCACGGGAAAAGCTTCCGCCACCAAAGGATCCAGCCTTAATTATGCAAAGTACAGGATATTTTGTGCGGTTTGAAAAGTGCGTCTGCAGTCAGTGCCCAACTCCCCTAGTGGGAGGTCCTGTCACACTCCCCCCTTTCACCCCCCCCCCCCCCTCCATGCCCGGGAAAATGAAAGGCTGGGAAAATACATAATGGAGAATGCAATCCGACTTCACGGGTGGAACGCAGAGGCGTAAGAACCCCTCAGCGAGACCCTCATTTTACATGGAACAGGTGGGAGACTCTTTTGTTCTCTCCCCGCTGTTAAAATCCATTTCATTTCTCCTACTTGTCACGACACCCCTCGCCATCTTCATAAAGGCGCCGACGTGAAAGGCTTCCCGCCGTTTTGCTAAACATGAGTCGCGTCTTCTGGAGGCAACGCCGCTGTTGTCGAAAAGTCCAAAGTGGCGAACTTGCCATGCCGCCTAATGAGGGCTGATCAAGCCGTCACTAGTTTGTCAGCCTCTGGCCTGAAGAGAAAACCGCTTCGCTCAAATACGGAATATCAAGTCTGCGTTTCTAAAATCCTTTTGCTCGCCGTCTAATTCAACCAAGGGAGTCATCAAGGTGTTTTTTTCCGGACGTGTCCATAATTCATCAGGCCTTACTGGGTCTAATATGTTATTTACGCATGTGGCTCTTTGCCTTGTTGCCAAAAAACATATGAAAGCCTTGCAAGGATTCCCAAACCCAAGATTGAAAGTGCTTTTAACATCCCAAAAAAAGAAGGAACTCTTAATGTGCTGAACTTGTTTTTCCACTATTAACTGTATCTTCTCCCCCCTCCCCTCCTCACCCCCCCTCCACTCTGTCTTTCTGTTTCTGGCAGTAGAAGACAATGTGACAGCAGAGGAGCAGCAGCACAGTCCCGGGCAGACTGCCATTCCGAGCGGTAATGCTCCATTTCGTATTTCATCATTTTCGTCTGGAAAGTGGATCATGTGTCTCTGCGTGTGTGTGTGTGTGTGTGTGTGTGTGTGTGTGTGTGTGTGTGTGTGTGTGTGTGTGTGTGTGTGTGTGTGTGTGTGTGTGTGTGTGTTCACAGGGATAATGCGTTTCCTGTTTTTGAGGTTTTCATTGAGTAAACGTGAGAGGAATTTGAGTCTGTGTATGCACATGCATTCAGGAGTAGTGTTGTCCCGACACAAATATTTTGGTACTTATTTCGATACTTTTCAGTACTTTTCGATACTTTTCTTTTTTTTTTTTTTTTTAAATTTTTTAAAATTTTTTTTTTTTATAATGTCCTGCCCAGCTTCTCGGGCAAATCATATAGTAGATGTAGATGCCCATATCGGCTGTTCAGATTTACTTTACAAAAGAGAAGTGTAGGATACTTCTCTTGTTGCCTTACTTGTATTTTGACTTTATTAAATGTATTTATATTATCATTTGGTGCAGCCGGGCCGGAGCAGGAGGGGATAGAAAGAGAGAAAAAGGAAGACAGAGGGGGGAATTGTGGGGACAAGAGGGGGATTAGACAGAGAGACAACAACAGCAAACACAACAACAACAACAGAGCAACATCAGCAAATACGACATGTACAAATATGATGGTAAAAGTAATAGCAAATAAGCAGTTAGCGAAAATTTTAAAAAAAATACAGAAATGACAATGAGCATTATTACACTAAAAATGGAGCAATATGAATACCAATAGAAATAGTGCTATTGATAATAAACAATACCAGTACTTTCGATACTTTTCTAAATAAAGGGGACCACAAAAAATGGCATTATTGGCTTTATTTTAACAAAAAATCTTAGGGTACATTAAACATATGTTTCTTATTGCAAGTTTGTCCTTAAATAAAATAGTGAACATACTAGACAACTTGTCTTTTATTAGTAAGTAAGCAAACAAAGGCTCCTAATTTAGTCTGCTGACATATGCAGTAACATATTGTGTCATTTATCATTCTATTATTTTGTCAAAATTATTAAGAACAAGTGGTAGAAAATTAATTATTAATCCACTTGTTCATTTAGTATTAATATCTGGTTATTTTCTGTTTCAACATGTTCTATCTACATATCTGTTCAAATGTAATAATCATTTATTCTTCTGTTGTTTGGATACTTTACATTAGTTTTGGATGTCGACACAAATTTAGGTATCAATGCGATACCAAGTAGTTACAGGATCATACAATGGTCATATTCAAAGTCCTCATGTGTCCAGGGATGCATTTCCTGAGTTTATAAACATAATGTAAATTTTTTTAAAACTAAAGATGTTGTGATGCCAAAAAATATCGATGTAATCATAGTAGTATCGACTAGATATGTTCCTGTACTTGATATCATTACAGTGGATGTTAGGTGTAGATCCATCAATGGCGTTTGTTTACATTGTGACGCCGGTGAGCTATTGTATCCTCCTACGGTGTGTAATGAAGCATGTTTAGCTATTCCTCGTCCTGCAGGGATGATACTTGTAAGAAACTCACTTTATTTGTCACCATGGAGGCGAGGATTAGTGATTTAGAAGTACCGGTAGTTAAAACACTGCCGACTGCACATGGACATTAGCCGCTAACTAGTTAGCCATGTCTTAAAGCACCTCTTCCGGTGTGCGTTTCAGTGTTATAGCTTCACCTTTATCTTTAGTTTTTAAGCAAAAATGCGTACGTTCTCCCTTTTCTGTCTACACACTGTGTCTGCTTGTAAGTACTCCGTCATTGTGCGCTGCCGAACATGCTCGTCTGATCGTAAACCAGCAATGACACGACGTGACGACGACGGGGCGCGGGGGGTGTTGGACTTGTACTTTTCAGAGGCAGTATAGTACCGAATATGATTAATTAGTATCGCGGCACTATACTAATACCGGTATACCGTACAACGCTATTCAGGTGTGTTTGTTACTTTGTTGGGTCCATGTTTTGTTGACAAGGACTAAAGCGATAATTCAGGTCATGCGAGCAGAAAGAATCCGCCCTGAACGCACCACACTGTATATTTTCATTTAATTTGTCTCTGCTAAAGGTTAAGTCTTCAGCGAGGCTATTTTAAACCTGATATTGATGGTTTGGACCTTTTGAGCTCGCCACCTTCGTCCGGTGGACTTTTCATAATTGTGGGACACTTTAATGCCGTCTCACCTGGTCCTCATTTATGGTTGAACATTTAAAGCAAGGTGAAGCAAGTAAGGAAATATTGGTTTGACAGTTGTCGGGATTAGGGTTGTACGGTATACTGGTACTAGTATAGTATCGCGGTACTAAGGAATCAAAAACGGTACAATACAGGTTTGCCATATATATATTTTTTTACAGGCATGACATTGCTGGTTTTACAAGCAGACGAGCATGTTCGGTAGCGCACAATCACGGAGTACTTACAAGCAGACACAGTGTGTAGACAGAAAAGGGAGAATGGACGCATTTTGGCCTAAAAACTGACGATAAAGGTGAAGTTATAACACTGAAACGCCCTCAGGAAGAGGTGCTCTAAAACATGGCTAGCTAGTTAGCGGCTGATGTCCATCCGCAATAGGCAGTGTTTTAGCTACTTCTAAATCACTAATCCTTGCCTCCATGGTGACAAATAAAGTGAGTTTCTTACAAGTATCATCCCTGCAGGACGAGGAATAGCTAAACATGCTTCACTACACACCATAGGAGGATACAATAGCTCACCGGCGTCAGAATGTAAACAAATGCCATGGGTGGATCTACACCTGACATCCACTGTAATGATACCAAGTACAAGAGCGTATCTAGTCGATACTTCTATGATTACATCTATATTTTTTGGCATCACAACATCTTCTTTCGTTTTTTTTTTTCATTTATGCTATGTTTATAAACTCAGGAAATACATCCCTGGACACGTGAGAACTTAAATTATGACCAATGTATGATCCTGTAACTCCTGGTATCGGATCGATACCTAAATTTGTGGTATAATCCAAAACTAATGTAAAGTATCAAACAATAGAAGAATAAGTGATTATTACATTTTAACAGAAGTGTAGATAGAACATGTTTGAACGGAAAATAAGCAGATATTAATACTAAATTAACAAGTAGATTAATAATACATTTTTACAGCTTGTCCTTTATAATTTTGACAAAATACAATGAGAAATTACACAATATATTACTGCATACGTCAGCAGACAAATTAGGAGCCTTTGTTTGCTTACTTACTACTAAAAGTTGTCTAGTATGTTCACTATAATATTTAAGGACAAAATTGTTCTTCGATTGCAATAATAAACATATGTTTAATGTACCCGAATATTTTTTCTTAAAATAAAGCCAATAATGCCATTTTTTGTGGTGCCCTTTATTTAGAAAAGTTTCGAAATGCATTTTGTTACCAGTACCAAAATATTGGTATCGAGACAACCCTAGTCGGGATATAATGATAAACGCGGTAAAACTCCCACGGGTCAGTGTTACCGTTTAAAATTAGAATGATCGAAAAACCGCGATTGATAACTGCACTTTGATAAACTCACAAACTGACTGGGGCTAGCTCGCTGGCTTAAATGCTAACATGAAAACAGGGGACATTAACATCTTTCCCCATTAAGAAACGACATACCCCAATCCAAACGTACAGAAACACATTGCTGTCTGAGTAACTAAGCCATTTGTCTACATTGAACCTAAAAGAGCAGAGTGGTTGTTCCACAGTATACTCCGGAGAATATGAGACAGTGGTGTTCTGCGGTGCCTTCAAGGAGTGCTAAAAACAGTAGGAAGCCACATTGCCCGTCAGAAATAATAAATTATAATAGTAGATTTGATTTGTTATGCACTTTTCATTGAAATAAATATTTTAGCCAATGAAACAGTTCAAATACTAACACTAAAACATTATCAGTGAAGCATAAGAAACACAAAGCATGATAAATAGTGGGTTTTTTAACAGTTTATGTATTTTAGTTATTTAAAAAAAACTTTGTCAAATGATTGTATCTGTACTGGTTCAACAATACCACGATAACAATGATCACTGTGATCATTTTGGTTACGATAACCATGATATGACATTTTCACATCGTTACATCCCCAGACAGTTGTTGTCAATACAACTTGACAACGTGACTAATTGGATCCCTCACAGACTACACCCACAGTAGCCCAAGTTTGTAGAGGCAGTATTAACAGTGCCTCTGCTGGTCACAGCCAAGTAGTACACTCAATCTTGCCTAAAAAGGATTAATATAGAACTAATCCACGGGTGTCAAACTCAAGGCCCGGGGGCCAAATGCTTAATCTTTTCATACTAGATATATGTATTTCCCTTTTGACATAAGAAACCATGCACTGCATGCAATAGCATATCTTTTAAAATTCTAAATTATCAAAATCCAAATATTATATTATCATGTATTCCAAAAATATTTTTTGTTAAAATAAATAAATGTACTTAAATATAAGCTTGACTTATGATTTCAAAACAAATTATCAATCAAAATGTAGACCGTGACATTGACAACAGATTTTACGGTTAAATTCCGCCGACTGAGTTTTTTTTATCGTAAAATCACCTCTGGTACTGTTTTTTTCCTAATACAGTAAGACACTAAAACATAAAAAAACTAAAAAAAAAAAAAAAAAAGATTTTACGGTAAAAAAACAACAACCTGGCAGCTCTGTTGCTTGAATTTTACTATTGTATTGTTTCTCAATTCCATTCCATTTATTCAATTTTTTTATATGCTGTAAAAAAACAATGCTTTTACTGTAAAATTCTGGTGACTGAGCTGCCAGTTTTGAAAGTACAATTTAAAGATTTAAAAAAATATATACCTATATTGTTACAGTATATCTATATTCATATAGTACTCATTGTTAAACGCGGCCCTCAGAGGGCAAACCTAACTGCGATGTGGCCCTCAATGAAAACGAGTTTGAAACTGCGGAACTAATCAATTCCACTCATTTTCTAATGATTAATTTTTTATTATGACCATTTCTACTAGACAATGCATTGTTGTAGACGACCATCATGTAGCACCGTGAAATATTATAGATTCTTTCTATGCAATAAATGTCATTAAAGTAGGAGATTTGTTCTGATAACCTACAAAATAATCAGTGTCGTTTCTGATGTTTGATTTTTTGCATCCAACCTCGTGGTGCTGCTTTCTTGACCGCAGGGAAAAAAAGAAAGACAATGTTTTGTCTGCCTGCTGCGTTAATTTGTATTGATATATCAAAGGGTAGTTATGCGGAAAGAAACATTTTCTGGTCCACTTTATAGAAACAAGGACTGGGCCTAAGGAGGCAGGCTCGCCGTTCTCCTGTGCCTGATTACAAGGACCCCCTATCCCTCAACCGCCAATGCCGCCACCTCCAAAGCGAGAGGGAGGGAGGCAGGCCACCGCGTGATCGATGTCTGCCTGCAGAGAAATCGGGAGGGCGCACAAATTAATTTCTCTGTTTCCTCATTTGACTTTTGATTTGCTTCTCTCTAACTTACCGCTCGTTTTCTTTCTCTCGCTCTCTTGCGGTGCAGCTTGACCGACGGTCAATGCAAAAATAGCATGTTTGTCGCTAATGTGATAGCCTATTATACTCTGTAGATGCTGTGGTCTCTTCTAGTTAGAACCATTGACAAGCCTAATAAGCCTTGGATGAACTACCTACTTCTTAAGAGATCACTCCTCCCGCAAGTTATTAACTTTTATAAAACAGATGAAAAGATCGACACAAAATAACAACGTCAACTTGTCATATAGTCCATATGACCCTTCCTCCAGCCAGTTATTAATAATAACCACATAGTAGGGTTGTCCCGATACCAATATTTTGGTACCGCTACCAAAATGTATTTAGATACTTTTCGATACTTTTCTAAATAAAGGGAACCACAACAAATTTAATTATTGGCTTTATTTTAACAAAAAATCTTAGGGTACATTAAACATGTTTTTTATTGCAATCATAGAACAAATTTGGCCTTAAATAAATTTGTGAACATACTAGGCAACTCGTCTTTTAGTTATAAGTAAACAAACAAAGACTCCTAATTAGTCTGCTGACGTATGCAGTAACATATTGTGTCATTTATCATTCTATTATTTTGTCAACATTATAAAGGACAAGCGGTAACAATGGATTATTAATCCACTTGTTCATTTACTGTTAATACTTGATTATTTTCTGTTTCAACATGTTCTATCTACACTTCTGTTAAAATGTAATAATCACTTATTCTTCTGTTGTTTGATACTTTACATTAGTTTTGGATGATACCACAAATTTAGGTGTCCATCCGATACCAAGTAGTTACAGGATCATACATTGGTCATATTCAAAGTCCTCATGTGTCCAGGGACGTATTTCCTGAGTTTAAAAACATAATATACATTTTTTAAAAAGGAAAACAGATTTTGTGACAATAAAACATTAACGGTGACGCCGGTGAGCTATTGTATCATCCTACGATGTGTAGTGAAGCATGTTTAGCTATTCCTCGTCCTGCAGGGATGATACTTGTAAGAAACATACTTTATTTGTCGCCATTGCTGGTAAAACCAGCAATGATGCGCCGTCGTGCCAGTTGAAAAAAATATAAGAAAACAAATGGAGAACCGGTACTTTGTGTAGTACCGTTTTTGATTCATTAGTACCCCGATAATATACTAGTATCGGTATACCGTACAACCCTACCACATAGTACACATGGATATAAAGACTAAACGTATTTCACAACGTCAAAATCCACTGTTTCGTTGCTCTTGCATGAGTTATTAATGCCACCTTGTACGTTAGAAAGCAAAGAAATAGACTCGAAAAAATAGTTCAATATAGTCCACGTCCACGCTACACAAAAAAAAGAGGTGTCAAACTATCATATAATCAATGGGATCAGTGATTAAGGAGAACCGTCACTGTGCATAACATACATGAGTAGAAAGACTGGACATTATTCACAAAGTCAAAAGCCGCTGTTTCTTTGCTCATGCCTGAACACATTCATGCAAATTTTTTCATGCATATTTTTTTCAATGCAATCGATCCTCTCCCCAGTTGTTAATGCCACTGTGTATGTTAGTAAGCGTAGAAATACAAAGGCTCAAAGAAACTTCCAAAACAGTCCACGGTGCTTATTAGGAGCACACATAAAACATAGGTGTGTCATATAATTATTTGCGATCACTCCGTCTACCAGTTATTAATGATTATCGCCACCGTGCATAATACACATTAATAGCAATACGAGACGTAATTCACAAAGTCAAAAGTCATTGTTTTCTCATGCCTAAACACATGCATGCACTATATGTACACATCCAACATAGGTGTGTCTTATAATTGATGCGATCACTCCGCCCACCAGTTATTTATGATAATTGTCACCGTGCATAATATGCATGAATAGAAATACCAAACACAATTCCCAAAGTCAAAAGTCATTGTATTCTCATGCCTAAACACATGCATGCACGATATGTACACATCCAACGTAGGTGTGTCTTATAATTGATGCGATCACTCCGTCCACCAGTTAATTATGATAGTTGTCACCGTGTACAATATGCATGAATAGAAATATTAAACACAATTCACAAAGTAAAAAGTCACTTTTTTGTTTTGTATTCTCAATGCCTAAACACATGCATGCACTATATGTACACTTTCAACGTAGGTGTGTCTTATAGTTGATGCGATCACTCTGCCCACCAGTTATTTATGATAATTGTCACTGTGTATAATATGCAGGAATATAAATACTTTACATACTTCATTTAGTCAAATTTAATTGTATTCTCATGCCTAAACACATGCATGCACTATATGTACACATCCAACGTAGGTGTGTCTTATAATTGATGCGATCACTGCGCCCACCAGTTATCAATGATAACCTTCTCCTTGCATAATAGAAATAAATAGAACTACTTTTCACATAATCCACAAGTTTAAAGCAGACGGTACACTCTTTCACGCTTGAGCATGTGTGCGACATGTGTTGTAATTAGTGTGATCGCTCCTCCCGCCAGTTATCAATGACAACCACCAACTAATACAAATAAACAAAGACTCCAAAAAAAAAAAAAAAATTCAAGTCAGGATCGTTGCAGTAATACAGTGTTGTATAATGAAGTGATGGCTCACGTATGCTGGGGAGAAACGGAGGAAGACTGCGTCCAAGTCCGCCACGCTTGAAATGGCCCAGTGTGAGTTCACCCTCCATGTGGTCTACAGGCCCGAGCTTCCTGTTTCTCATTCATGTTTGATAGGAAGCCGAGGCAAACGCTAACAAAAGAGGCCCTCTCCCAAAGACAGACACAGTCAGAGAGTGTTATGTATGTTGTAGACTGCCAGAACACTGAGATATGTGAGATTTAATGAGGCGGCGTGCTTTTTGTTACCCCGAGTGTGGTGTGCGAGGCTTAAGATGTGCAGCTTGGCTTTAGCACGCTGCCTGTGTGTAATTAGAACCACATGCTCGCCACTTTTTCCTCCCTCTTATGTGTACCGTACGTCTCGGCTGGCTAAGTCACATTTTGGCAGGGCCGGCGGCGAGAAACGACGTCTTTTTGTGGAGGTGGTTGCTGCCCTCGGATCAATGTACGGCAGGGAAAGGACTCTCTCGCTCGTCTTCTGAAAAATCCCAGTCTCTATTATTCATTTCCTGTTTGATGTTGCACTGCACTAATGGCATGGCAAGGCGCTCCCTGTACGAGCCAGGCAGACAGGCTGAGAGAGAGAACGAAAGGCAGCGTTCAAATGTTGTTTCTCATTCAACTGCTTTGATTTCCGCTCTTCTTTTGCAGCACATTTTTGTTGTAGCGAGGAGTAGACAGTGTGCCTACTCCTCTGTTGTTCTACTGTATTCTTACTCTTCTTACTGCTCGTCCTATTTGCATGTTCACACATGCACTGCATGCTTTTAATGCATTTTAATGCTCATTGTACACAACATTAGGCACACCTGCCCAATATAATGAGATCCATTAAAAAAAAACCATCTGCCTTTACAAAGGTAACAATACTCAGTTTTGACACAGTCAGATGGATATTAATTTAATAATGTTTTTTTTATAGCCTTATTTCCTAATTGACACAAATATTGTAATACCTGAAAAATGTACCTGATTAGCAGGGAATAATATAATGTGCACACTTTCCATATGAGAATTATGACGTTTTTGTCAATTACCCGAAATAAAGTTGAATATACAGTAGAATATAATACAGTTTATTCCTCATGATAACGATTAGATTCCATATTTTTTAACATTAGGCAGTTAAAAACACATTTGTTTATGCTTACGTTCCAGTAATATTCAATTATCCTTTTTATTATTTTATACAGTACAGGCCAAAAGTTTGGACAGACCTTCTCATTTCAATGCGTTTTCTTTATTTTCATGACTATTTACATTGTAGATTGTCACTGAAGGCATCAAAACTATGAATGAACACATGTGGAGTTATGTACTTAACAAACAATGGTGAAATAACTAAAAACACGTTTTATATTATAGTTACGTCAAAATAGCTACCCTTTGCTCTGGTTACTGCTTTGCACACTCTTGGCATTCTCTTGATGAGCTTGAAATGGTTTTCACTTCACAGGTGTCATTGTTTTGATGCCTTCAGTGACAATCTAAAATCTAAATAGTTATGAAAATAAAGAAAAGGCATTGAAATGAGAAAGTGTGTCCAAACTTTTGGCCTGTACTATATGTGCACGACCATCCACGTCCACCATCATGAAAGTAAGGCTCCTCACTACGAAATTAATGTTAAATCAGCGTTTTGCTGCTTCCCCCTTACACAGCTAGAAGTGCAGCCCAGAAGAATAAAATAAAGAAATATGGCTATCACTAGCATAGAAGATGAAACACAACATTTAGAAGGAGCAGCGACTTAAGTGACTGACTTTAGTCCAGGGGTGCCCATTACGGTCGATCATGGAGGGTGTGTCAGTGGATCGCCAGCCAGGCATTAAAAAAATAGACTTAAAAATTATCGATCATAAATCTTCACTAAGACGTCACTTTCGTCACTTGATTGACATTCACGGCACCTGAGGGTCTTGTGAGATGACGCTGGCTGCTGACAGGTCATTATTAAGAAAAAATGACCGACAGGAAGACGACAAACACTTTTTATTTCAACAGACTCTCGCGCCGTACTGCCATCAGAACTCTAAAGACTAACTGCACAGTTCCTGTCTTCACAATAAAAACGCTGCGTCATCCTGCCTGCGCTAACAAAATAAGAGTCTCAGAAAGCTGGTGTGCACAAGCTAGCAAGCTACGGAGTTTGCCGCCAATGTATTTATTGTAAAGTGTATAAAAAGGAGTATGGAAGCTGGACAAATAAGATGCCAAAAATCAACCACTTTCATGTGGTATTGGACAGAAAGGAGGATTTTTTTTCTCCTCCATTTGAAATTGTGGACGTTATCAGCACTACTGTCTGATTCCAATCAATGCAAGTCATCAGAATCAGGTAATACACCAACTTATATTCTTGTCTTCATGAAAGAAAGGAATCTATATGTGTTAAACATGCTTGTATTATTATTAAACACCTTTAACTTGTTAACAAAAACATCTCTTTAATAAATAAATAAATATAAATTATATATATGAATGAGGTAGATCCCCTCGACTTGTTCAATTGAAAAGTAGCTCGCCTGCAGAAAAAGTGTGGGAATCTCTGCTTTAGTCTCTCTGACGTGCAGTAATCCTGCCCTAAATGCGGTCTTGCAGGTAGGCACAGAATGTTTTTGTTTATTGGTACCTACTGGGAGAATAAACACACCTAATTCAATAGGGAAAACAAGTCATTTTATGTCTAAATATTTTTGAATCTGACTTTTTGTTTACGTGTTTGCTCTGATTCAACTCATCAGATAAGTCACATGTACTAAAACATTCCGAAAAACTGCAGACACGTTGTCAAAATCATTTTTGAGTTGGTGGAAAAGAACATTTTTTTTCCTGAAATAATCATGGAACATGTTTTATTTGTTGGTACATATTATTTTACAGTACCTCAAATTCAAACTGCACTTTAATGTAATTTCAAGATAATACAGAGTTGGAGTTGAAAAAAAACTCCACATTCTGGGTCACCACTTGTTTGACAAAACACTGGTGAAAAGCACGGACGTATACAAGTAATTAAAGAATACAAATAATAATTTAGGATTTGAAAGTTGTATCATATTCAGTACACTACAGATACTTTGTTTACTGCAGAACAAAGTTTGTGATGACAAGCAAAACAACAAAAGAACTGTGAGAGGAAAAAAAGCTATCTTTACCCCCCAAAATGTACCAAAAAAGAAACCGAGGTACGGACCGTAGCGTGGGTTACCTGTAGCGTTACACCTCGAGTAAACACAATTACAGATATGAACAAAATGACAGTTGTCAGCTGTTGGCATATATTAACTCCATCAAACATGGCAGAAATGTCTGTTATAAGATACTGCAATAATAAAGAGTAGGGCTGCAACAGTACTCGTTATACAGTAATTCTGCGACTATTTGTCAGGTCATAACTGTATTGTCTGACGTACTAATTATTCCAACACCACTTGGAGTGGACTAAATCAAATTTAAAAAACATAGTCAGACAGATGGTTGAAAGAGTCGACTTTCTCGTGGCTGTTGTCATTCTGTGTCTCTCCGACTTTAATAAAAAATGTGATATTAATCGTGATCGAATGATTTGAAAACATTAATTGTGATAATTTTTTTTGCCACACACCCAGCTTTGTCCAAAAATCACAACCCTCCTCCAATGAATACCTTTTCAAAAGTGTATATGTTAAATTGTTAAATAATCTCACAAAATCTATTATACTTTATTATCAGTCTTTTTGTTTAGTTTGGTTCTTTATTTATCATTTATTACAAGGTTAATGTTCATTTGGCAACACAGTCTTTTTTTTTAATGTGAGTAATATACCATATTTTTCGCACTATAAGGCGCACTTAAAATCCTTTTTTCATTTTCTGAAAACTCGATAGTGCGCCTTATAATCTGGTGCGCTTAATGCACGGAATAATTTTGGTTGTGCTTACCAACCTCAAAGCTATTTTATTTGGTACATGGTGAAATGATAAGTGTGACCACTAGATGGCAGTCACATACGTGTAGACTGCAATATGATGGCAGTCACACATAAGAGAAACGAGTAGACTGCAATATGACTCAAGCAAACAACACCAAGATTTTATATGTTCCATTGAAATTATATAGAACATTAGACACAGCGCTCAAAAATCTATCAAAATGTTTTAGTACGACTTTGGCAAGCTATGAAGCCGCACCGCTTGATGCAAAAGCAACTTTTCTTACCTTTTGGTACCTACTGATGTGTATTTAGGATCTGCATAAGTCCTGAAAATTTGCACGTGTCCGCCTTTGTAGTTCGTGCCGACAACGTAGTCGATAAGCTTCTTCTTTTTCTCTATCTTCTTGTTAAGGGACATTCATCCTCCGCTGTTGCCATTTCTAATATAAAGTAGTGTAAAGTTCTTACTTAGATCTGTCAATAAATTTTCCATTAAAGCGCTAAAACATACCGGTGTAGTGAGTTCTTTATTCACCCAAGGAACTTTAGTTATTAGAGAGTTCCAGTCGGACGGTTTTTCACGGGACACATTTCCGGCGTTGTTGTTGCACTAGTGAGCCACGGATGACAAGATGCTGCTTTGTTGTTGATTTAAGTAAAGTCTGAATGTCATTAAAACAGTTTGCTCCATCTTTTGACACTTCTTCCACTCCTGTCCTTGCACGCTACACCGCTACAACAAAAATGACGGGGAGAAGACGCTGTCGAAGGTGAGCCATGCAAATAAGACCGCCCACAAAACGGCGCATCCCGAAGTGACTGTCAGAAAGCGGCTTGAAGATGGTCTGTAAAACATAATCTATGCAACATTTTGACCAAAGAACCACCATTACATGTTATGTAGACCACAAGGAAGTGTTTTACATTAAAAAAAAAATAATAATAATATGACCCCTTTAATGCAATCTATAATCCGGTGCGCCCTATATATGAAAAAATATCGTAAATAGACCATTCTTTGACAGTGCGCTTTATAATCCAGTGTGCCCCGTAATGCAAAAAATACGGTATGTTAAATTGTTAAATATTCTCACACACTCTACCATTCTTTATTATCAGTCTTTTTGTGTAATTTGGTTCTTTGTTTATTATCTATTACAAGTTTAATGTTCATCTGGCAACAGTCTTTTTTTTATTATTACTTTTTCAATGTGAGTAATATATACTGGTGGTACCGTTAGAAAATTGCACTTTCAATGTTATGTGAATAAACAGTAAAGGTCGTTGGAAAAATCCTTCTTTATTTTAACTATTTTCCCTAAAAGGCTAGAAAGTGTGCTTTATTCGGTTACCTGAATAATTGAAAAAAATTAATTGATGATTTGATTACCAAAATAATCAATAGCTGCAGTTCTAGTGCGTCTATTATTTTGCTTAGATGAGAGTCAAAATGTTAGAAGTAGGTCTCTCCTCTATGATGGTTACACACCATTGCAAACCACAGTGATAAACATTAATAGCTGAGTATTATCTTTGTCAAGGCAGGGTTTTTGATCAATACACAAAAGATACGTACTGTATAGCGTTAGAAAGCGTGACTTATATGCATGCAAATATATAAGGTCTGCTTTACTCAAGTTTTCGATATTTAAATAATGAGGTTCAGGCAAGCGTGTGAAGGTTATTCAATCTTAATGTTCTCTTATTTCTGACAGCCACCCCCCCTCACTCTGATAAAGGAGCGCGTTCACCTTTGATCAGGCCTGCCGACATGTGTCGACAGAAGCTGCTCGCTGGTTAAAATAAATTCTTAATTTGAACTTGGGGGTGTGGGGTGGGCGTACGGGGAGGGGGGCTATCACAGGATCATGATCTCTGGGAAGTGATGGGGAAATAAGGAGGCGCTTGAGCGGGTAATTATGTTTTCCAACGTGTGCACAAAGGCCTGAAAGACCTTATGGAGCTCTGCCTTTGTGAACGGGCAAGTTGCGACTTATGTGAGTTGATTTACGTTGTGTTTCTGTGTCGCTTCGTCTGTTAGCCTGTTAACCATTAGGTGCTATTGACTGTCACGTGTAATTGATGGGCTTTGGGGAGAAATGGCAATCGATTCAAATATTCTTGCTACTTTTTTTTGGAATGTTCCGAAATTTTTATGTGAACTGAGCAGAATAATGCAGCCAGCATAGTATGGATGTAGCTCAAACTAGTTAAGACGCAAACAACAGTGCCTCTGCTGGATGCAGCTAAATAGTGCACCTTTGTCAAATTTAAAAACACGACCCATCAACAATCAATACACATAAATATTGATTATCAATTAATTGATTACCGTATTTTTCGGACTATAAGGCACACTTAAAATCCTTTAATTTTCTCAAAAATCAACAGTGCGTCTTATAACCCGGTGCGCCTAATGTACAAAATCATTTTGGTTGTGCTTATCGACCTCAAAGCTATTTTATTTGGTACATGGTGAAATGATAAATGTGACCAGTATATGGCAGTCACACATAAGAGACACGTGTAGACTGCAATATGACTGAAGTAAACAACACCAACAGTTCATATGTTCCATTGAAAATATAGAACATTACACACGGCGCTCAAAAATCTATCAAAATGTTTTAGGACGACTTTGGTAAGCTATGAAGCCGCACCGCTTGATGGATTGTACTGTGCTTCAACATACGAGTATTATTATTGTGTGTGTATAAGGTAAGACATATTATAGTTTCGCATTATTATGCAAAAGCAACTTTTCTTACCTTCTGGTACCTGCTGATGTGTATTTGACATCTGCATAAGTCCTGAAAATTTGCACGCGTCCACCACTGTGGTATTGCCGATGTCGTAGTCTTCTTGTTCTCTATCTTCTTGTTATGGTACATTCATCCTCTGCTGTTGCCATTTGTAATATAAAGTAGTGTTATGTTCTAACTTACATCTCGCTATAGAAGTGCTAAAAACTGCCAGTGTAGTGAGTTTACATTTTTCACCCAAGGAACTTTAGTTATTAGAGAGTTCCGATCGGACGGTTTTTCATGGGACACTTTTCTAGCGTTGTTGCACTAGTGAGCCACGTTATTGATTTAAGTAAAGTTTGAATGTCATTAAAACAGTTAGCTTCATCTTTTGACACTTCTTCCACTCCCGTCCTTGCACGCTACACCGTTACAACAATGATGACGGGGAAAAAATAAAAAAATAATATGACCCCTTTAATGTGCCTTATAACCTGGTGCGCCCTATGGTCCAGAAAATACGGTATACTGCTTATCCTTAGTCATATTTCTCTTTTTTCCCCCTCACTACTGTAATATTTTTCTTCCTCCCCCCCCCCACTTGTCTCAGCGTGGGCCATCCTCCGTGGGCGACTGCGGGGGGACTTGATCGTGGGGGGTGGTTGGCGCTCCCCTGCTAGGGACCACAGGTCTCTTGTGGAGCTAATGGAGCGCAGAGGAGAATATCAGTTAAAGGCTTATAAATATTTAAGAGCAGAAATATTCGATAATATACGGTGGGAGGGGGGGAGTCTTCAGCAGAGCAGCGACATGAAAGTTGTGGCGTGATAAATGTCACCAGACGGCAGTAGTGTGTCTCCGTGATGAATAGACACAAGGCGAGGGCATGTTTGTAAGAGTGTCAGTCGTTTATGGTCACGCTACTTTGCTGAGGCCAGAAGAGACGCTGTGCAATGCATGGAAACAGGACTGCAGAACATTCCGATGAATGAAATACCCATTAAAATCGTATCTTTATCCGAGTCTGTCTCTCATGAATAATTTCTCAGTCCAAGAGACGATCGTCTTACTTTGACCTTATCAGAAAATGGATCAGCAGTCAATATGGCTTCTCTCTTGTCCTTATGAACGCCAACAACAGCTGATTAAGGACATTATCCTCGAGCAGGATGGTATAAAACTCTCTATATGATATGAAGTCCCGCATCTTGGATGGTGATTGCACATGCTGTTATTGATTCGCTGTCCGGTCTTACCGAGGTTGAGAGGAGATGTCCTGATCTGATAGATTACTGAATAAGGCCAACGGGCGCTGGACCCTCCAAGTATTGACGTGGCTCTTTAATCCCAGGGTTGGACGTGACCTTGTCGTGTCAAGTATATACTCCCAACAACCTCCCACTTGTCCTCATCCGCCATATTGCTGCACTTTACGCTGCCGATACGACTTGGATTCAGTGGCATTAGTAATAACCATATACAGGACATATACCGTTTGCAAGATAATTACCGGTGTACTATATATTTACAAGGCGCACTGCTAATGGGCTGGTCTATTCAGGTCTATTTTCATAGAAAAGGCGCATCAGATTATAAGGCGCATTAAAGGGGTCATATTATGATTATTTTTTTCTACTACCTTGTGGTCTACATAATGGTAGATCTTTGGCCAAAATCTTGCATAGATAACATTTTACTTACCGTCTCTTCAGGATGCGCCGTTTTGTGGGTGGTCTTATTTACGTGCCTCCACTTCGACAGCGTCTTGTCCCCGTCATGTTTGTTGTACCGGTAGTTTTTAGCGCTTCCATAGCGAGTCTACAGACAGATACCTGTATGTTAGAACTCTGTTTTAAAGGAACTATAAGTACACATTAGACCTTAAACCAGGGGTGTCAAAGTCGTTTTCACTGAGGGCCACATCACAGTTCTGGCTGCCCTCAGAGGGCCAATTGTAATGGTGAATAATAAACTAATATACATTTATAAGGATTTTCCACATAATATTACACAATTGCCTATGCATTTGATTGTTTTTATTTTTGCGTAAAAAAAATCTGTACGCTGACAGCTCAGTCGCCAGAATTTTATCGTAGAATATTCTTACAGCACATTAGTGTTAATGGAAAAACAGTACCATTCATTTTTTGTTTTTTTAAACAGTAAAATTCTGGTGACTGAGCAGCCAATTTTTGGGTGTTTTTTTTTTTAACGTAAAATCAATTGTCATTTTTATAGTGTACACTTTAATGGATAACTTGCTTTGAAATCATAAGTAAATTATATATTTATTTTGATAAAAAAAGTTTATAAAATATGATAACATAATATGTTGCATTAGGAAACATGAAAGTAATCATTGTTATTGCAGATTATAAGTACTTTCCAATCTAAATTTATCCATCCATCCATTTTCTACCGCTTGTCCCTTTCGGGGTCGCTACATTACATAAATACCATGAACACCATTATTATTACAGATGCATACATACATTAAGCAGATATTGGAGTATTTATTTTTGTTTTATGAAAAACATTTAATGTATAATAATATAATATTGTTTCAATATTGATGATATTAAATAAAAATATATGCAATTTCATGCAGTACATATATTTTTTCTGTCAAAATGGAAAACAATACATTTAGTAATAATAGATTAAGTGCTTTATTGACACATTATTTCCAGGTTTACATGGGCCATATAAAATGATGTGGCGGGCCAGACCTGAGTTTGACACCTGTGCCTTAAACCCATAACTTAAAAATGATGTTCAAACCATCTTGTGATAAGGAAAATAGCATCGCTGGTGTTGCCATAGCAACCTTGCATCTCTTAATTTAGTGGATCAGCCAGGACTTTAGTACTGTCACACACTAATATGATAGACAATATTGTTGCCAGTTGGTGTATGTTTACTCCAAAGTCATTCAATCATAACGCCACACGGAGAGTAGCATCTTTTTGTTGTTGCATTTTACGTATACTCTCATGTTCTATAATGTTTGTGGACCAGCCAGGTCACCTTTCATGTTGTGTCCGTGTTAGCCCGGGTGTGAGCGCTAACTCTGTCACACATTAAGATGATCAAACAAAGTTGTTGCCAGTCGAGGTATGTACTGCATACTTTAAAGCTACAATATGTAATAATTGTATCTTAACATCACAGGGTCGAGTAGGATTTCTGTTGTTGCCTTAGGGACCCTGGATTACCTATACTGTCGTGTTCTGTAATGTCGGTGGACCAGCCAGGACCATGTTAATGTTGTAAATGTAGTTTTAGCATAGTCGCTAAGGTTACTACATAAGGTACAGTATTTATGACAAGACATGATGCTATCATACAAGCAGTACATCCTTCTATTTGTCAGGTCATAGCTGTATTGTCTGATGTATTAATGATTCCAAACGCCACTTGGGGTGGACTAAATTAAAAAAAAAAAAAAAAGGTAGTCAGACAGATGGTTGAAAGAGTCGACTTCCTCGTGGCTATTGTCATTCTGTGTCTGCCTCGATGAGGTCTATATCGTGTGGCGTTTGGCCCCCCTAGAGCGACAAAGGCCTGCATCTGTGAGGATTGGGTTGGGATTTTCATTTTCATGAAACACCTTCCGCTCTTTTCTGCATGCTCCCACCGGGGACCACCCGGTTGATATTTTTAGAGGGCATGCTCAGTCTCCAGAAGGGAAGGACAATGAAGGGTGTGATGTGGCATCAATACTGTGGTGGGGGGACGGGCGGCGAAAGAAGGAAAAAGCATGGGTGGTCTTTAAGTTATGAAATATGTTTCCTTTCGGAACTTCAGCATACGGAGGAATATTTTAATGGCGTCTCAATTAGGGTGGGTACCTTTCACATTCGAACCAATACGGTACCAAGTCCCAGTACCTGGTAATCTATATTGTTACCAATTTTCAGCAATTCTATGTGTGTTCATGTGGTAATAAATGTCATTTTTAACAGTAAAATCAAAACTTTTCATACAAAATTTAACTGTCAGCTGATAATGATAACTGTGCTGTCCAGTTGATATATCTTGTTTTCTTACATTTCATATCATGTGCAAGTATTATATAGTAGGCTTTGCATGTAGTTGCAATTCCAAGACATTAAATGGCAGTAGTGTGTAGACTATGGCCAGTCTTGTCTTTTGTTCAGCCCTACACAGTGTCTTTACTGTAAGTATTGTAGTTATTACACACCAGCTGTTGGATTGTAATATGCGTCTTAGTTGTGGTTTTCATTACCATATTTGGAGGTGTTGAAACGGCCATGTAAAATCGCTAATGCTAATCAGTAGCATGTCTATGGCATATCCAAGTGGGGTTTTACTGTACTTTAGAGCGCTTTCTTACTTGCCTTTTTGGCATGGAAAATAGCAACATTACACTTAAGGCAGTCCACTATGAATACACCTATTTGAGCCAGTGCCAAGTATGCAACCGAACTTGGCTTACGTGCACAAATGTATTAAAAATGGTACTGGTACCAAAATGTATTTCGATACTTTTTGTTATTTTTCTAAATAAAGAGGACCACAAATAAATTGCATTATTGGCTTTATTTGAACAAAAAATCTTACAGTACATTAAACATATGTTTCTTATTGCAATCGAAGCACAATTTTGGCCTTAAGTAAAATAGTGAACATACTAGACAACTTGTCTTTTAGTAGTAAGTAAGCAAACAAAGGCTCCTAATTTGTCTGCTGACGTATGCAGTAACATATTGTGTCATTTATCATTCTATTATTTTGTCAAAATGGTTAATCCTTTTGTTTATTTACTGTTAATATCTGGTTATTTTCCGTTTCAACATGTTCTATCTACACTTCTGTTAAAATGTAATAATCACTTATTTTTCGGCTGTTCAGATACTTTACATTAGTTTTGGATGATACCACAAATTTTGATATCGATCCGATACCAAGTAGTTACAGGATCATACATTGGTCATATTTAAAGTCCTTATGTGTCCAGGGATGTATTTCCTGAGTTTATAAACATAATATGAATGTTAAAAAAAGGAAAAAGATTTTGTGACGATAATAAATATCGACATAATCATAGTAGTATCGACTGTTTACGCTATTGTACATGGTATCATTACAGTGGATGTCAGGTGTAGATCCACCCATGGCATTTGTTTACATTCAGGAGCGGTAGCTTTTGTTAGCGATGACGCCGGTGAGCTATTGTATCCTCCTACGGTGTGTAGTGAAGCATGTTTAGCTATTCCTCGTCCTGCAGGGATGATACTTGTAAGAAACTCACTTTATTTGATGCCATGGAGGTGAGGATTAGTGATTTAGAAGTAGCTAAAACACTGCTAACTGAAGATAGATGTTAGCCGCTAGCTAGCTAGCCATGTCTTAAAGCACCTCTTCCTGAGGGCGTTTCAGTGTTATAACTTCACCTTTGTTAGTTTTTAGGCCAAAATGCGTCCATTCTCCCTTTTCTGTCTACACACTGTGTCTGCTTGTACGTACTCCGTGATTGTGCGCTGCCGAACATGTTCCTCTGCTCGTAAAATCAGCAATGTCACGACGTGAAAACGCGCCGTAATGACCGTTTAAAAAAAAAAAAAAAAGGAACCGGTACTTTTCAAAAAGAGTATAGTACCGTTTTTGATTCATTAGAACCGCGATACTAAACTAGTACCGGTATGCCATACAACCCTAGTATGTTGTAAAAAAACACTGCAAATTGTATGGTAACATTTTTACTGCAAAATCAGCAGATTTTTTAATAGTGTACGTTTAAAAATCTATAAAATAATCAATTGCCTTGGCAATTGTGTAACAATATGATACGGGGAATCCTTATACATGTTACTGTTACAAACAAGTTTGACATCCTTGTACTAATTACTAAGTACCTGTTAATCTCTGCAGTTAAGTAAATAAACACCTTCTGCTGCCCAGACTACTACATTATATGGACAAAAGTAGCGGTGGTGTTGGCTTGGGAGAGGGCCTCATGGTTCAAAATGTCTTTTCCAGCCCTTTAACATCATCTAACACCATAAGGTGTTAGATGGGGTTATTGTGCAGTGGAAACAGAAAAATTCCCTCAATTCACTCGTCAGTACAAAAGCACAGGCGAAAAAAGGCTTCTTTCTTCATGTTTGTAAGTCCAAGCTTGCATCATTGAGGTACAAAATGGCCGCCGGTACTTTGCCCCCACAGAGCCTCAGCCAAGGTGGCGATAATTGTAATTGTGCCTTTTTAATCAGCCCTATTGTCAAGTGCATTGCGGGTGGTTGTCAGCCTCGCCGCCCGCTCATAACCTGCACTTCCATGTTCACCTTTACACGGTTTTGTTGTCGTGTGCGCTTCAAGTCGTGATTAAATGCGTGGAAAAGAATACTCGTCCGTCGTCGTCCTCGTCGTCGTTCCCCTGGATGCTACTTGCAGCACAAAGCCAACAAGAGACAAAAACTGCAGATGGATTGAAGAATATTGATGTGCGCGACCCGCGGCTGCCTGCGAGCGAGGCTGAATAATTTAGGGAAGTGTGTCGTGACGACAGCGGAACACACACCAATCTCGATTGTGAGTCTGTGTGTGGGTGTGCGTGTGTGTGTGTGTGTGTGTGTGTCTGCCAGACATGCACGGCTGTGGCCTCGGAATGTCTGCTTGATATGTTCTGTCTCCTGACTCATGCAGTCCACTACGAACGGCTGCTAGAATAGTTTTTTCCCCCCCTGCTACGGCCAAAGCTGCAGTCCAAGATTTATTAACTACACGTATTCCCATCAGTCTGCTTTCATATACTGAAGTTTTGCTTGGGTGAAGCAGGGCAAACACCACATAAAACCATTTCTAATAACACAGGTGTGTGTGTATATCTCTCACCTGCACCCGGCCCAACACGTTTGCAATGGCGCCAGTGCTTGGCCCGAATTGAACCTGCATTTTTTTTTATTACAGTTTTTTATTATTGTTTTTATTAAATCCCGGCTTTGGCAAGCGAGCTTATTGCCACCCAGACGAGGTCACCCTTTTTCTGACTGTCATTTCCTGTGGCTCCAACAGACCCAGAGTGCGCCCCCGAGAGGGCGTCGGAGGATGCGGCGAGCGGGCGTCTGAGGAAGAAGAGGCTGCTCTCTCCCGAGGAAGGCGAGGAGGGAGAGGAGGAGGACGAGGAGCCGGCGCTGCACAGCTGCGACAGCTGCCAGCAGGTGTTCGAGTCGCTGAGCGATCTCACCGAACACAAGATTAATCAATGCCAGCTGACAGGTAAACAACGCTCAGCCCGCCGAGCCTTCCCTCCACTCTGCCACTCACTTGGTCTCCCACTCCCACGCTTGCTCCGTGCCCGCCGCCGGAGAATATGGTGCGCTATGCGTGTTAGCACGCGGCGCCAAGGGGAGCGCCACGCCAGACTGCCACTTTGGCTTTGCCTTTTCCCACATTGCTCATGTTTGCTGCACATCAATACGTACAGATGTACAAATACTTTCACACTTATAGTTGCTCTACTCTGTTCCCAATCAGCGTATATGTGTGTTAGGGTGTAAGCAATATTAGTCATATCCAATTATCCTCATCACAATATTTTTTTATGTGCTCAGAAAGTACACACACTGCAACATCTTTTAACAAACTTTTATTTATTAGGGACCTGCAATGAATTTAGTTGGATACTTGTGTTGCAATGCCAATGTTTAAAATCATAACGTTCATGCATTAAACTGCATTAAAAAAAAAAAAATTTTAATATATTTTTGAATCTACCGTATTTATTGAATCATAGGGCGCACCGGATTATAAGGCGCATGAGGAGGTCTAATCAGGTCTATTTTCCTACAAAAGACGCACCGGATTATAGGGCGTATTAAAGGGGTCATATTATTTGTTATTTTTTCAAAAAATTTTAAAACACTTCCTTGTGGTCTACATAACATGTAATGGTGGTTATTTGGTCAACATGTACATGGTATAATGATAAGTGTGACCAGTAGATAGCAGTCACACATAAGAGATATGTGTAGACTGCAATAATGACTCAAGTAAACAGCACCAAAATGTTATATGTTGCATTGAAAATATAGAACATTACACACAGCGCTCAAAAATCTATCAAAATGTTTTAGTACGACTTTGGTAAGCTACGAAGCCGCACCTTTTGATGGAGTGTACTGTGCTTCAACATACGAGTATTTTTATGGTGTGTGTATAATGTAAAACATATTATCTGGCATTTTGTTTCACAATATTATGCAAAAGCAACTTTTCTTACCTTCTGGTACCTGCTGATCTGTATTTGGGATCTGCATAAGTCCTGTAAAATTGTGCGCTTCCACCTTTGTAGTCCGTGGCGACGCCATAGTCGATAAGCTTCTTCTTTTTCTCTATCTTCTTGTTATGGGACATTCATCCTCCGCTGTTGCCATTTCTAATATAAAGTACTGTAAAGTTCTTACTTAGATCTGTCAGTAAACTCACCATGAAAGCGCTAAAACATACCGGTGTAGTGAGTTTACATTATTCACCCAAGGAACTTTAGTTATTAGAGAGTTCTGGTCGGACGGTTTTTCACGGAATGGTTAAACTTGTTGGAATTTGGTTCCTAGTTTTGATGCCCGACTGGAAGAAATAGCCGTCGAATACTCGCCGAATAACGAAGAAGAAATAGTCTCTACCATTTCTTTTTAAAGGTGACATTTTGGCCCAGTTATTTAAGAGGACATTTCATAAAAAACTAACTCTGGTTTGCATCCTCATTTAAACCATGCACATTTATATGATGACCTTGCCTATTTAGGATCAAGATTCGTTAAGAACGGGAACCCAAGATCCGAATCGGAACCAGAATCGTACAAATTCAAATTATGCCCAACCTTATCGTTATATCCCTAATGTGTGTTTTCCCCCTAGTGCCCTTTTGTTTGAGTTGTTATAAACTACAAGCGTACCCAAATGCGTCACAGAAATAAATATGACTATTGTTCTCTTCTCTGATTGGTCAGCACAAGAATAATTAAACAACAACATGGACTAACAATAGTCGTTTTGTATACAACTTACATCATTATAGAGGCAATCTTTACTCTAACAAGACATTGTAAGGTATTATTCTTCACACAGCAAAAAGATGTGCTGCTTCGCAATGAATGACACATGCTAACTGCTTACATGCTAACTAAACCACAGATACTTTCAACACACTAAATATACACACCATTTTGGTCTGTTCTAGAGTACCAGACTAGGAATTCTAACATTTATTCCAACCAAGAGCTACAACGTCCCCATAAAAAGGCCCGAGAGAGTCATTGAGGCTTTTCCCAATGCTAGCTAGCGGCAGGAAATAGGAACGAAGGGTGCCATTGGCAGTGTGTGTCATTGACCTGTTGATAGATGAATGCTGCTATTAATACCCTGACAAGGTGGCAGAGAAAACTAATGATGAAGGTTTTTGTGTGTCTGTGAGTGTGTGTCTCCTCCCAACTCTTCCTTTGCAAGTATGGCGTCTTGATAGATCCAGTTTTTGAAACTCCTACAACTCGATATTATGTCCAGTATCGGTTGGTTGCTTCAGGGCAATGTCCCCAGCAGACGTGTTTTTCATATGTAACAGAGCTAGGATTATAGTTACATACCGTAATTGAGTTTAAGGCTAACAAGTGCTGTCATTTTAGTAAATAATATGTATTTATATAGGCCAACAAAGTATTTTACAATTCAAAATTAATTCATTTAGACAAAAAGTACATACAATATGGTTCCAAAAAATTCATTTTTAAATCCCCAATAGTGAATCGGCAATTATTGAAGTGGCGAGGGTCGATTATAATACTTATTTTATTGGCAGAATGCTTTTCTCAATGTTCTGAACTCCTGTTTCTACTCATGTGTAGAATGTCTAGAGAAATGTGGCGTAAATTCCCTGATCCGATTTCATGTTGTCATGCTTTCTACAGCAAACTAGTTAAGATCAATCAAATTTTACAAAAGCCATGCATGATTTGTGTTTACTCTGCTATGTTTACCATTATTACAAAACCCAAAACCATTGAAGTTGGCACGTTGTGTAAATCGTAAATAAAAACAGAATATGATGATTTGCGCCTATAACAGTCCGGATGGTTCTTTTCCTCTTTGGTCCGGAGGACACGACGTCCACAGTTTCCAAAAATAATTTTAAATGTGGACTCGTCAGACCACAGAGCACTTTTCCACTTTGCATCACTCCATCTTAGAGGAGCTCGGGCCCAGCGAAGCCGGTGGGGTTTCTGGGTGTTGTTGATAAATGGCTTTCGGTTTGCATGATAGAGTTTTAACTTGCACTTACAGACGTAGGGACAAACTGTAGTTACTAACTGTGGTTTTCTGAAGTGTTCAGAGCCCATGTGGTGATATCCTTTACACATTGATGTCTCTTTTCGATGCAGTACCGCCTGAGGACCGAAGGTCACGGGCATTCAATGTTGGTTTCTCCAGTTTCTCTGAACAATTTGATGATATTACAGACCGTAGATAGTGAAATCCCTAAATTCCTTGCAATAGCTTGTTGACAAATGTTGTTCTTAAACTGTTTGACAATTTGCTGATGCATTTGTTTACAAAGTGGTGACCTTCGCCCCATCCTTGTTTGTGAATGACTGAGCATTTCATGGAAGCTGCTTTTATACCCAATCATGGAACCCACCTGTTCCCAATTAGCCTGTTCACCTGTGGGATGTTCCAAATAAGTGTTTGATGAGCAATCCTCAACTTTCTCAGTCTTTCTTGCCACTTGTGCCAGCTTTTTTGAAACATTTTGCAGTAATCAAATTCCAAATGAGCTAATAATTGCAAAAAATAAAGTTTACCAGTTCGAACATTAAGTATCTTGTCTCTGCAGTCTAGTCAATTGAATATAGGTTGAAAAGGATTTTGAAATCATTGTATTCTGTTTTTATTTACGATTTACACAACGTGCCAACTTCACTGGTTTTGGCTTTTTTAGAAGACTACTGTTCTTTGCTGTGAGATATCTTTTGTGATTTCATAGCAAATTTTAGCCTGGTTCAAGTTAACGCTCTGCATCCTCGCATTCGTATCCAGCTCAATTTCACTTTTTTCAGCATGAAAACCACAAATTAAAAGCTAAACGCGCCACTGAATTTCACGCGGGTGAGAATATTCGCTCTCACCATTCACACGTGGAGATGCACACACGCATATTTATTGTAGGTGTGACTTTGGGAGGACGTGTGTGTGCCTCAGGTGTGCGAGAAATCAAAGCACGCTTCACATTTATTTCCATCCAACATAGTAATATACTGTAGGTGTCAAAGTCGTTTTCACTGAGGGCCACATGGCAGTTATGTTTGGCTCTAACAGTGAATACTATTATTACACAATTTTTTAATGCATTTTTATTAGTAGATTTTTTTTAACTAAAATGTAAAAAAAATTTGGTAAGTTGCAATAATTTCACCATAAAATGTAGTGTATATTACTGTAAATGGATAAACAGTAGTGCTGTTTTTATGGTAAAAAAAAAATGCAGCTCAGTTGCCAGAATTTTACTGTAGAACTTACATTTGTTTTTTTACTTTAAATACAAAAATTAATTTTTACAGTAAAATTTTGACACCTGAGCTGCCAGTTTTTTTTTGGCAAATCAACAACTGTAGATTTTCGGTGTATTACTGTAAATGCCAAAACGGCACTATAGTTTATTACAGTAAAAAAAAGTACAGTTTTTTTCATTGAGAGAACCACAGTAAATTTTACAGTTTTACAATGAAATCTATTGCTACTTTTACATTGCACAATTTGATGCATAACTTGCTTTGAAATCATTATTATTGGTATTTATTTGTATTTAAAAAAAATGGTTTGAATGTTTGATAACATATTTTTGCATAAATAGACAATATTTAAGTTAACAAAATTTACGATTGCATGGAGTACCGTATTTTCCGGACCATAGAGCGCACCGGATTATAACGCGCACTGCAGATGAATGGTCTATTTTTGATCTTTTTTCATACAAACGGTGCACCGTATTATAGGGCGCATTAAAAGAGTTGTATTATTAGTATATTTTTCTAAATGTAAAACACTTCCTTGTGGTCTACATAACATGTAATGGTGGTTCTTTGGTCAAAATGTTGCATAGATTATGTTTTACAGATCATCTTCATGCCGCTTTCTGACAGTCGCTTCAGGATGCGCCGTTTTGTGGGCGGTCTTATTTACGTGGCTCACCTTCGACAGCGTCTTCTTCCGTCATCTTTGTTGTAGCGATGTAGCGTGCAAGGACGGGAGTGGAAGAAGTGTCAAAAGATGGAGCTAACTGTTTTAATGACATTCAGACTTTACTTCAATCAACAACGAAGCAGCATCTTCTCATCCGTGGCTCACTTGTGCAATAACAAAGCCGGAAATGTGTCCCGTGAAAAAACGTCGGACCGGAACTCTCTAATAACTAAAGTTCCTTGGGTGAATAATGTAAACTCACTACACCGGTATGTTTTAGTGCTTTCATGGCGAGTTTACTGTCAGATTTAAGTAAGTAAGAACTTTACACTACTTTATATTAGAAATGGGAACAGCAGAGGATGAATGTCCCATAACAAGAAGATAGAGAAAAAGAAGAAGCTTATCGACTACGGTGTTGACACGAACTACAAAAGTGGACGTGTGCAAATTTTCAGGACTTATGCAGATTCCAAATACACATCATCAGGTACCAGAGGGTAAGGAAAGCATAATATTGCCAAACAAAACGCCAGATAATATGTTTTACCTTATACACACACCATAATGATACTCGTATGTTTAATGCGCCGACAATCCATCAAGTGGTGCGGCTTCTTAGCTTACCAAAGTCGTACTAAAACATTTTGATACATTTTTGAGCACCATATGTAACTTTCTATATTTTCAATGGACCATATAAAATGTTAGTGTTGTTTACTTGAGTCATATTGCAGTCTACATGTATCTCTTATGTTCGGCTGCCATCTACTGGTCACACTTATCATTACACCATGTACCAAAAAAATTGCTTTGATGACAGTAAGCAAAACCAGAATTATTTCGTACATTAGGCGCACCGGGTTATAACCAGTGTTGGGTTAGTTACTGAAAACCAGTAACTAGTTACAGTTACTAGTTACTTTATTTCAAAAGTAACTCAGTTACTAACTCAGTTACTTACACCAAAAAGTAATGTGTTACTGTGAAAAGTAACTATTTAGTTACTTCTTTTTTTCTTCTTTTTTTTTTAAGGCTCCCATTAATGCTCTTTTAGCCTTCATTTCAGTACTGTTATTAAACTGGAGAATAATACATTCTGTTGATCAACTTGACATGCATTTGCATCACTGAACTCTGCTAAGCAATGTGGTCTACGTACAACAAACAAAGACAAAGATATGTTTCAAAGGGCCAATTTATTTCAGGCCAGAACAAATTGACAAAAGTATTTTAAATAGCTGCAACATAACATACATAAGTAACAAACAGCATAATACAATATAGCTGTAAACCTGGCTTCACCCAAGGAAGGCACACATGACATACACAAAGCCTAACCAGGCATTTTTTTCTCTCAAGGAATTCGTAAATAAAATCATGTCTTCATGAGATCAACATTGTACTAAAGCCCGGAACACTCTACGCATTTCCCCACTTTTAGTTTAGAGACAAGGAAATATTGGCCTGGCCCACTAGGATCCCTCTTTATGTTTGTGAACTTTATAGTCTATACATTTAGAGTGATGTGATAATCAAACATTCCAGAAGTCTAGAATGAAAGAGTATATAAGAGAACTGACAGAGTGTGTACCTTCAGTGCTGAATGATGAGCAGAGGCAGAGTTTTGAGTGTTTTCTTTAGCTCGCTTTCCATGTTTATGTACTCACTGTCCACTGTGTCCAGCTGCCTGAAATAGCCTGCATGTCTTCTAGCACATATATCCTGCAATGGCTCTATGAATGTTGTCCTGGCTAGCAGGTAAAGTGTGTCTCTCTTTACTAGCTTTGTCGAAGCATGTTGCTTTTGTAGCTGTTTCAGCAGATTTGAATTGCTGTTTTGGGCAGTAGATAGGATCTTTGATCCAAGATACAACTTACATTTAACTAAAATGTTATTTTCTTTGTGCTCGACAAAAGAAAAGTAGTGTGAATATCTCCATGTTAAGAAACTCGACTTCTGGCTCCGCCATGATGTTTTGTTAGTAAACACAGACACGCCCGCCCCCCCTCCACCCCTCACCCACACAAAGAGTGCCTCTTCTTTTCCTTGTGACACAGAAGGACGACATCGCAGCGCTCCAATAAAACACAATCAGATCTTCTCAGTTTCTAGCCGATACTACATAAAAATTAACGTAAAATAACGCAGTAACGCATCATGTAGTAACGGTAACTGAGTTACTGAATACAAAAAATAACTAACTAAATAACTTTGTAACGCGTTAGTCCCAACACTGGTTATAACAATGTTGAGTTTTAAGGAAAAAGAAGGATTTTAAATGTGCCTTATAGTCCGAAAAATACGGTACCGTTTTTTTCATTTAGAGAAAAATGCTGTGGAAACCACAGTAAATTTCACAATTTCACCATTGGATCTATTGCTACTTTTACATTGCACAATTTGATGGATAACTTGTTTTGAAATCATTATTATTAGTATTTATTTCTATTTAAAAATGGTTTGAATGTTTGATAATATATTTTTGCATAATTAGACAATGTTTAAGTTAACAAAATTTGCGATTGCGTGGAGCACATGTATTTTTTTCTGCCAAACTAGAAAGAAAGAATACATTTAGTAAGACAAGTTAGAGTACTTTATTGATACATATTTCCAGGATTTTGAGGGCCAAATAAAATGAATTGGTGGGCCACATCTGGCCCCCGGGCCTTGGTTTTGACACCTGTGCTGTAGGTGCTGAACATATTGTCTCACTAATGCATTTCACATCTATCTCACTTCTCATTTGTCTGTTTGGGTACATCAAGACACAAAGGGCATTATTTAAGAGGCGTTCAGGGGCATGTTAGTAAATTCTCTTTGTAATTAGGCTTATTTTGTGGTGTAATAGTCAGGAAATAGTCGGCAGCGTTATGAGAGTTCGATATTTGATTCGCAGACCTTTTATGTCGAGCGCTGTTGGTGCTTTGTGGTCACGACTGACTCAGCCATATATTTCTCCTATAATGAAGCCAGGCTTTTATGAATGTCAATCTTCCGGACAAATAACTCTTAATTGCTCATTGCTGGAAAAAAAAGGGGAGGGGAATACACAGTTTAGATAAGAGCCCCTGTGGAAAGCAAACAAAAGAATCTAATTGCCATTAGGGCATTGTGATTGTGCAGAAACACTCTATTAGTATTCAAACACAGTGGGAGAAAAGAAACTTGGAGATGGCATACTAAGTACTTAGTCTGGGTGTTTGTGTGTACACTCTGAAATATGGGAGTAGATTTCCTTTGTGGCATTATGTCGACATCCATGACCAATTAATCTGCCTTACATCCAGCCTCAACTCACAGATGGATGCTTTAATAGAGCGGCATCTTCCAATCAGGCTGCAGCACCTGCTGAAAAGCGACAAATGGTTTCTCTCTGAGTGGAACTGATCGGCATTTCATCGGATGACAACTGTTTGTCGCACATATTTAAGAGCAATAAAGCAACCTGTTTTATAGGCGAGTATTTTCTAAAGACGCCACAATCTAGACCACGGTGTCAAACTCAAAGCTCGGGGGCCAGATGTGGCCCGCCACTTCATTTTATCCGGCCCTCGAAAGCCTCGAAATAATATGTATCAATAAAGTACTGTAACTAAATGTATTCTTTCTTTCTATTTTGGGAGAAAAAAAAAAGTACTCCATGTAATCGCAAATTATGCTAACTTAAATATTGTCTAATTATGCAAAAATATATTATCGAACATTCAAACCATTTTTTTTAATAGAAATAAATACTGATAATGATTTCAAAGCAAGTTATCCATCAAATTGTGCAATGTAAAAGTAGCAATAGATTTCATGGTAAAATTGTGAAATTTACTGTGGTTTTTGCAGCATTTTTCTCTAAATGAAAAAAACAGTACTTTCTTTTACTGTAATAAACTGGGGTGTCGTTTTGGCATTTACAGTGATACACTGAAAAATTTACAGTTGTTGATTTGTGGTAAAAAAAAACAAAAACAAACTGGCAGCTTATGTGCCAAAATTTTACTGTAAAATTGCAGGTTTTTTTTTTATTTACATGTAAATGTACATTTTACAGTACAATTCTGGGAACTGAGCTGCCTTTTTTACCATAAGTACAGCTGTACTGTTTTTCCATCTATAGTAATATACGCTACATTTTGAAGTGAAATTATTGCAACTTACCGTATTTTTTTTACATTTTAGTTTAAAATTTTTTTACTAATAAAATGCATAAAAAGATTGTGTAATAATAGTATTCCCTGTTAGAAGCGGCCCTCTGGGGCCAAACATAACTGCGATGTGGCCCTCAGTGAAAACGACTTTGACGCCTTTGATTTAGAGTTAGCACGGTGGAAGAGGGGTTAGTGCATGTGCCTCACAAAACGAAGGTCCTGAGTAGTCCTGAGTTCAATCCCGGGCTTGGGATCTTTCTGTGTGGAGTTTGCATGTTCTCCCCATGACTGCGTGGGTTCCCTCCGGGTACTCCGGCTTCCTCTCACCTCCAAAGACATGCACCTGGGGATAGGTTGATTGGCAACACTAAATTGGCCCTAGTGTGTGAATGTGAGTGTGAATGTTGTCTGTCTATCTGTGTTGGCCCTGCGATGAGGTGGCGACTTGTCCAGAATGTACCCCACCTTCCGCCCATAGCAGCTGAGATAGGCTCCAGCACCCCCCGTGACCCCAAAAGGGACAAGCGGTAGAAAAATAGATGGATGGATGGATATAGACCAGCGGTGTCAAACTGGTTTTCATTTAGGGCCACATCGTAGTGATGGCTTCCATCAAAGGGCTGCCTGAAACTGCAAATATTATGAATTATGCATTTGATTTTTGAAAATATTATTTTAAGTACACAGTAAAAAATAAAACATCCTCTAGATTTTACAGGAAAAAAATGGCAACTCATTCACCAGAATGAAATATACAGTGTTTTTACTTAAATGGAAAAACTGGCAGCACGGTGTAACAGGGGTTAGTACATGTGCCTCACAATACGAAGGTCCTGAGTAGTCCTGGGTTCGATCCTGCGCTCGGGATCTTTCTGTGTGGAGTTTGCATGTTCTCCCCGTGACTGCGTGGGTTCCCTCCGGGTACTCCGGCTTCCTTCCACCTCCAAAGACATGCACCTGGGGATAGGATAGGTTGATTGGCAACACTAAATTGCCCTAGTGTGTGAATGTGAGTGTGAATTTTGTCTGTTTATCTGTGTTGGCCCTGTGATGAGGTGGCGACTTGTCCAGGGTGTACCCCGCCTTCCGCCCGAATGCAGCTGAGATGGGCTCCAGCAACCCCCGCGACCCCAAAAAAGGGACAAGCGGTAGAAACAGGATGGATGGAAAAACAATTCTGCCATCTGAGCTGCCAGATTTTTACCGTAACTTTTTGTTTTCCATTTGTGGTAATACACCTTAAAAACAACAACAAAAAACTGGCAGCTCAAACGACAGACTTTTTTTCGTTAAAAAAAACAGTGCTCTTCTTTTCATGTTACAATAATGTGCTGTAAAGACCACCGTAAATTTTACCGTAAAATCTATTTAAATTTTTACAATGCACAATTCGATGGGTAACTTGCTTTGTAATCAGAAGCCAAGCAGATCTTTAAGTATTTACTTTTTTATTTTGACAAAAAATGTGTTGCAATATTGGATACAATTAAAGTTTAAAATGTATGCAATTTCATTTAGTGCATACATTTATTTCTGTCAAAATGTTACAAAAAAAAGAGTAAATTATTTTTTTTTAAAATAGGGTGGTTTATTGACGCATATTATTTTCAGGTGTTTGTGGGCCATATAAAATGATGTGGCGGGCCAGATCTGGCCCCCGGGTTTTGAGTTTGACATCAGTGATCTAGACACTTTTAGAAACCGTCATGTTGTCCCTTGACTTCCCTTCAAAAAACATATCAAGTATATTAACTGGAAAAAGACAACCTAAACATTAACTGTCACTCAAGTGTAAAAATAACTTTTTAGAGATGTGACGATATTAACATCTGACGGTACGATGTTATCACGGTGTTAAGGCCACGGTCCAATACAATATTATTGTGGTATATGTCTAGAAAATATATTTAAAAAAGACCTAAATATGCCATAGTGTGTAAAATGAAGTGGCAGAAATGTTTAGGATAAACACACTTACTGTAATTAACACATATCCAACATAATGCTCAAATGTTGTATTGTATTTTTGTGTTGTTTGATACTTTACATTAGTTTTGGATGATACCACAAATTTAGGTATCAATCCGATACCAAATAGTTACAAGGTCATACATTTGTCATATTCAAAGGAAAAAGGATTTGGGGAAGATAAAAAAATATTGATGTAATCATAGTAGTATCGACTAGATACGCTATTGTACTTGGTATCACTACAGTGGATGTAAGGTGTAGATCCACCCATGGCATTTGTTTACATTCAGGAGCGCTATATTTTGTTAGCAGTGACGCCGGTGAACTATTGTATCCTCCTACAGTGTGTAGTGGTATGACTTTCGTGACGTCCCACTGTAACTTGCACACAAAGCAGCCTAATTTGTCATTTAATGGGCAATTCTGGTTGTGTTACCGGTCAAAACATGCAGGAAAACACAGAGAACTAGTATAGGGATGACCTGATCAGGATTTTACCCTGCCGATTCCGATACCAATCATCCATTAATGAGATCGGCTGATATTAATACTGATACCGATCACGCGTATGTACATTTTCCAACTTATTTATGGTAAGTGCTACTTAACAGTTTAACAATATCAACACAATATTTAAACTTATTTATTTAAAAAACCCAAAAACAAGGTCAATAACACACAGTAACTAAATAAAAGCAAAAACTACCATCTACTACTCATTTAAGGTTTTTGCCCTAAGGTCCTGCTGTGTCCAGGGAATTATTGCGAGTTTGTAAACCTGAACAAAAACGACCAAAGAATATATATTTTGAGGAAATAAAAATATGGATTGAATTACTTTAGTATCGATTATATACTGATATTACCTTTGGTATCAACACCACCAATGTATGGATGGACACATCCTTCTCTTACATGGCGTGCACTGACTGTGACAATGCTAACACACCAACAGTTGTTCTTATATTATCCTCTGTCTGATTCTTGTTACCTGTTAATTTCCTGTTAATAGCTGCTTATTTTCTGCGGTAATGTGGATTTGTTTACATTCTTTTGTTAGCGGTGATGCCGGTGAGCTATTGTATCCTCCTACGGTGTGTAGTGAAGCATGTTTAGTTATTCCTCGTCCTGCAGGGATGATACTTGTAAGAAACTTACTTTATTTGTCGCCATGGAGGCGAGGATTAGTGATTTAGAAGTAGCTAAAACACTGCAGACGGCGGACGGATGTTTGCTGCTAGCTAGCTAGCCATGTTTTAAAGCACCTCTTCCTGAGGGCGTTTCAGTGTTATAACTTCACCTTTATCGTTGTTTTTTAGGCCAAAATGCATCCATTCTTCCTTTTCTGTCTACACACTGTCTGCTTGTAAGTACTCTGTGATTGTGCGCTGCCAAACATGCTCCTCTGCTCGTAAACCCAGCAATGTCACGACAAGGCGACGCGCCGTCATGCCCGTTAAAAAAAATCTACCTGTTAAGTTCCTGTTAATAGCTGCTTGCTTTCTGGGGTAACGTGGTTTCATCTACACTTCCTAAACTTTACTAAGCACTTATTTCTTGGTGTTGCGTATAGCTAGCTTAACTGTTCGCTTAGCTATTAGGATGCTTGCTCCTGCTTGCTGTTGGTGTGTAACATTTTTAGCCTCTTGCTCTAATGATACTTGCCATTCTAAGAAATTAATATTATTAGCTTCTTGTGTATAAAGACACACAATTAGCCGGCGGGAACAAAAATAAATACTGTGTCAGCTGGAAGAGATCGGCGTTTGTGGTCGGCATTAATGACGTTTTCACGAAAATCGTCCGATACTGATCAGTGGCCGATCGTTTGGCACATCCTTACTTACGAGGCTCGACATGCTTATGAACATGTATTAAATGAACGCCCTTGGCATCCTGCTGCAGCCTTGCTAAAAGTAGTCAGGTCTGTACGCCGACCACACCCATGATGCACGGTAAGGAAGAAAAAGATGTTACATGTCCCCACGATCAATGGCGACCATTGTCTCCAGCCCCCCCACCTCCTCAGTCCTCACCCCCTTCTGGCGGAGGTGTAACACCTTTCCATGCACTTAAGCCATGACCACTGCAGTGCGCTAAGGGAGCGCATGGGTATGGATTGCCTCGTGTCCCAGATGCAATCGGTGCTATCGATCGCGCTAATGCTCGACTGCGGAGGAAGGCGAGAGCCTGCGAGGGGAGGGAAGGGAAGGGAGGAAAGGGAGTAAGAGAGCGAGTGCTGCAGGAATGCATCCCCAGGGAGCCTCCGCTGGGCCGGGGCAGGGCTGCAGGAATGCTCCCCTGGAGATCCCGAGTGAAGGCTATAGGGCAGGGCTGCAAGAATGCTCCCCCAGAGAGTTGAGGCCGGCTGGGGTAAGGCTACAGGAATGTCCACCCCCCTCCCAGAGCACCCCTTCAAACTGTGGGGCTCCAAGGGGGGACTTGTGCAAGGGTGGTGTGTGTGTGTGTGTGTGTGTGTGTGTGTGTGTGTGTGTGTGTGTGTGTGTGTGTGTGTGTGTGTGTGTGTGTGTGTGTGTGTGTGTGTGTGTGTGTGTGTGTGCGTGTGTTGCTGCGGCTCCAGGATGGCTGCGGATCAGGTTTCCATGTGGGGATCCTGCCGCTGAAGGGAGACTGGAAGCCATTGCTTTTCCACAGGCCTCTCCAAAGAAACACTTAACCAGTGCTTTTGTCTGGAGAAGGAGGAACTGCTGTGGTTCGCTCCTCATTTGCCAGAAAGTTTAATTCTAAAGATTGCCTTTGGAAGGCATTTGAGTAGGCTCACACACTCACACACACACACACACACACACACACACACACTCAGGCTGCTGGAATGGCCATTCTTTCATTACGTCTCCAGCTCCCTGGAGCAACACCTTTCCTTGTGTCCTTCGCCCCTCCTTTCCTCCCCGGCCCCTCCAGAGAGAGCAGTGCCCAGCTATTTTAACCCTCTGCGAGATGACCTTTTTAATAAGTGTCTTTCTCTGTTTTCCTGCTGGCCACCGCGCGAGCAAACAGAGCATGTCTCCTGCTTCCCCCAGATAAAGGAATCAATCAGGGAAGGGTGCGACGGAGAGATAACTGGGCCATGTATGGATTTATATTATGTAGATTTTTCACCCTCCCTCCCTTCCGTTTCTTTCCCCCTGCAGACGTCGCGCTCGGCTTCAATAAAACACATCTCGGATTTATGAGAGAACGCAATACTCCAAACAATAATATCTCAGATGTAATGTGATGGAAATAGTTTGGGCAAATTTCTAATATGCGATCCGACGCCTTATGTGATGAGCGTTCCTGAAAGCCATGATGCATGTTTTCCTCCCCCTCATTGCGAAAAGTGTTTGAATTCGTTTACATCAAGTCTTGGGGTCAGCCGCATGGAAACGTTTAGTAACATCCCCCACGTACCAGCAGCCCGCTGGCCGCCAGGCAGTGTTTTTCGACAGTTTCCAACAGGATCCTATTAGCTGTACTTTCTTTCCGCATTGATCCAACATCTACTACACCAGTGCCAGGAAGACGGCGCCAGGACTATATTTGCTTCAAAATGGGGAATAGTGACACAAGCGAGACCTGATTAGGCCGGCTGAGCAGTCTAGTGTCTTGCGGCATCCCGATACAAAGAACGCCGCGGCGATTACTGTTAATATCTGGTTATTTTACGTTTCAACATGTTCTATTTACAATCCTGTTAAAATGTAATAATCACTTATTCTTCTGTTGTTTGATACTTTACATTAGTTTTGGATGATACCACAATTTTAGGTATTGATACGATACCTAAAATTGGTCACATTCAAAGTCCTCATGTGTCCAGGGACGTATTTCCTGAGATTATAAACATAATATGAATTTCTTTAAAAAGGAAAAAAGATTTTGTGACGATAAAGAATATCGAGTAGTATCGACTAATTACGCCCTTGTACTTGGTATCACTACAGTGGATGTCAGGTGTAGATCCACCCATGGCATTTGTTTACATTGTGACGCCGGTGAGCTATTGTATCCTCCTACGGTGTGTAGTGAAGCATGTTTAACTATTCCTCATCCTGCAGGGATGATACTTGTAAGAAACTTACTTTATTTGTCGCCATGGAGACGAGGATTAGTGATTTAGAAGTAGCTAAAACGCTGCCGACTGCGGATGGATGTTAGCTGCTAGCTAGCTAGCCATGTCTTAAAGCACTTCCTAAGGTCCTGCTGTTTCCAGGGAATTATTGCCAGTTGTAAACTTGAACAAAAAGCACCCAAAAATATATATTTTGAGGAAATAAAAATATGGATTGAATCACTTTAGTATCGATTATATACTGATACTACCTTTGGTATCAACACCACCAATGTATGGATGGACACGTCCTTCTCTTACATGGCGTGCACTGATTGTGACAATGCTAACACACCAACAGTTGTTCTTATATTATCCTCTGTCTAATTCTTGTTAATCTACCTGTTAATTTCCTGTTAATAACTGCTTATTTTCTGCGGTAATGTGGATTTGTTTACATTCTTTTGTTAGCGGTGATGCCGGTGAGCTATTGTATCCTCCTACGGTGTGTAGTGAAGCATGTTTAGCTATTCCTCGTCCTGCAGGGATGATACTTGTAAGAAACTCACTTTATTTGTTGCCATGGAGGCGAGGATTAGTGATTTAGAAGTAGCTAAAACACTGCCGTCTGCGGCTGAACTTTAACCGCTAGCTAGCTAGCCATGTCTTAAAGCACCTCTTCCTGAGGACGTTTCGGAGTTATAACTTCACCTTTATCTTTAGTTTTTAGGCCAAAATGCGTCCGTTGACATGCTCCTCTGCTCGTGAAACCAGCAATGTCACGACGTGACGACGGCGCGCTGTAATGCCCGTTTTAAAAAAAAAAAAAAAAGGGGGGAACCTGTACTTTGCAAACAGAGTAAGTATAATACCGTTTTAAATTCATTAGTACGTGGTTTCATCTCCACTTCTTAGCTATTAAGATGCCTGCTTCTGCTTGGTCTCTGTGTGTAACATGTTTAACCTCTTGCTCTAAAGATACTTGCGATTCTAAGAAACTATTATTATTAGCTTCTTGTGTATAAAGACACACAATTAGCCGGCGGGACCAAAAATAAATACCGTATTTTTTGGACTATAATGCGCACTTAAAATACTTTAATTTTCTCAAAAATCACCAGTGCGCCTTATAACCCATTGCCCCTAATGTACGGAATAATTCTGGTTGCACTTACTGACCTCAAAACAATTTTATTTGGTATTTGGTCATGCCCGTTTTAAAAAAAAAAAAAAAAAAAAGGGGAACCGGTACTTTTAAAACATTATAGTACCATTTTAGATTCATAAGTACCACGATACTACTCTAGTACCGGTATACCGTACAACCTTACTATTTTTAAGTGCAAAGAATTGTGCAGGAACATCCACTGTTTTGAAGAAGGCTTTGAGTTGGCCGGGGTGGGTGGAGAGATCTGGTCTTGCCTGTGCATGCGAGCAGGGAGGTGTTGGCAGACAGAAAAGAGTCTTTGGCTCTCAGTGCGCCTGTGCCAGTAACATTAACAGGAGTGTCATTAGGAATTCAAAGCATATGCCCTCATGAGGACGCCCCTCGTTCTCTCTCCCCAGCGCTCCACATTGCACACATTATGCACTGTATAAAGTATTTATCGAGCCTTTGTCAGACGAGGGCTGCATTTCCTGCAGGAAAACAATCACAATAAGAACGGAGAGACAATGGGCGGCACAGCAACTCTTTACCGTCGTCTTTTCATCCACTCGCCCAGTCAGCCATCCGCTTGCATGCACACATGCTCCGTGGTAGCACCTGCGTGTGTTCGCTTTGCATTTTGAATGACACATTGTTCCCCACCCCCCTGCACTTGACCTTTCTCTTAAGGTAGGGATAACAGGCGGACGTAATTCCATGAAGCAGGCTTTGTTGTTCCTTGCGGAGTTGCAGGAGAGAAGGAATTTGTTCATACAAAGAGTTGCACAAAAACCCCTTCTGCCCAGGTTAAGGTATAAATCACAGCATAAACACATGATTGGAATCGCACCTCTTTTACTAAACTAAATAAGAGTTGGATCAATAAGTTATACCCTGCCGAGGTGAGCCTGAAATAGGGTATACCTGTTAAGCCGTGGTCGCATTTTACTGCGTGGCTCGTTCTCTCAAGATGCAGACGGAACTCCGGAGGCAAGGTGCAGGTAAGGAAATAATTTATTGTACTTAAATCATGCAGGATACCAACAATTGGAAAACAGCGTGCCAATAGCATGGGAGCAATGGCAAAGCTTAGCACATCAACAAGAATCATAGAAATGATCAACGCAACGTGTTGCATTGAGCAAATAAGACAGCCAGACTGATTGTGGCAAAAAACAGGAATATGTAGCTCTCTAATTAGTGCTCGGCAGCAGGTGAGTGTCCTGAACACTAATCAGAGGCAGGTGATACTAATCAGCACCCATGTTAACCAAAAACACAAACTCATGGGTGTCAATTAAGCATATAAAGTTGACTTGTTTTTCAATCCTACTTGTACTTCAAATAAACCGCGTTACGGTTCGCTTGCATTGTGTTAAACAGGGCAGCGACCCTTCCATTCAACAAGGACAGTATAAACATTTGTGTCAATGAACCGCAGCTCCCCAGTGCTGGCAGCTCTCATACAGCTCCAGACCATGGTGCTACCGCCACAATCCTTGACTGTAAGCATTATTTTAACGGTGATACTCTGAAGACATTGGCACTGTGTGCCTGGGTTCATTCAAAACAGGGTTGTCAAACTCATTTTCATTGAGGGGCCACATCGCGTATAACAGTAAATAAACTGAAAATAAATGTAAATGTATATTCTCCTCATTTATTGCATTTTTACTGATTGATAACTTGCTTTGAAATCTTAAGTCAAGGTGATAAGCAGATATTCAGGTCAGGTATGTCCCGAGTAATATCGGATATCGCTAAAAAAACTAAACAAGTATGGCATGATGGCTTTGTCTTTTCTTGTATTTTAGTGAAGTCATTTACAAAAGGCAAACATGGTAGGCTAGGGGGTACTAGGAGCTAGCAGCTACACAACAGCTAAGCACACAATCGCACGTAAGTGTCCTTAACTAAACAATATTGCAGTCTGAAATACCACATTTGCGAATATAAACAAGTATCACAAATATTTAATGGGCATACTACTAACAGAAACAAATTCTGCAAGGCAGAAGCGTATTGGAAAGTATCAAGTAACAAACGTGGCTGCATCGTTCAACTTACTGCAACTTAAGCTTAACTAAATGAATTAGTGTGGCCACTAGGTGTCGCCAAAAACAATTACCACTCCAACTTAAAGACAGCATCAATTATATAAATATTAAAACCGTGGTTGATATTATTCATTTTTGTTTGACTACTTTTGGATTTTTTTGTGTCATGTTTGAGAAATGTCATGTTTGTGTGTCTTCTCAATTGCTCTGTCGATTGCTAATCTGAATATTGCTGGGCTAGGTTTGGTTTTGGAATTGGAATTGTATTATTATGGTGGTATTGTGTATTATTTTGTTGGACTGATTAATTAAAAAAAATAAAAATAAAATCATAACCAATAAAGGCTAGACATAGCTTTAAAAAATTAATAAAAAGACAGCATGAGTCCATTCCAGACAGTCAATAATAGTGTTTTTCATACCTACAATTGTTTTCTTTTTCACTAAATCCACTTGACCAAACCTTTGTTTTAACATTCCACACTTCAAAATGGATGAAATGGCGTATGATTTATACTGATATCGTATCGGGTTAATATTGGTATCGGCCAATTCACAAGTCAAAATATCTGTGTTGTATCAGAAGTAAGAAAGTTTGGGACACCGTCTAATTTAGGTCTTTATTTTTTACTAGCAAAATAAATGTTTGGAAAGTTTGGAAGATATGTACTTGCATGCCTTGACTTTGACCCCTGTGATTTACAACATAATATCATGCTGTGTCATTTATAATAATGTATTTAATGTATAGATTCCATATGCATATCATCCCCTGACCGCTTGCAAGGCCACAATCCTGGCCATGGGGCCGGTTGTCTCGCTTTCTCGCCCGCCGTGGGCCCCGTGTCAATGGCTCTGCCTTCTCTTTGTTCGCCACCTTCCTTTGCCTTCGTTTTCAGCGGCACAAGCCGAAGAACGGCACATTAAATCTTAATAGGGCTGCGTCTGGCCGTCGTTGAATCGCGGAGCGTGTTAAGCCGGGGTGCTTTCCTCCTCCCCCCGGCACACGCAAGTGGAAAACAATTGCATAAAAGACAGTGCTCCCACCCTCTGTACGAGAGCACAAGTCACTTTTGGCTGCTCCGCGGAAGCTTTAAGACCGAAAGACTCTCTTGCTAGTGGAGGGCTTAGGCCTCAAACACTGTAGTGTTAATTGCATTAGCCTTTTCTCTGCAATATCCTTGAAGCTGGCGCACACCACCTACGTGTTGCATGGTCTCTCACCAGCATGGCGGTGACTAAAACTGGAAATTAACTGTATGGAAAGCGGTGATGCTTGGTGAGAAGACAAAGAAGCAAAGCATCTACTGTATGGGATTCCAAGGCAGTCAGAAGGTGCTGATTAGCCAGTGATGAGTTGACCAGTGCTTGGTGGGGCTGTGGGAGCTAGATAAGCCTGGCATGGGGCTTATCTCGTAGAGAAAGATGCACACCATGCACCATTTGTATTAATAAGCGTCATTAGTGCCGCGCAGGTTATGTGCTGGTTCCTGCTTGGCAGATGAGCACCGGTGGACATGTTTAGCTGGTAGGATGCGGTCCATGTGAACGTGCGTCTAAGGTCAGCTCGGTTCTTACCTATGGGCTTAAATTGAAATGATTGCTCACCAGAATATTGATGAAGCTGTTGCAGCAAAAACCAGAGACAAAAGGCAAGCAGACATTAAACTGTTTTTTTCTACATTTAAAACACTTCCTTGTGGTCTACATAACATGTACTGGTGTTTTTTTTGGTCAAAATGTTGCATAGATTATGTTTTACAGACCATCTTCAAAGCGCTTTCTGACCTTTTTTTTAAGACGTGCCGTTTTTTGGCCGGTCTTATTTATGTGGCTCCACTTCAACTGCGTCTTCTCCCCGTCATCTTTAATGTAGTTTTTAGCACTTCCATAGCGAGTCTACTGATGAATATAAGTTTGACGTATACGCTGCTTTGTATTAGAAATGGCAACAGCGGAAGATGCATGTGCATGTACGAACCAGTCTGTCCTCCAACAAGAGGATAGAGAAGAAAAAAAAGGGAATTTTATTGACTACAGCATTGGACTACAATGGTGGACTCACGCAAAGCTCTTTGGGGAAATGTCTACCATATATGGAGAAATACGTTGATGTCACATGTTGGAAAAAGTTGTGCAAAGTCCAAACGGCTTATTTTGAAGGAAGTATGAAGATTGTTCAATAGATATCACCGCCATGCCTCCATGGTCCGATTTACAGAAAAAGCTGGCAGTTTAGTTGCCAGAATTCTACTATTAAATTTACATTAGTTTTTACAACATTATTTTGTTAATGGAAAAACAGCACAAGTTCTTTTTTTATTCTGGTAAAATTATTCTGCCAGTTTTTCTACCGTAAAAACAAATGTATCGTTTTTCCATTTACAGTAATACACTGTTAAAAACAACAACCGTAGATTTTACAATCAAAAACTGGCAGCTCAGTAAACATAATTTTAAAACAAAAAACTATTCGTTTTTTTCAGTTTACAGTAATATGCTGGGAAGAACAACATCAAATGTATTGTCATTTTTATTAATTTGATGGGTAGTTTGCTGTAAAATCATAAATCAAGCAGATATTTAAGTATTTGTTTTTATTTAGAAACATTTTTTTTGGAAAGTATGATGATAATCTATAACATTTGTTGCAATAATGGATACTATTAAAGTTCAAAATGTATGCAATTTCATGCAGTACATACTGTATACATTTTCTGTCAAAATGCAAAAAAAACAATTACATTTAGTGAGAAAATATTAAGTACTTTATTGATACATATAATTTCCAGGGCCAGATAAAATGATGTCGCGGGCCAGATTCTTTAGTTTGACACTCGTGAACTAGCATGAACACTCAGCCGCCTAAGTATAGACAGCAGTTTAAATCTAAGATAGAAATTTCCAATTTCAATCAGTTATTATAAGATAATGTTTTAATTTGTTAGAGAGTATACAACACTGCATTGTTAAAAAAAAACTAAACAAAAAAAAACTTTTTGCTGTTATCCAATAATAAAATCATACCGCGGCACTATGCAGGTAACTAATGGTTAAGCCTTGGTAGAGGTCTTTGAACAGGCTCTTTTAGAACCTGTAAAACTCCCGAACAGTTCATGTGAGTTTGCATGGAAATGTACCGCACAATAATCCCCATAGTCTTGTTTTCCCTTTCGATAGCGTATGCCAAACCAAATTGGGAGGAAAGGAAAGAGGGAAATGGAGGGCAGTGGAAAGAGTGACCACTTGGACAGCTTTATATCTCCCTAGGGACTTAGCGCTGTGCAAAGCCAGCTGTGACGGCATCCTGCTAAGCCGCCGTGGTTGGAGAACTTTTGGGGGCCATACGCTATTGTCGACTCAACGTTTCCCTTCTCCACCGCTCCCTGGGGTAGGTATTTTTGTTGGCCGGGGTGTAGTGTTTGGGTGGGGGCCGCTTTAGGGCCACTCCTATATTTCAGGATACGTGAGTCCAGCCACCCACAAGGCCAGGGATTCTCAAATATCATTGGCTGCTGAGTGCTAATTGCCATTTTCAGACTGGAAGGTAGGTTCATAAATTGACTTTTATGGGCAGGATGGGTGTCGTTTAGGGTCTCCCAGGCCTGCAGCTGGACTTCGTCTTAGCTGTGGGAACGGACTGTGTAATGTCTGACTGTGGAAGCCATACAGCAGCCAGGTAGCACTCAGTTGTCCTCTTAATGTTCCGAGCAGTGCATAGTGGTGGGCGCCGAGGATGGAAAGGTCATCTAATCTATTCCCCCTGCAATCTGCTTGGCCCGAGTCGATCGATTGATTAGGGACTCTCTCTGAGGAGTGTCAGGCACTTGCCAAAGGCTACACAAAGTAAGCCTGGCGCATGTCTTAAGGAAAAACCCAGACATTAAGACAAAAATCTTCAGGTACACTCAGACTTGGATAAAGCAGTCTAATCATTCCCTTCTTTAATATCATGATAAACTTGTATTTATAGATAAGTATTTGCAACCTCTAACGAGTGAACCTGCAGCGACTAGCATTTTTTGCCCTCAATAGCGCCGGTACTTCTTACTCGTGTTCAGCAATACTGGAGGCAGTTTACTTAAACATCTAAACTACAATCTAATCCAGTAAACGTCAGTCCGACAAGGAAAAACAATGCGGCGCCGGCCTCGGAAACCTCAGCATTTGCTGTGGCCACTTCTTCTACAAATATGAAATACATCTGATTTCTCCTTTGAAATATTGCACCTGCTAACATGTTGTACCCCAGATGGTTGTCCCCCTGCCAGGTCCCCAAACTATATAAGAAAGACCACATTCGATAATTTACTACAACAAACATAAATAAAAAAATAAATAAAAAATAATAATTATATATATATATATATATATATATATACATAAATATATATATATATATATATATATATATATATATATATATATATATATATATATATATATATATATATATATATATATATATATATATATATATATATACAGTATAGATATATATATATATATATGTATACATATATATATAGTGTGTATATATGTATATGTATATATATGTGTATATGTATTTATATGTGTATATGTATGTATATATGTATATACAGTATATATGTATGCATATATATACATACAGCATGTCTATACATATATATGTACAGTATGTATATATATATATATATATATATATATATATATATATATATATATATATATATATATATATATATATATATATATATATGTATATACAAAGTTTAAAATAAAATAGAAAAAATGAGAACACAACTTTTATACATCTTATATTGCATTTGCATTTTATGAAATGTTTTTTTACTCTGTTAAATGTGTGCATTATCCTTCTAAAATTTTACTAAATTATAACAATGTAACTACATTCTTTAATTAATTAAAATCATAATAAATCAATTAGAAAATAAAATGAAATTAAATAAAAAATAAAGTGCAAAGAAAGTCATAAAAGATTAATAATTAATAATTAAAATAGTGTGTTTTTAAATAACTCTTACATAAAAAATATAGTTTTCATTCAACCCAAGTTTTATTAAATCAGTAGTTTTTGCATAGTCCGTTAGTAATGTAACAAAAAAAAATTTACATAATAGAAACAAAAAAATTAAAATCAACTCCTTAAAAAATTATAAAAATGTATAAACTTGATGAATTATTACATGACTAAAAACCTCTGTTTATTTCTTTTAAATAAATCTGTAACATATTTTATTTTAATCATAAAACGTAGAATAAATAAACAAGTATGTTTTTAATAACTCTTACATAAAAACGATCTTTCAACCCAAGTTTTATTAAATCCGTAGTTTTTATATAGTCCATTAGTAATATAACACAAATATAAAAACATTAACAGTAATAAAAATATGTCAAAACAAAAGTTAATTCCCTAGAAAATATTAAAAAACGTAAAAACTTGATATGTCATTACATGATTAAAAAAAAAAAAAAATTATAAATCCATAACATCTTTTTTTTTAAGACAGATCAGTGACATTTGGTGCCCTACAAATTTCGTTCCCCTGACCCCCAGAAACAAAGACAGACAGCCATGAAAAAAGCCAATGTTTGCTTGATCCATCCATCCATCCATCTTCAACCGCTTATCCGGAATCGGGTCGCGGGGACAGCAGCTCCAGCAAAGACCCCCAGACTTCCCTCTCCAGAGCAACATTTGCGACTTCCTCCTGGGGAATCCCGAAGCGTTCCCAGGCCAGAGAGGAGATGTAATCCCCCCATCTGGTCCTTGGCCTGCCGCGGGGCCTCCTCCCAGTGGGACGTGCAACGAGGACCTCCCTAGGGAGACGCTCGTGAGGCATCCGCACGAGATGCCCGAACCACCTAAGCTGGCTCCTTTCCAAGCGAAGGAGCAGCGGCTCTACTCCGAGTCTCTCTCGGGTGACTGCACTTCTCACCCTATCTCTAAGGGAGATGCCAGCCACCCTTCTGAGGAAACTCATTTCGGCCGCTTGTATCCGCGATCTTATTCTTTCGGTCATTACCCACACTTCATGACCATAGGTGAGAGTAGGAATGTAGATAGCTCGGTAGACCGAGAGCTTTGCCTTCTGGCTCAGCTCCCGTTTCGTCACAACAGTGCGGCAGAGAGACTGCAATACTGCCCCAGCTGCTCCGATTCTCCGGCTGATTTCCTTCTCCATCTTTCCCTCACTCGTGAACAAGACCCCGAGATACTTAAACTCCTCCACCTGGGACAGAGTCCTGTCCCCTACCCGGACTGTACAAACCATCGGTTTCCTGCTGAGAACCATGGCCTCAGATTTGGAGATGCTGATCCTCATTCCAGCCGCTGAACACTCGGCTGCGAACCGATCCAGTGAGAGCTGAAGGTCACGAACCGAAGGTGCCATCAGGACCACATCATCTGCAAACAGCAGTGACGCAACCTTTAGCCCCCCGAGACGTATACCCTCTCCGCCATGGCCACGACTCCGCCTAGAAATCCTGTCCATGAAAATCACAAACAGGATAGGTGACAGAGCGCAGCCCTGGCGGAGACCAACCCCCACTGGAAACGGATCCGACTTACATCCAAGCACCCGGACACAACTCTCGCTTTGGTTGTACAGAGATTGGATGGCCCTCAACAGGGTTCCCCTCACTCCGTACTCCCTCAGCACCTCCCACAAGATCTCCCGAGGGACGCGGTCATACGCCTTCTCCAAATCCACAAAACACATGTAGACTGGATAGGCATACTCCCAGGCCCTCTCCAGGATTCCCGCAAGCGCAAAGAGTTGGTCAGTTGTTCCACGACCAGGACGGAATCCACATTGCTCCTCTTGAATCTGAGGTTCGACTATCGGCCGGACCCTCCTTTCCAGTACCTTGGCGTAAACTTTCCCAGGGAGGCTGAGTAGTGTGATACCCCTGTAATTAGCACACACCCTCTGGTCCCCCTTTTTGAAAAGGGGAACCACCACCCCAGTCTGCCACTCCCTCGGCACTGTCCCAGACTTCCACGCAATGTTGAAAAGGCGTATCAACCAAGACAGCCCATCAACACCCAGAGCCTTCAGCATTTCTGGACGGATCTCGTCAACCCCCGGAGCTTTGCCACTGTGGAGTTGTCTAACTACCTCAGTGACTTCACTCCGAGAGATCGACGTCGATCCCCCATCATCCTCAGGCCCTGCTCCTATCAGGGAGGGTGTGTCTGATGTATTTGGGTTCAGGAGTTCCTCAAAGTGCTCTTTCCAACGCCCCACGACTTCCTCACTTGAAGTCAGCAAAGTCCCATCCTTGCCGTACACAGCTTGGATGGTTCCCTGCTTCCCCCTCCTGAGGTGCCGTATGGTCTTCCAGAACAGCTTTGGTGCCGCCCGATAGTCCTTCTCCATGGATTCCCCGAACTGCTCCCACACCCTCTGCTTAGCCTCGTCCACAGCCACGGCCGCTGCCCTTCGGGCCCGTCGGTACCTTGCAACTGCCTCCGGAGTCCCCTGGGATAACATACCCCGGTAGGACTCCTTCTTCAGTCGGACGGCTTCCCTGACCACCACTGTCCACCAGGGTGTTCGAGGGTTACCGCCCCTTGAGGCACCTAAGACCTTCTGGCCACAGCTCGCATCTGCAGCTTTAGCAATAGAGGCTTTGAACATTGCCCATTCCTGTTCAATGTCCCCAACCTCCACAGGGATGGCAGAGAAGTCCCGCCGGAGGTGGGAGTTGAAGTCCTTCCGGACAGAGGACTCCTCCAAACGTTCCCAGTTCACCCGCACTACACGCTTGGGTTTGCCAGGTCTGTCCAGAGGTTTCCCCCGCCATCTAACCCAACTCACCACCAGATGGTGATCAGTTGACAGTTCAGCCCCTCTCTTCACCCGAGTGTCCAAAACATACGGCCTCAGATCAGCTGATACGATTACAAAATCGATCATTGATCTTTGGCCTAGGGTGCTCTGGTACCAGGTACACCTATGAGCATCCTTATGCTTGAACATGGTGTTTGTTATCGCAAGTCCGTGACTAGCACAGAAGTCCAATAACAATCCACCACTCAGGTTCAGATCAGGGAGACCGTTCCTCCCAATCACGCCAGTCCAAGTATCACTGTCATTGCCCACATGCGCGTTGAAGTCCCCCAGCAAGACTATGGAATCCCCTGCCGGCGCCCCATACAGGACCCCATGCAAGGTATCCAAGAAGGCTGAATACTCTGAACTCCTGTTTGGTGCGTATGCACAAACAACAGTCAGAGTTTTCCCCCCTCCAACCCTAAGGCGAAGGGAGGCGACCCTCTTGTCCACTGGGGTGAACTCCAACGTACAGGCACTCAGCCGGGGACTCGTGAGTATCCCCACACCCGCCTGTGCCCTCACACCCTGAGCAACTCCAGAAGTGAACAAGGTCCATCCCTTGTCCAGGAGTGTGGTTTCAGAGCCCTTGCTATGCGTAGAGGTAAGCCCCACCAGATCCAACCGGTAGCGCTCCACCTCTCGCACCAGCTCAGGCTCCTTCCCCACCAGCGTAGAGACGTTCCACGTCCCGAAAGTCAGCCTCTGCTGCCCCGAATTGGTCCGTCCGGAGCCTCCACTTTCACCGCCATCCACTTGGCAGCGCACCCGACCCCACTGGTTCCGACCGCGGGTGGTGGGCCCACGTGGCAGAGAAGATGGTGTGTCCACGTAGCTTCTTCGGGCTGTGCCCGGCCGGGCTCCGTGGCAAGCCCGGCCACCAGGCGCTCGCTGACGAGCCCTACCTCCGGGCCTAGCTCCGGAGGAGGGCCCCGGGCTTCCTCCGGGCCGGGTAACGCATCCTCTTTTAGTGTAGTTCATGGGGGGTATCGTAACCCTGATGGGGGGGGGCATTCGGGTGCTACACCTTGCCCAAGGGTGACCCGGAACTATGTAAGGCAGGGGCGTTCAACTCCCTGAGGCTTAATACAAGCCCACATACCTATGTTTGCTTGATGATCAATAAAATAGCCACAAAAATTAAGGTCCTGGCCCCATAGTTTCGGGACTCTGCTCTGATAATCCACTACCATATGCACACTTTATAATGTTCTCAAACTTATTCTGTATGCGATGCATGCACACTAAAATCACATCAAGCAAGTCCTGTAGGACAGTCAGGACAAGGTGTGTGGTGAAGTAAACAAAGTGATGAGTCCATCTTAATATCTCCAGTGAAGCCATCGTGCATCTTTCTCACCGTGAACTTAGTTTGTCGAACATATCCCACAAATAAAGTCAACAGACAAAAACCGCCGTGTGATTGTATTTTAATCCAATCGCCTGATTATTCCGGCCTCCCATTGGCCATTCATTACTCTCACACGGTGCCTGTGTGGGTTGTTATCACCCAATCAGGCTCACGACTGTATTCTGGAGAGCATGCTTTCGTTTGCATCCTTTAAACCCTCCGAGCCTTCCCTCTCTGCGGGGCCCGCCAACGGAATACCTAATTCCAAAGTAAACTGATTGCTCTCTCCAACAAGATTACGCTGTGATGATGTTAGCCAAATGAGATCGCT
>NC_084746.1:32564645-32577145 GCF_033978785.1 Entelurus aequoreus | reverse complement strand
AATTCTTCATTATTTTGTCAGAGGACGATGACGCTATTTTCTTACAGTAGAAGACTAAGCTAGCTCCACAACAACACGACTTCATTCACACATTTCTAACGTACTGTAATTACTTACTGTTTCATTGTCTCCTCCGTTGCCATAAATATTAGTCACCGAGCTCGACATTAAAGGTAGCTTATTGGAAAATCCAGGACTCTTTCAAGACTCTTTTTCCGGGTTGAACGCTCATTACCACGAATCATAAAAGTTAAAGTTAAGACACTTTTTACTTCATATGAGGCTTGAAGTTATTGTAGTGACTTGTGCTAGTTAAAACAAACAAACAACAGAGCATTTTCCTTCATTGGGTTTCAACGTCGACATGATGTAGCACAGCCGGTTTTTACATGAATTTAAATTGGCTGACTCACGGAAAATGTTTGGGTAAATGTCTACCATATATGAATAATTGGCTGACGTCACACTTGAACAAAATGTCACACGACCAAATTTCAAATGCACCGTTTGGAGGAAGTAGAAAGGAAGGCAAGATTGTTTTATAAATATCTCTGCAATGCCTCATCGGTTTGATTTCAAATTTACGGGACTTATGCAGATCACAAATACACATAAGTAGGTACAATCAGGTAAAAAAAAGTTGGTTTTGCCTAATAGGGTCCTTTTACACACGTATGTAAAAGACACTTGTGGCGCCCTCAATGAGTTGTGCTTAAAACACTTTGAAAGACACAATATCTTACATATAACACAGGTTTGTTATCATTACACAAATGTTGAAAGACTACTAGTTGCAAAGCTCCCGCTTCAGCCATTGTTTTGTTTTGCTTGATGTTTTGCCAACCAATCTTGCTGAAATTTAACACAAAAGTGTGTGTCGTCCCATTAAAGGTGTGAACCAAATTTGGTGATGATTTGGTTAAAACGCCCGCATTGAGCTGTGTGAGAAATTTCAAGTGTGAATTTCAAATCTGATGGACGGGGTTTAATAACACCACCACTGTGATTTGATTAGATTGAACTTTATTGAGCCCCTGGGTGTGTGCCCTCCGGGAAATTTAAGGTTCCACTAGAATGACGTATGTAAAATATATGAAATGATAACACATGTGGCAAAACAGTATTTTGTAATTTTTTACCCTTTTGCTGTTCAGGAGTAGAAGAGTTAGTTTACACACTGCATGGTTTGTAGATGCACTCAAAGATGATAATAATAATCTCTGCCTCAATTCTTAGTAAAAATACATATTCAGTTATCTTTTTTTTGTCCAATTAAAATCAGTTTTGTCTCCTTCCCCTTCTCTCCTTCCCTTTAATATAGCAAAACAATCATTATGACGATCATAATTTAGCACTATTTTATATTTTACTTTTCTGTTTATTTGTTTTTTTGTTAGTCTACATTAGGGTTGTCTCCATACCGCTACCGGTACCAAAATGTATTTCGATACTTTTTGATACTTTTCTAAATAAAGGGCACCACAAAAAATGGCATTATTGGCTTTATTTTAACTAAAGTCATTAAACATATGTTTCTTATTGCAATCGAATAACAATTTTGTCCTTAAATAAAAAAGTGAACATACTAGACAACTTGTCTCTTAGTAGTAAGTAAACAAACAAAGCCTCCTAATTATTCTGCTGACGTATGCAGTAACACATTGTTTCATTCCCCATTCTATTATTTTGTCAGAATTATAAAGGACAAGCTGTAAAAATGTATTATTAATCCACTTGTTCATTTATTGTTAATATCTGCTTATTTTCTGTTTCAACATGTTTAGTTTTGGATGATTCCACAAATTTAGGTTATCGATCCGATATCAAGTAGTTACAGGGTCATACATTGGTCATAATTTAAGTTGGTCATAATAGCGCTTTTCTCTAGTGACTCAAAGCGCTTTACATAGTGAAACCCAATATCTAAGTTACATTTAAACCAGTGTGGATGGCACTGGGAGAAGGTGGTTAAAGTGTCTTGCCCAAGGACACAACGGCAGTGAGTAGGATGGCGGAAGCGGGGATCGAACCTGAAACCCTCAAGTTGCTGGCACAGCCGCTCTACCAACCGAGCTATACCGTCTAAACCGGGACGTATTTCCTGAGTTTATGAATATAATCCGAATAAAAAAAGATTTTGTGACAATAAGAATTATTGATGTAATCATAGTAGTATCGACTACATATGCTCTTGTACTTGGTATCATTACAGTGGATGTCAGGTGTAGATCCACCCATGGCATTTGTTTACATTGTGACGCCGGTGAGCTATTGTATCCTCCTACGGTGTGTAGTGAAGCATGTTTAGCTATTCTTCGTCCTGCAGGGATGATACTTGTAAGAAACTTACTTTATTTGTCGCCATGGAGGCGAGGATTAGTGATTTAGAAGTAGCTAAAGCACTGCAGACTGCGGATGGATGTTAGCTGCAAACTAGCTAGCCATTTTTTAAAGCACCTCTTCCTGAGGGCGTTTCAGTCTTATAACTTCACCTTTAACTTTAGTTTTTAAGGCAAAATGCGTCTATTCTCATGATTGTGCGCTGCCGAACATGCTCCTCTGCTCGTAAAACCAGCAATGTCAAGACGTGACGACGACCCGCCGTCATGCCTGTAAAAAAAAAAAAAAATTATGGTGAACCGGTACTTTTCAAAGAGTATAGTTCCGTTTTTTATTCATTAGTACCGCGATACTATACTAGTACCGGTATACTGTACAACCCTAGTCTACATCCAACTTTTCATTTAGTGGCACATCTGGCAAATTGCAATTCCCTCTTCCTTTTGTACACTATTGTTGCTTGTCTTTTGTTTTATGCCAGGACTATTCAACTGGCCGAGTTCAGTTCAAAACTTGGGAGACAACTGTTTTTTGCAGCGAATTCCTAAAAGCACTTGAGGGCTCCCGTTGTACAGATGAATTTGGACCACTGTAAACACATTGGCAGATCCCTGTTTTGACATTTAAACCTTGCTAGCAAAGAACAACCGGGTCCAAACTTGTGATTTACATAACTGAGGCGCTCCTCAAGGCACCTCTTTAAATCCTCTCCTTTTTGGCAGTTAAAAATGTTTTCCTGTAATGTGATTTATGTAACTAAGGTGTTGCTGTAGCTCAGGGGTGTCCAAACTTTTTGACTGGGGGCCAAAAGCCGACTGCATGCAAAGTGTATGAGTATGAGTATGTGTGTGTGTTTAGATATTTTAATAATATAATGGATATATAAGTAAGAATTATTATATTATTGCATTTTAAGAGTATGTGAAAGTTCAACTCCTACATTGTTTACTTCCATGAGCTTTGTAATCATTCAGAAATATCAAGCAGCTAAAAGTCAAACATGTGTGGGGAGAGCGTTTTGTACTTTTCCCATCATGCCTTGCAATGGCTTTAAATGGGTGTAATTTCGAGTTGTTTTTTTTTTAATGGTGATGAGACGTTTTTTTTTTTCATAATATCCACAAAGTTTAGTGTGCAGGTTGTGTCGTGTGACCATGTTTGTTTACTTTCTGTGCTGGTTGAATTTTGTTTTGTGCACCATGACTAGGAAAGGTTGTCTGGATTGCGTCATAAAAGTAAATGCTGTGAAGTCAGAAGAGTACATATCATTGTCACTGACCTGACCTTAGTTTCTCATATGAGTGGTGATATTAATTAATGATTAGATGCATCTCAACTTGGACATTAGTAAACGTCATTAATCAACAATCGATGTATTTATTGTAAATAAAGTAATGCAGACAGCTCTAAAATTTCGCTGACTGCATTGAGGCACCTCACAGAAAGATCCGACCAGCTTTATGTTATGGCACTCATGTTCCTGTTTTACACACATTTCCAATCATTTAATAAATGTGGGCATTAATTAAACTGTTTTGTATTACAAATGCACTGTTTTTTAAAGTTGCAAGTGATAAAAGTATTTAGTTAAATAAAAAAAGGTAACAGCATCAATATACATAAATTAAAGAATCATTAATAATACATTTTTGATCGTAGCTTTTGAATCGTAATCGAATCGTGAGCTGCCCAAAGATTCCGTCCTCTATTGTCCACAGGATGGTGACAATTTTCCACATGTGAGACCTTTAGTTATTTCACTTTAATACGAATGCAAAGCCACGTTTAACTCCTGTCGTCGTCTCGCGGGCCAAACTGAAGATGCAGACGAGCCACCTTTGGTCTGCTGTAGCTTGTTTACTTCAGATGCAGTCATTTGTTCAACTTCTTTAGTTATACTAGTCGGGTTCCTCAAGGTTCCATTTTAGGTCCTCTCTTTTTCACCGTTTGGGGCATTCAACTGGTGGCTCTCAAGTTAAAAAATGAGAGACTCACACTTTGACAGCAGATACTTGAAAACACTAAGGGTGCTGTCATAGAGACGATCTTTGACTAGCTATTTTTGCAGAGGGTCCTCAAAAACAGCTGAGTGCTCCTGTAACTGACAAAAAATGGACCAAAATCTAATGTCCATAAGATGTGCGCTTCGAGGGATTACCTTTTTGCAGAACGGACTCTGGTATTAACAAAAGAAACAATAATGTGATACAAAAGTATGTCTGCCTGTAAATAAATAAAAATAACAATAAAATAAAATAAATAAAAATGTCTACTGTAGAGCAGTGGTCCCCAACCACCGATTGGTACCGGGCCGCGCAAAACATTAAAAAAAAAAAAAAAAAAAAAATTAAAAAAATTTTTTTTGTTTTTTTTTAATAAATTAAATCAACATAAAAAACACAATATATACATTATGTATCAATATAGATCAATACAGTCTGCAGGGATACAGTACGTAAGCACACATGATTGTATTTCTTTATGAAAAAAAACAATTACACCCCCCCGGTCCGTGGGACGAATTTTCAAGCGTTGACCGGTCCCCAGCGACAAAAAGGTTGGGGACCGCTGAATATACAATATAAAACTAATAGTGAAAAGAAAATTTGGCCCCCCGGTTCATAGCTTTCTGGAAATGTTGCCCCCAAAACATATTAGTTGAGTACGTCTGTTATATGCATTTTTTTCACTTCTGTAAACTTGCACATTAAAGTAAGTGATTAGATATGTGGCCTGTAACTGAAGAACCTCGGGTTTGATTCCTTGAGCTACTCCCAGGTTACTGTTTGAGTTTTTACCAGTTTCTTCTCTGATGACACGTGACCTGATTGCATAAAAAAAAAGTTCCCACAGATAATATTGCAACTGTAAATAGTCTGTAAATCATGGGTCCCCAAACTTTTTGGCTGAAGGGCCGCATTGGGTTAAAAAATGTTTGGCCGGGGGCCGTATATAAATATATATATATAAATATATATATATATATATATATATATATATATATATATATATATATATATATATATATATATATATATATATATATATATTCCTCACGCACTAATTGACTAAAACAGCACGATGATGTCACGTTATCAATGGGAAAATGCATTTTTAGACAATATGATTTGCCTGAGCAGCTAGGAGACACAGAGAGTAACAAGCGGTAGAAAATGGATTAGAGAAGACAGATTAAAAAAATAAATAAATTTAAATAAATAAATATATATATATATATATATATATATATATATATATATATATATATATATATATATATATATATATATATATATATATATATATATATATTGTGGAATAGCCTTCAGAACAAGAATAGACTGTCGAGTTTCAGATGAAAGTTCTCTTTTTCTGGCCATTTTGAGCGTTTAATTGACCCCAAAAATGTGATGCTTCAGAAACTCAATCTGCTCAAAGGAAGGTCCGTTTTGTAGCTTCTGTAACGAGCTAAACTGTTTTCAGATGTGTGAACATGATTGCACAAGGGTTTTCTAATCATCAATTAGCCTTCTGAGCCAATGAGCACACACATTGTACCATTAGAACACTGGAGTGATAGTTGCTGGAAATGGGCCTCTATACACCTATGTAGATATTGCACCAAAAACCAGATTTTTGCAGCTAGAATAGTCATTTACCACATTAGTAATGTATAGAGTGTATTTCTTTAAAGTTAAGTCTAGTTTAAAGTTATCTTCATTGAAAAGTACAGTGCTTTTCCTTAAAAAATAAGCACATTTCAATGTGACCCCAAACTTTTGAACGGTAGTGTATATACAAACCAAGTTTCCATATGAGTTGGGAAATTGTGTTAGATGTAAATATAAATGTAATACAATGATTTGCAAATCATTTTCAACCCATATTCAGTTGAATATGCTACAAAGACAACATATTTGATGTTCAAACTGATAAACTTTTTTTTTTGTTGCAAATAATCATTAACTTTAGAATTTGTTGCCAGCAACACGTGACAAAGAAGTTGGGAAAGGCGGCAATAAATACTGATAAAGTTGAGGAATGCTCATCAAACATTTATTTGGAACATCCCACAGGTGAACAGGCAAAGGCGAGGGTCACCACTTTGTCAACATATGCGTGAGCAAATTGTTGAACAGTTTAAGAAAAACCTTTCTCAACCAGCTATTGCAAGGAATTTAGGGATTTCACCATCTACGGTCTGTAATATCATCAAAGGGTTCAGAGAATCTGGAGAAATCACTGCACGTAAGCAGCTAAGCCCGTGACCTTCGATTTCTCAGGCTGTACTGCATCAACAAGCGACATCACTGTGTAAAGGATATCACCACATGGGCTCAGGAACACTTCAGAAACCCACTGTCAGTAATTACAGTTGGTCGCTACATCTGTAAGTGCAAGTTGAAACTCTCCTATGCAAGGCGAAAACCGTTTATCAACAACACCCAGAAACGCAGTCGGCTTCGCTGGGCCTGAGCTCATCTAAGATGGACTGATACAAAGTGGAAAAGGGTTCTGTGGTCTGACGAGTCCACATTTCAAATTGTTTTTGGAAACTGTGGACGTTGTGCCCTCAGGACCAAAGAGGAAAAGAACCATCCGGATTGTTATAGGCGCAAAGTTGAAAAGCCAGCATCTGTGATGGTATGGGGGTGTATTAGTGCCCAAGACATGGGTAACTTACACATCTGTGAAGGCGCCATTAATGCTGAAAGGTACATACAGGTTTTGGAGCAACATATGTTTCCATCCAAGCAACGTTACCACGGACGCCCCTGCTTATTTCAGCAAGACAATTCCAAGCCACGTGTTACATCAACGTGGCTTCGTAGTAAAAGAGTGTGGGTACTAGACAGGCCTGCCTGTAGTCCAGACCTGTCTCCCATTGAAAATGTGTGGCGCATTATGAAGCTTAAAATACCACAACGGAGACCCCCGAACTGTTGAACAACTCAAGCTGTACATCAAGCAAGAATGGGAAAGAATTCCACCTGAGAAGCTTAAAAAATGTGTCTCCTCAGTTCCCAAACGTTTACTGAGTGTTGTTAAAAGGAAAGGCCATGTAACACAGTGGTGAACATGCCCTTTCCCAACTACTTTGGCACGTGTTGCAGTCATGAAATTCTAAGTTAATTATTATTTGCAAAAAAAAAAATAGTTTATGAGTTTGAACATATCTTGTCTTTGTAGTGCATTCAATTGAATATGGGTTGAAAATGATTTGCAAATCATTGTATTCCGTTTATATTTACATCTAACACAATTTCCCAACTCATATGGAAACGGGGTTTGTAAATTCATGAAAAAACAAAACTTCATGAATGTTTTTTGTGACCAACAAGTATGTGCTCCAATCACTCTGTCACAAAAAAATAAGAGTTGTAGAAATTATTGGAAACTCAAGACAGCCATGACATTATGTTCTTTACAAGTGTATGTAAACTTTTGACCACGACTGTATATATATATATATATATATATATATATATATATATATATACTGTATATATTTTTTATTTATTTATTTTTTAACTTGGGACTTTCCGCGGGCCGGATTGTGGACGCGGGCCGTAGTTTGGGGACCTTTGTTGTAAATAGTCTGCCATGAATTAAGTGTACAGGAAATTGTTCAGTAACATTTTACCATTTGAACTGCCATACAAGTATGAAAATGGTCTGTGTGTGTTTTTTATTTGAGGGCGTCGCCATTTTTCTTGGCGCTTTAGTCGGTTGTGAGGAAGTGTAGAGTGTGCAGGCAGGATGATTAGAATGCCGAAGGTCAGCCGGTGCATCACTTCATTCGGCTCACTCTTTAGATGTATCCCAGCAGCTATGGATGTGCACTGCTGGCTAACGGGGCTCTCTGTCCTGGACTCATCTACCGGGCCATCAATCTTCCATCCTTGCGTTCACTTCCTGGCCATTTATCCCGACCTCACCTGTGGCCGCCCGTCTCTTCCGTGGCCCCGATCATCTCCACCAATTTCCTCCGCCATTTATATCCCCGCGGCCACTTCAAGGTAGAGCCGGTCATCCCAGCAAGCCGCTCGCCATGCACCGACTGGTCACCCTTTATTCTCAGAAGGCGTTTATTTACCGACCGTAGCAGTTTGCCTCCATCTTTGTTTTGCATAATATCGCCCTTCCTTCTCTGCATTCCCTCTCTCCCTCCTCAGTATTCCGCTGCCGTCTTATGCGGAGTGATTTTGCCCAGACACGTCTGGCTCTGGGTAAAGTGCGGTCCCCAGAGAGCACACGCCGCAGCCCCTTAGGTCGCCGGCACCATGAATACATTATGATCCCCCCGATTTCCATCCTGTTGCCACGGCAGCACTTTTGGATGCTGCGGGGCGATTAAAGACGCCGTCGATCGCCTGATAGGAGTTGGGTGCCGGAGCTGGCACGCTTTTTATCGTTTTTTTTCTTTTTTTTTCTTTCCAGAGATATTTATCACTGGACACGCTCGCCTCCGTCCTGCGACGTACTTCCTCTCTCCGAGCGTTTCCTGCCTCACTCAGCTAAAGCAAGCGTTATGCACCTTTTTTTTAAAATCGTTTTTCACCCTCTTCTTGGGGGATGATGTATAAAACATGGTGCCTCAGGTAGAGGATACTGGGTAGGAAGCCACGTCCCCCCCGCCCCTAAATGGCCGGCCGTGTGCATGCGCCTAACACTTCACTGAGCAATCTGTCAACATGTCAGCAACACATGTTTTGTAAAAAGCCTCTGGTGGGAGCCAGGGATAGAAGAAGAAGAGGAGGAGGAGGAGGAGGAGGAGGAGGAGGAGGAGGAAGGAGGGGAAAAAGCACTCCTGCCAGACCAGAGAGGAAACGCTTTTTTTCCTCCTCTATGCAGTGGATTTTCTATTGCTGGTGCCGGGGCCCCAAGGGAGCCACCCTCACCCTCACCCCTTCTCCCCTCCACACACACATGTTGTCTGTACTTCTGAAATCTGAACTGGGAGCAGGGGGGGCTCTAGGGGTTTTAGCGCCCACCAACCCACCCCACTTCTCCCTTTTAGCAAAATGCTGAAGATATACTGTGGCTGGTCCCCCAGCGGTCTTTTCTAATACCCGAGTTTCTGCCATAGCTGGAAATTACCAGTGGTTGCCCCCCCTGAGGGAGGACTTCATCCACACCGGGAAAGGAGAGCACAGTGGGGAGGTGACTTCATGCATGGCTAAAATTAAAAGATGTTCTTTTTATAAACTTCTCTCCCTTGTAATGTCATCCCAACAAAATAATACACAATAATACCATAATAATACAATTCCAATTTCAAAACCAGACCCGGCCCGGCAACATTCAGAATAGCAGTCAACAGAGCAATTGAGAGGACACGCAAACATGACTCAAAACAATCCAAAAGTAGTCAAACAAAAATGAATGATATCAACAACAGTATCAATATTGATAACAATTCCAACGTAGCAGTGATAATCCATCATTGACATTATCATTACAGCCATTTATAAAAAATGTAATAAAAACATTTAAAAAATGAACAATAGTGTCACAGTGGCTTACACTTGCATCACATCTCATAAGCTTGACAACACATTGTGTCCAGTATTTTCCACAAAGATAAAATAAGTCATTATTTAGGTTCATTTATTAGTTAAAACAAATTTGAATAATGGATCCCATATTCCAATATATGACTCATTATTATCTAAACTAAACGTAGTTTTTTTCTACTGATATCATTTCCATAGCTTGTGTATACCAGTCAGTATGAGTTGGACTATCAACATCTATCCTTTTTGTTATGATGCATATTGAAAGAAATGCATTTTTACTCTTTGATGACACGTTACTAGATTAAATACCCAAGTTTCTGCCAAAGATGGAAATCCCCCCCCCCCCCCCCCCACACACACACACACAAACACACACTTCATCCACACCGGTAAAGGAGAGCACAGTGGGGAGGTGACTTAATGCATGGCTGAAATAAAAGATGTTCTTTTTTTAAACTTCGCTCTCTTTGTAGTGTAGTTTACTCCTCTTGACGGGGTTCTGGTTTAATAAACTTTCCGAAGGATCCTGCCGGTGCCGACAGCTCGACAAATACCCTCGTGTCTTCCCTTTTGTCAGAGATGCAGCCTTTTGGTTACGTGATTTCTCCCCCTGTCTCCGCTGCCCTCTCTCTGCATTTTGTCTTCATCTCCCACCCACCTCCCCACGCCTGGCGAGCTGTCTCCCACTTCAACACACACACACACACACACACACATAGGCCCACATTGAAAATGCGCACACAAAGTCAAACTCTGTCACATGTGGTTGAGCTTATTGTTTGGTCTGTCTCCCCCCTCCTCCTCGACCAGCCCCCCGATGTATTCCCTTTTGTTTTCTGCATGTTTTGTTAGATTGTGCAGAGATGCAGATAGAATGCAAACAGTTTGTCCCGAGTTAACCCTTTGTGTGAGGCCTGCTTTGAAAATAACAATTCCTCAAAACGAACCAGCAGGGAATTTTAAAAAGGAAACAAGATTTTTTGACGATAAAAAATATCGATGTAATCCTAGTAGTATCGACTAGATACGCTCTTGTACTTGGTATCATTACAGTGGATGTCAGGTATAGAGCCACCCATGGTGTTTGTTTACATTCAGGTGCGCTAGCTTTCGTTAGGGGTGACGCCGGTGAGCTATTGTATCGTCCTACGGTGTGTAGTGAAGCATGTTTAGTTATTCCTCGTCCTGCAGGGGTGATACTTGTAAGAAACTCACTTTATTTGTCGCCATGGAGGCGAGGATTAGTGATTTAGAAGTAGCTAAAACACTGCCGACTGCGGATGGATGTTAGCTGCTAGCTAGCTAGCCATGTCTTAAAGCACCTCTTCCTGAGGGCGTTTCAGTGTTATAACTTCACCTTTATCGTTAGTTTTTAGGCCAAAATGCGTCCATTCTCCCTTTTCTGTCTACACACTGTGTCTGCTTGTAAGTACTCTGTGATTGTGGGGCGCTCCTCTGCTCGAAAAACCAGCAATGTCACGACGTAATGACGCGCCGCCGTAAAAAAAAAATTACAAAAATGGGGAACCGGTACTTTTCAAACAGAGTATAGTACCGTTTTTGATTCATTAGTACCGCGATACTATACTAGTACCGGTATACCGTACAACCCTAATACATTGCAAGAAAAATCTCGATACAATAAAACATAAAATTTAAAAAAATATCTTACTGGATGGATGCGAAAAGTGCATCAATTTGGAGCCATTTTGAAAAGTAGCCAAGGGAGTTCTAACCACCTTAAACAGGCTTTATATATAATTTTTAAGAATATATGACTTTTGTGAACTTTTTCATCCTGATGTTTGTACAACTTTACAAGCTATGTCAATGTTTTTGTATTGATATGCGTTATACATAGTACTTAAAGGGGAACTGCACTTTTTTTAAAATTTTGCCTATCGTTCACAATCATTTTGAGAGACATGACGAAGGATGTATTATTTTTTGAATGCATTATAATTATTAAATACATGTCATCAAAAGTGTGCTTACAATGGAGCCTATGTGAGAGCCAACAAACATAATAAAACAACACTTACTGTACTAGGTCTGCTGTCATTAGGATGCAGACTGCTCCAATATATTCCCATTTAGATGAAGAATGACTCATAATCCTTGCAAATAATCCACCTCATCACAGGGCCAACACAGATAGACAGACAACATTCACACTCACATTCACACACTAGGGCCAATTTAGTGTTGCCAATCAACCTATCCCCAGGTGCATGTTTTGGAGGTGGGAGGAAGCCGGAGTACACAGAGGGAATCCACGCAGTCACGGGGAGAACATGCACACTCCACACAGAAAGATCCCGAGCCCGGGATTGAACTCAGGACTACTCAGGACCTTCGTATTGTGAGGCAGATGCACTAACCCCTGTTCCACCGTGCTGCCCTAATAACACTATCACTAATACTTAATATTCAAGTCACTAATTGTGAATGGAGTATTGTTGGTGCTTTTTGGATGTTTTTTTGGGGGGGTTTATGGTCGGAATAAAGGACTGTAAGCGTACTTTTATTTACGAGTTAGAATGCTTTAAAATAAAAAACACGTCAGTCGTCATGTCTTTCATAATTGTGAACAATTGGCACAATTCCAAATAACTGCAATTCCCCTTTAAGAGCTGAACT